>NW_006159546.1:2007515-2052131 GCF_000334495.1 Tupaia belangeri chinensis | reverse complement strand
TGATATTATATGCATAATAATTTTCCATCTTGTGTAGAAGAGAGACACTGAACTCAGGCTTAGGATGTCAAAGAAGGTTAAGTTAGTAAATTTCACCTAGCTCCCAGAGATTTTTATTTTAATCTGGTAAATTATTCAAAGGTATTATGCCTAGTTCATTTACGTCCAAAGTTATCAAAAATTAAACCATCTATGTGTTAATTTTCGTATTTGGATAACCAAATGTACTTTACTGCCAGAGTTTCTTATTACCTACATTTATAAGTATTTACCTATTGGTAAAATTTACTTATTTTAAATATAGATAATATTTATATTTGTATTTACTATAGGTAATGTAACTATGGATAAATATAAGATAGTTCAAAGTTGTTTTACTCTTCAGTGAGTTGTTTTAAAACTGTAAAGGGGGGCCAGCAGATGGCATGGTGGCTAAGGCACTAGACACCCACATGGCCCACCACGGTTCGAGACCCATACCTGGTGGCCTACTTTCTCTCTTTCTCTCTCTCTCTGTGAGTCTCTCTTGGGTAAGCACATGTGCTCTGTAGCAAATTAAAAACAAAAACAAAAACAAAACAACAAAAAACAAGCAGATAAATAGAATTAAATAAGTAATTCTTAAAAATATACAGTATGAAACATAGTACTGGCTCTATTTTACTTACTTTTTCTTTGAAGATCACTGTTGGTAGTATTTTTTACCTTGTTCTGGCCTAAAAATATTACTTCCTGGGACCAGCAGTTAGCATAATGGCTATGTTGCTGGACTCCTATGTAGTCGACCATGGTTCGAGTCCCGGACCCGGTGGCTTAAACTCACGCCAGGCGCATGTGTGTGCATGCCCAAGATCCTGAGTAGAGAATGGAGGAGAAGGGATTGCGGAGTGGACATTTCCCCTGGGGGGGTGATTTCTCGCTTTCTGTCTCTCTGTCTTTGTCTGTTTGGCAAGCACACATGCCCTACAGCAAAAAAACAAACAAAAAAAACCACCTCTCCAAAGAAAAAAAGAAAGAAAGAAATTGTTTCCTTTACCTATGTTAATTTTCCCTTTATGTGATGAAGCCCTTTTCTATCAGAAATCTCTGTTGATTTTTATTAGACATTCATTGTTCTCCTCTCTGGTAAGGGCAACAAACACATATGGCACACGTAGAACTGTTGTTCTTTCCTTGTGAATAATGTCTAAGGTTTAAAAATATTGGTGTAAATTTCATGTAAGTTATTAGTTAAATATATCATTTAGGTTTTGGAAGAAGTTACTAGCTCCTCAAATTCAATTCCTAATGTAAGGGTAGAGCAGTGAATTAGAATCAATTTTCCCCATAATTTTTATTAAAGCAAATGTGTTAATTAAGACTCATGAATTGAGCATCTGTCTTCCTATATTATGTGTGACGTGACAGGAATGTAAAAACAGTGTAAGTCTCTGTCCATGTAGTAGATACGCTTAAGAGAGTGCAGCTAGGAGACAGATTAACAAGCAGAAATTAAATAGTATTATATTAATTTAAAAAGAGAATAAGGCTCAATGGTAACTGATAAGATGAAGACTATAAATATTTCTGTTCTTTTTTATTTGTAAGTGATGGTTATATAGATGTTTCCATATGTATACAACTTAAAATTAAAGAAAAAAATGACATAAATATACCAGTATCTAACTACAGTTAGAACTTTGCCTAAAGGCCTTGGAAGCAATACAAATGAACTCATTTAGTAAATTAATGAATGGATCTTTAAATTACGCCAGGACATTCCTCCAGTAAGATTCCCAACTAATGATTAATTTGCAATGTTTTACAGATGAGTAGGTTTTTTGATTATCCTCTTAAAATATTATTGAGGTCTTTTTTATTGTATATTCAGAAAAAATACAACCAGTTAAATTCTGTCAAATGGACTTTGATATCCTTTTAAAAATATTGTACACATTTAAAGAAATTCAAATGCTGTCAGGTTCTCTCTCCAGTTTTGTATAACGCTGCTAGGGGCATCTTTTGCTTTAAAATATATTTTCAGTTCCAAAATCCCTAAAGTACTTCTCTCCTGCGGTGACTGTCCTTGTAGGGAACCATTTAAAGAGGAATTTAAATGTAAAAGGTGCAATTTAAAACCCATTTTCTTGTGTCAACTTTTGACACTGACCTTTTAAAACATGTAAGCAGGGACTTTCCTTTTTAATTATGGCACTTCTTTTAAATTAAATCTACATTGTAATTCTTTACAAAATAAGGCAATATTTGGGATGGAGGTTTATTTTACATCTCTTGGATTTGGAAAGTGAAACGTGCATATGTTTCCAAGGATAATTCAAAATTATTTCTGAAAGCCTTTTCTATCTGTCCATTGAGGTAGTGGAATCCTAACCAAGGACTGTGTCTAATATAGATACTACATACCTGCCTTTCAGGATAAGTTTTCTTCTTCTTGTGAATTCGCGTCAGGCTTTTAGCGTGGGTTAGAAGAGGGAAACAGAATGCACTTGGTGAGGCATTGGTTGAAAAGACCCTGAGAAAGGGGACACTGGAGTGTCTCTCCAGTCTCATTATTTTAATTTTCCTTTTTAATTATGGCACTTCTTTTAAATTAAATCTACATTGTAATTCTTTACAAAATAAGGCAATATTTGGGATGGAGGTTTATTTTACATCTCTTGGATTTGGAAAGTGAAACGTGCATATGTTTCCAAGGATAATTCAAAATTATTTCTGAAAGCCTTTTCTATCTGTCCATTGAGGTAGTGGAATCCTAACCAAGGACTGTGTCTAATATAGATACTACATACCTGCCTTTCAGGATAAGTTTTCTTCTTCTTGTGAATTCGCGTCAGGCTTTTAGCGTGGGTTAGAAGAGGGAAACAGAATGCACTTGGTGAGGCATTGGTTGAAAAGACCCTGAGAAAGGGGACACTGGAGTGTCTCTCCAGTCTCATTATTTTACTTTATTTTTAATTTTTTAAATTAAAAAAAAAAAAATCACCAGACAGTGCATGGCTTGTTGGAAAGAGAGCAGGAGAGAGAAGGCGGGAAAGTACACCCCACGCTGCAGAGTCAGGACAGAACCTCTGCTCCCTCGCACATGCGCCCACCGTGCGTCCCCAGCCGGGACTGGAAGTGCTCAGGCGCAGGCGCAGGGGCGGAGCGGACCGTGGGTTCCAGCCTTTAACCAGGGCTCCTCTGGCTGGCTGGCTGGTCTTCCCCTCTCATTTTTAAAGGCCTTTTGTTTACTTTGACATAGAAAATCATCTCTTTAGCCAACTTCCTCATTCCTAGGAATAGCACCGTGTACCTGCTTCGCTTCTCCAGAAATTCCAGGCCGGCATGCGGGACATGCCCAGGTGAGTTATTTCAGTCCTGACCATGCTCAGGTGTTAGGTTATGCGGCTGGGCAATCTCGATTTTGAAGAATGTCAAGAAAAGAATATAAGACAATGGTAGATCCCATGATATAAGGGACGAAAACAGAGCCTACAGTTGGACAGGTGGATCTGAAGAGGTGTGAGACACTTAACTTGCAGTGGCCCTTGGAGAGGTCAGCTCCTTCCCGGGGTCCGTTCTTTTGTCTCCATCAGTCTGTTTGGATCTTTTTTATTTTTTATTTTTTTGGAGAAATTTTTGCTATAGGGCGCCTGCGCTCGCCAGACACACAGAGACAGAGAGACAGAAAGTGAGAAATCACCCCCGGGGGGGGGGGAGGGGGGGATGGCCACGCCGCAATCCCTTCTCCTCCATTCTCCTCTCGGGATCTTGGGCTTGCTCGCACACGAGCCTGGTGTGAGTTTTAAGCCACCCGGTCTGGGACGTGAACTGAGGTCGACTACGTGGGAGTTCAGCGACATAGCCATTATGCTAACTGCTGGTTCCAATCTGTTTGGATCTTGAAGGTCTTAATGAAATAAGGTTCCCTAGGCATTTACTCCCAGTGCTGGGGGGATGGCCACACTATAATTCCTTCCCCTCCATTCTCCTCTGGAGATCTTGGACATTCATGCACTTGCGCCAGGTGTGAGTTTAAGCCCCCGGGTCCGGGACTCGAACCACTGTCGAATACATGGGAATCCAGTGACATAGCCATTATGCTACTTGCTGGTTCCAAAAAGTTTAGATTCTTTCTTTATGTAGATGAAGACTATAAATATTTCTGTTCTTTTTTATTTGTAAGTGATGGTTATATAGATGTTTCCATATGTATACAACTTAAAATTAAAGAAAAAAATGACATAAATATACCAGTATCTAACTACAGTTAGAACTTTGCCTAAAGGCCTTGGAAGCAATACAAATGAACTCATTTAGTAAATTAATGAATGGATCTTTAAATTACGCCAGGACATTCCTCCAGTAAGATTCCCAACTAATGATTAATTTGCAATGTTTTACAGATGAGTAGGTTTTTTGATTATCCTCTTAAAATATTATTGAGGTCTTTTTTATTGTATATTCAGAAAAAATACAACCAGTTAAATTCTGTCAAATGGACTTTGATATCCTTTTAAAAATATTGTACACATTTAAAGAAATTCAAATGCTGTCAGGTTCTCTCTCCAGTTTTGTATAACGCTGCTAGGGGCATCTTTTGCTTTAAAATATATTTTCAGTTCCAAAATCCCTAAAGTACTTCTCTCCTGCGGTGACTGTCCTTGTAGGGAACCATTTAAAGAGGAATTTAAATGTAAAAGGTGCAATTTAAAACCCATTTTCTTGTGTCAACTTTTGACACTGACCTTTTAAAACATGTAAGCAGGGACTTTCCTTTTTAATTATGGCACTTCTTTTAAATTAAATCTACATTGTAATTCTTTACAAAATAAGGCAATATTTGGGATGGAGGTTTATTTTACATCTCTTGGATTTGGAAAGTGAAACGTGCATATGTTTCCAAGGATAATTCAAAATTATTTCTGAAAGCCTTTTCTATCTGTCCATTGAGGTAGTGGAATCCTAACCAAGGACTGTGTCTAATATAGATACTACATACCTGCCTTTCAGGATAAGTTTTCTTCTTCTTGTGAATTCGCGTCAGGCTTTTAGCGTGGGTTAGAAGAGGGAAACAGAATGCACTTGGTGAGGCATTGGTTGAAAAGACCCTGAGAAAGGGGACACTGGAGTGTCTCTCCAGTCTCATTATTTTACTTTATTTTTAATTTTTTAAATTAAAAAAAAAAAAATCACCAGACAGTGCATGGCTTGTTGGAAAGAGAGCAGGAGAGAGAAGGCGGGAAAGTACACCCCACGCTGCAGAGTCAGGACAGAACCTCTGCTCCCTCGCACATGCGCCCACCGTGCGTCCCCAGCCGGGACTGGAAGTGCTCAGGCGCAGGCGCAGGGGCGGAGCGGACCGTGGGTTCCAGCCTTTAACCAGGGCTCCTCTGGCTGGCTGGCTGGTCTTCCCCTCTCATTTTTAAAGGCCTTTTGTTTACTTTGACATAGAAAATCATCTCTTTAGCCAACTTCCTCATTCCTAGGAATAGCACCGTGTACCTGCTTCGCTTCTCCAGAAATTCCAGGCCGGCATGCGGGACATGCCCAGGTGAGTTATTTCAGTCCTGACCATGCTCAGGTGTTAGGTTATGCGGCTGGGCAATCTCGATTTTGAAGAATGTCAAGAAAAGAATATAAGACAATGGTAGATCCCATGATATAAGGGACGAAAACAGAGCCTACAGTTGGACAGGTGGATCTGAAGAGGTGTGAGACACTTAACTTGCAGTGGCCCTTGGAGAGGTCAGCTCCTTCCCGGGGTCCGTTCTTTTGTCTCCATCAGTCTGTTTGGATCTTTTTTATTTTTTATTTTTTTGGAGAAATTTTTGCTATAGGGCGCCTGCGCTCGCCAGACACACAGAGACAGAGAGACAGAAAGTGAGACATCACCGCAATCCCTTCTCCTCCATTCTCCTCTCGGGATCTTGGGCTTGCTCGCACACGAGCCTGGTGTGAGTTTTAAGCCACCCGGTCTGGGACGTGAACTGAGGTCGACTACGTGGGAGTTCAGCGACATAGCCATTATGCTAACTGCTGGTTCCAATCTGTTTGGATCTTGAAGGTCTTAATGAAATAAGGTTCCCTAGGCATTTACTCCCAGTGCTCAAAAATTTTAGATTCTTTTTTTTTTTTTTTTTGGAGAGGTTTTTGCCATAGGGTGCCAGCGCTGGCCAGAAAGACAGAGAAAGACAGAGAGATAGAAAGCAAAAAATCACCCCCCAGGGGGGATGGCCACACTATAATTCCTTCCCCTCCATTCTCCTCTGGAGATCTTGGACATTCATGCACTTGCGCCAGGTGTGAGTTTAAGCCCCCGGGTCCGGGACTCGAACCACTGTCGAATACATGGGAATCCAGTGACATAGCCATTATGCTACTTGCTGGTTCCAAAAAGTTTAGATTCTTTCTTTATGTTTGAATAAACGGAGTTGTACATTATTTTAATATTTCAATGATCTTTTATGTCTTAGTTTAATTATCAGTGGGTCCTCAGATAAATGAGGCTAAAATATGCAGTAAACATTTGGATTTCAATTTTTCCTTTTGCCTTCGTGTATCTGTTCTATAAAAGTCACTAAATAATTAGGTGTAGCAAGATATGGGGAGGAATGATATTATATATAAAGTAAATGGAATTTTAGGGAATTAAGTAGTTTATTCGGGAATATACTTTATTATTTTATTTTATTTTTTTTGAGATGAAGAGAAACTTAACCAGTCAGATATTTGCCTATTTCAGAAGACCGTGGGTTTTTGTTAGAGGGCCTTGATTGTTTTGTTTTGTTTTTTGGATAAGAGCACCTATGCTAGTGTATCGTTGGGTGTCATTTCCCACAATCTCTTTGGCTTGGCAAAAAATGTCTGAAGACTTCTATTTGGCCTCCCCACTTCCAACCCTGGCCCCTACAGCAGTCTGTTTAAAACTGTAGCTGGGGAACTTTATTTAAAGCATAATTCAGATTTTTCCTCTCCTCAGAAGCGTCCACTGACTTTCTGTTTCAATCCAAGTAAAAGCCAACCATGTCCAGAGCCTGCATGATCTGGCTTCCTGGCTTCTCTACAGTCATTTCCTACCAAGTTACCCTTACTCAGCTTCAGTCACTAAGGCTCCTCCCTGCTCTTGTAACAAGGCCAGGTCCACTCCCTACTCTGAGTATCTCTTCCAAATTCCCCTTGGCTTATTTGTTTGATCCTTGAGGTTATTTTAGCAGTGAACTCTTCCCTTTTGTTCCCAGGAGAGTGTTTTTTTGCTATAGGGCACATGTGTTTGCCAGAGACAGAGCGAGAGAGAGATAGAGAGGGAGAGATAGAGAGAGAGATTGATTAACTACCTCCCTGAGGGGCATGGCCATGCCACAATCCCTTCTCCTACATTCTCTCAGGATCTGGGTATGCAGGCATGCACATCTGGCCTGAGTTTTAAGCTACCAGGTCCGGGACTCGAACCACAGTAGACCAAATGGGAGTCCAACTCCTCAACCATGATGCCACCTGCTAGTTCCAGCAGTGTCTCCCTGACACCTTATCTATGCGTCTCCCTCTCTCCTATCCCCAAGCCCCATAATCTGTTCTTTTCCTCAGTCTCACGTGGTATATGTATGTATGGTATGTGTACATGTGTGTTTGTGTGTGTATATAATAATTACTGATTGATTTGCCTTATCTCTCTCTTGCCCATGAGAATGTGAAATTCATGAGGTTAGGGTTTCTGTGGAGCAGAATAGGAGAAATCACTTAATGTTTTTCACTTTCCATGTTTCCATTTATCTGGTCAATTCCAAAGGAGGCCTCAGGGCCAATAGAGTGATCTTTCCTTTACATAATATGGAACTTTTTTGTTTTTGTTTGTTTGTTTTATTGGCAGAGGTCTCATATACTTTCCAGAGGGATGTGAGAGAGAAAGAGGGAGGGAGAAAACATCTCCAATAAGGCATTATCATACGGCATCCCTTCTCTTCCCTTTCTCCATCCTGTCAGCCTCATGGACATGCTTGCACACGTGTCCACCATGTTTTTCAGGCTTCTGGGGCAGGTGGGATCTGGGTCTTTTAACCAGCAGGCTAGTGAGCCAGCAGAGGACTGGTGGTTTTTAATAGTAAGAGAGCAGCCTTTTTCCTTTGAAGGGAACACACAGTTCCAGTTTTATTTTCTATCTTGCACACACACACACACACACACACACACACACACGCGCACACACAGAGGCATATCAACATAATAGCTCTCAGATTTTTTCCTTGTAGAACTGGAAAATCAGGGTTTCTTTACTGATAAAGATTTAAAGGTACATCTGTTAATACCCTTGTCTCAGACATGCCCACTCTAATTGTGAGGGTTTGGATTAGAATTTGTTTTACCAAGTTCCCGGGGCAGTGTTCTTTCCAATATGCACAGTTTAAATCATCCCAGGAAACCATCCCTGTAGGGATGATATGACTAAGAAATAAGCATGACAAGACCTGGAAACCAAAGGATTACTGGCAGGAAAGATTGCGAAACAGAGCCTAACAGGGAGTTTTCACCCTCTTTTTATTTTCCTACACCTACGGTTTTAAAATTTATATTAATTCTATTTCTAACCATTTCAGGTTTGTATTTCTTGGCTTAAAAATGAAAACATCTTTAAGGCTACATAATTTCTTTTCTTCTTTATTTTTTTAAGAGAGATTTTTGCTATAGGGCTTGTGCACTTGTAGGAGAGAGAGACAGAGAGAAAGAAATCACCCCCATGGGGGTGGCCATGCTACAGTCTCTTCTCCTCCATTCTCCTCTCCAGATTTTGGGAATGCACACACACACACACACACACACACACACACAGCATGAGTTTTACACTGCTGGGTCTGAGACTCGAACTGCTCTTGATTATTTGGCAGTCCAACAAGGTAACCATTATGCCATCTGCTGGTCCTTGTGTTTCTATTGTCCAAGAACGAGGCAGAGGTGGCTGAGTTGTGGCCCCCCCAGATGACAGAACACTGATGATCGTTTTCTGAAGGCGATGTGTTCCTTATCCTCTCTTAGGGTACAGCAGTGAGGCTTCATCATGGATCAGGTCTTCTAGAAAGCTACCTAAACCTGGATGTCCTAAGACATGTAGTGAAAACACTGTATTCTAGGACGGAAAATCAGTATCGAGAGGGTGAAAAGACGTGAAGAATCTGTGCTGGCTGTCTGGGATGCTGTCTTGAAATTAAAGATTTCACTGTTGCTTTTTCTAGATCATTTAGATAGGTTCTGCTTTAAATGTATTACATGAAGACTCTATTTAACTATATATATACTTTTCCATTCTCTTGGGATCTGATAATGTTTGGGTGGATTGTGTGATTAATTAAGTGCAGATGGCTTTGTGCTTGTACAAGAATTTTACATTGTTAGGGGGAAATTGAATAGATAATGTAAAAATAGACTTCGTTGCCGTTTCGCTGAGGACAAATTAAATGATTCATCTTCAGATTGTCTATCCCTGCCATTAATTTGATGGGGGTGTTATGTTATGATCATTTTTTGAATAACTAAGTTAAAAGTTGGTTCTCAAATCATTTGTTTAGTGAATTTTGCTCAGATAATTTTCAGTATGCAGAGCTTTCTCTTATAAGGCATAGGGAACAAATCCTACAATTGGTCTTGACCAAAAATCTTACCCCTTCTTGAAAAGTGAACATTCTAAACACACATTTTAAATATTTTTGGCAGGGGCTGACGTGAATATGGGTAATGGGGCCTCTTCTGTATTAAAGCAAGCTTACAGGAAATGCAAGTTGAGGATGCCTAATTCAGACATCTGAAATTTAAAATGCTTTGAAATCTGGAAGTTTTTGAATGCTGACGTGATGCTACAAGTGGAAAATTCCACACCTGACTTTATGGGGCTAGATCACAGTCAAAATGCTGAAGTTTGAAAGTATTGTGTAAAATCGCCTTCAGACACTGAATAAGGTCTATATGAAACACTGAGGAATTTTGTGTTTAGGTTGGGTCTCATCCAAGATATCTTGTAATATATGCTAATATTCCAAAGTCCCCCAAATTCAAAATTCCAAACACTTGTGATCTCAAGCATTTTAGGTAAGGGATACCCGACTGACCTGTTATACCATAAAGAAGTCATGAATAAATTCTGTTTGAAAGCAAGTAGAATAGATATGAAATGTACATGGTGTTTTAAGAATGCTCCTAAATATGCTAATAGAACCTTGAATTTTCCTAACACATTGACCAGAACAATTAAGAGTGTAAAAGTGCCGGGCCCGATGATGTCCCAGTGATAAAATGCAGACCCTGTTTTTGAGGCTGATCTACCTACAAGTCCAGGTTCGCAGTGGGAATCTCTCTGAGTACACCAGGCACGTTTTGGGGCTGGCTAAAGCTGAGGCAGATCGCAGCATTGAGACCCTTTGGGGGCGCTGTCTCTCTCTGTCTCTCTTATTCTTTGAATAAATAAATCTTATATTTTAAAGAATTATTTATCTAATTTTATTTATATTATTTTTAAAAATTTTGATCAGAGAGAGACAGAGAAAGAGAAAGAGAGAGAGAGAAATAAAGTTGCCAAGTCTGGGACTCAAACCATGGCCAGCCATGTGGGAGTCCAGCGCCCCAAACATCATACCACTTGCCAGCCCCTAAATCTTGCTATTATTATATTTTAAAAGATAATTTTTTTTAAGATAGTAGTTAAGACTTAACATTCAAAATAATATTCTCGGGTTCAGTCTTAGTGGCATAGGTGATAGCATGCTGAACTGCAGAGCTGGGAGTCACGTAGCTGACCACAGGTTCTAATCCCTGATTGACCTGGAACAGGGCAGGTACGTGGGAACCCAAGATTCTGATGAGCTGTAGGGCTGGGGAAGGAGATCGCGGTGACACACGACCCCAGCAAGGTACCTTGTCCTTTCTTGTACACAACCACATGCTCTAAGTCATGAACAAAATAAAAATAAAATAAAACTTATACAAATAATCATCTGATACTTTTTTTTTCAGTTGAGCGTTTTAGGCGCCTCGATGATATGAAAATCATTTACGATGAAAGAAAAACAGTACAGAAGACCTGCAAAGAGAAAAAAGTATGAATGCTCTCAAAACAAGCCCACGGTTTTGAAACGAAAAGTAGATTTTTGTGTGTATGAGAGAATGACTCCATATAGAAAGCCCCAGTAGGGCTGTAAGTCTCTGGTTTATCTTTGTTTTCACACTTTGGACTCAGGCACTTTTAAATAATGGAAACAGTTCTTTCTGCCACCCTCTAGGAATATGTTAAGAAGTGACATTTTAATCTGAATGATTCTTCATATTTGTTGCAGTCTGGCCTCTGTGAAAGGAGGCTGATTCTACAAGGAGTGGTATATTTAAGTGGTTCTTGCCCCTGAAGAGCCTTACAGTAGCAGTAGGTGAAAGATGATAAGTAACATTGAATGGATTTCAATACAGTAATACGGTATTCTCATGAAAACCAGTATTTTATTGTGGCAGAGAGAAAACTTATAAAAAGCACTAGCTTTCTTTTTTTTTTTTAATTTTTGTAAAAAGTGAACAAGGTTTGAGACGATGTAGGTGATAGCCAATATATAAAAAAATGACCATCAGATAATAAGAAATGCAACTCATCTAAGAGCACATGGGGGCACGTGTTAATATAAATGTAAACATGTATTGTGCTAAATGGGATCTAATCATTCTTTGGCACACTGCAAAAACACAGTAGACTGGAGGAATTTACGGGAGATGGCACACGAGGAAAATGTACCATTTATAAAATCAATCACAGTGAAGACAATCTGGGGGGGGGGGGGTTATGCATTTGGCTGGGTATTTTGCACACGTTTCCACTACGGCTTTCCTTACAGTTGATTTTTTTTTTTTTCTATACTTCCTTACAAAAAAAATTGGTCCAGTGTTCTAAATCTTGATATTGTACCATTATTATTATTACAATATAGGACATTCCTTGAGCTCTTATTGTATGTTAACCACTTGTGCTATGCACTTCTGTCCTATTGTTACAATGGGGGGGGACCCTTTTAGAAATGAGGGAACTGAGGCTTAGGGACAGTAAGTAACTTGCTCTATGGCCTTGTGACTGGTAAATGATCCTGCTGGATTCAAACTCAGGTTCGTCTGATTTTCAAGACCAAGTCTTTACCACCCTGTATAGGACCCTCTTGGCAGCTTGTGGGAAATTGCTTCAAGTGATCTCTGCATTATCAGCCAAGTGCTGGTCGAAGATAAGAGTTTCACCTATTTTCTTGCATTTTTAAGTTTCCAGAAGCACCAGCGTCATGCCGAGGAAAGAGTTTAGGCACCCAAGGAAAGGGAAATGTATAGTTCCATCTGACTCCGGCGTTCTGTGCACCACTAGCCTGGCACAATGTCCAGAAAACACAAATGAAGTTAAACTGGTTATAAGATAAAGGGAGGATTGTGACCTTCTCAAGGTCTAATTCAGATGCTGGGCATAACTCTGTCCTCTCAAGATTTCACACACCCCGTAGGCTGGCCTGAAATAGGTATAAGGGAACATTCTTTTGCGGCAAATGCACTTGTCTTCTGGAGCTCTGGTCTCCCCTTCACAGATTTCTGTCCTAATCTCTAGTGCTCAGTGGCCTGTGTTCATGGTTGCCCAGGATTTCCAGGACCCCAGTGCTTGTAAGCATGATGATAACAGAATAGCCAGGATTGGCACCTTTTCATTTAAACCCAAACCCATCCTTCCGCATACAGTTTTACTGTGTCTAGGAATATTCAGGAGAAGTGGCTTCTGCATACTGATGTAACGAGAATAGAAACAGTGGGAAGGGTAAAATGTGTATCCCAGAGGCACGATTCAGAACCTTCTGAGCCACGTTCCTCGATGCTCAGTTTTCATTAACGGTTAAATTAAGAGCAAGATAAATTGACTTAAGCCCCATCACATAGCAGCATAGTCACCGGTGATTGCAAAGGATCGGTATCTCAGATGTTGGCTGATGATAGGGAGACAGAGAAAGTTCTTCCAGGGCAGGTCTGTAACTGGAGTTCTTCCTCTCTTCCAGGCATGATTAATTAAACCCCTTGACTGTGAAGTCATTAGAGTGACCTCCCACCTTAAGCATATCTTTTAAAGAGCACCTGCTTTTGCATGTATTTGTGGGTCTCTTTTATTATTTAATTTCACCTTTCTCCAAAATAATAAGTCAGTTCAAAACCTTGCCTAGAGGAGGCCTGGATGCTATGAATGGGTTGACAGGGCAGGCCAGCGAATGCTAGGTTTGGAATGCCGCACGCCACATTCAGAAATACTTTTTTTATTGTTTTCTTGCATTCAACAGCCAGAACCTGGCACGGACTAACGGCGAGCTGTGTAAAAGGTCAGGTGTTGTGTTTTCATCTTTTGTTTGCGTTATTATTTTTTTCTGGCTGTTAAATGGTATGGAAGCCTTAAATAGCTACTGTGCATTCCTATGGGGCTAGTGTGTGCATTTTTATGAATCTCTTGCTTTACTTATTTTATGCCTCCACCATTTTATATTAAACATTTATATTTTTTAGGTAGATGTTTCTAGGATGTAGCTTTTAAGCTTGGTGCATCTTGTGGTCATTTCAGAAGGACTGACCTTTTATTACAGAATGCAACTGTGAGCAGTGTTGGTGAGCAGAGGGTAATCTGCACTCGATTTGAGGCCTGGGTATTATTCCTGGACTACCTCCCGGTTTCCTAGAGAACCTGCTTGACCCTCAGTCTTCCAGTGGTAACAGAAGCCTTTAGAAATAATGTGGAGAGTTAATTCTCCTTTAAAAGCCACGGGATCCTTTTCATGCCTTACCCTTCTCTTCATTTATAAGACTTTGCATTTTATGTGTAAGAAGAAAAAATAATAAGCATTAAATAACGAAGAGAACAGCATTAGAGCCCTAGATACAGTAGCAGCTAGCAATGTAGGCACCAGAAATCATCTTGGAACAGATATTCATATAATGGACAGTTTGGTTACAGTGGATGATATTTATAATAAACCAAATCCTGGAGCTGGTCCTATGCAAGCTTTTATTTCATAGCTCTGATAACGTGGTCAGCTTAATAACTTTCGACTGGTAGAAATATGGAGGCAGGATGAGGGTATTCTGATTTATCTCTTTTCGCGGTTGCTATCTTCTTATCCCTTTCTCTCTGAAGCTCCTGTCCTTTGCTATTTTTCATAGTTTGACATGCAGCAGTAATGGTTCTATTAGCTGCTGCAAATCTGCTGAGCTTGCATCTCGAGGCAAGCATGTCGTCACTGGTACTTTTTGCCGTTCCTTATTAGAACGTGCCCTTTACTGACTCTGCAGGAGCCATCACCTAGAATTAAACATTTTTTGCTAGACCTGTCCTTACTCTGTGCAAAATGATTATAGTCCATTATGCCACCTTCTTGCTGACAGCCAGATACTGCTGAGATTACAATAAAGTCCCTGCAAATTTAAATATGATGCTAACTCCGCGTGTGGGGGCTTTGATAACAAGAGCTATTTGAAGAAATGCCTTTTGGAGAACAGAGTATGAGAGAGGCTTCTTGAAATCCCATTATGGAAACACCTGGTTCTTATTAGACTGATACGATCAGGAGCTAGAATCTTGGGATTTAGATTAGTGGAGAATCTAACAGACTTGAATTATCCCAGCACAGGACAGGCTTACTCAGCCCAGGTCCGAGAATGCTGTCTCTGCAGAACAAAAAGCACCCAATCCAAACCGAAAATTTCCAATTTCTCTAATTTTAGCATTATCATTTTCATTTCACTCCAGAAGTTTTTTTTTTTTTTTTTTTTTGTGTGTTGTGGTTGGTTTTTTTTTTACAGTTCTCTTTTTTTTTTCCCTCCGAAGTTTTTTTTTTTTTTTTTTTTGTGTGTGTGTGTGTGTGTGTGTGTGTGTTTTGCTCAGCAAAAGCAGTTTCCTTTTATTTTTCAGCAAATACGGTGTTCAGAACTGTGAATCTAGAGAGACTAGTAAGTTAGGAGGACTGTAGGGGAGTTCACTCTATGATCAGAGAGGCACAACCCCTCTGATGGCGTCTGATAGTCTTCATTAAAGTGGGATTTTTTTTTCCTTCTCTCATATTGAATCCTCCCCCTCTGTCTTCTGGGAACTCTTTCTCTTTAACTCTTCTTTGCAATGGCTTTTGAAACCTACATTATCTATTCTCTGGGTCGTTACTTACTAAGCCTAGCCTATGGGTTCTCATTTCATTAAAAATAGGTAAATAATTGGGCCAGCAGGGGCCAGCAAATAGTGGTGGGGTTAAGGTCCTGGACTCACATGTGGCCAACCATGGTTCGAGTCTCCTCAGACACAGTGGCTTATAAATCATGCTAATCTTGCTGGCTACATGTATGTGCATGCCCAAAATCGTGAGACGAGAATGAAAGAGAAGGGATTGAGGCATAGCTGTCCCCCCTAGAGGGATAATTTCTCACTTCCCCTCCTTCTGTTTTTCTCTGTCTCTCTCTGGTGAGTGCACATGACTTGTGGCAAAAAGAAACAAACTAAAATAACGAAATAAATAAATAAGCTCTGAAATCTGAGTTAGAGTTCTCTTTCAGTTGTTCGATTTTTCTAAGAGAGATTTCAGGCAGTCCAAAGACTTTCTTTTCCCTTAAAAATGAGTAAACAAAAATATTTCATATTTTTATCTATAGATAAAAATATTACAGGTATGGCATGTCTTAACTTCACAGTTTAAACATGATATCTTTAAATCAGTCACCAGCAGTTAAGAGGGATATATCCCAAGTGTTCCCGAAGGATGAAGGAGTGAGATATCTTGCTTTTCCCTGAGGGAGTGGGTCAAGTCCAGTGGGGAGAGGATATTTGAATGTGACCAAGAGTACAGTGTTATCAGATAGACAAAGAGGAAATAATTTAAGAACAGTTTTTGAAACATGCAAGTGGTTTTGGACTGTGAATATTCTGCTCTGACCGAGTAAACAAGGCCTATGGCTAGACACGGGGGATGATACTGGAATGACAATAGCTGGGGTTATCTGACATCCATGAAACGGTGTTTTGACTTTATCTGTGGGAAGTAGAAGTCATCAACCGCTTATAAAGAGTAATTGTATGAAATCTGTGTTAGAGGAAGACACTTGCCGGCAGCAGATGGAATAGGAAGACAGAATTCAGTGGTCAAGGGATTGGAGTAGGGCTTGGAGATAGGTGGGACCCAGCGGTGTGCAAGGCACCTTGTACAGTGGAATTGATGGGGCTTGACGAATCGACATGAATGTGCTGTGTCCATGAGGTTATTCTAAGGTTCGTCTTCTGGACAGTGGCGTGGAAGGTGTGGCTGGTGAGATGAAGAGTACCACATTAGACACTGTTCATCAGTCTAATTCTTCCGCCCTTCACTGCTTTAGCAGGGTTGAATCATGTCTCAGTTTAGATAAGGCTTATTATTTATGCGATTCACTTTTCCGTGGTGACTTTCAAGATCTGTGATAGGAACCAAGAGATTATCAATGTTCTTGTGTTTGCTGTAATGTAGTACCATTTCTAATTTACACTTCACAGAATGTTTTTATATAACTAAACTTGCGGTATGTTTTTTTTTTTTTTTTTTTTTCCTCTTCAGCTGTTATTTCTCCTCCCTTCGTGTATTGCCCATGAACCTTTAGGAATCCTAAGATAGATCAATGCCACATTAAAATTTAAGGAACTACTTCATCCAAACCACATGCTTCATTTCCTGAGGATTGTCCGCAAGCCAGGGAAAAGAAAACATGTCGGAAATCTGTATTGTTATTGGTGCTTCTTGTTTAACTGTTGCTTTGCCATCATGGTGGTCCTGGGCCCTCTGTAAAGGCCTAATGCAAAACCTCACTGAGGACTTTTAAGAAAGGGCCGTCATGGTTTAAGTGCTTAATACCTTGGATCATTTCTAACATATCAAAAGATAATAATGTATTTCTGTATGGCTATTTTTTTTTCTTCTTTTAAAAGTCTAAAATGGCAGGTCAGACTAGGCCAAGCATTGACTGGCTTTTTAAATTAATGTTTAATAAGATGGGCGGCTGCCAGTACCTTAAAAGAGTAGTGAACATAACTTGGATAAAAGTAGCATTTTCTTCAAATTGGGCTTCTGGCTTGTATCTGGATAGAAAAGCTGCTCTTTTCTTCCTTCTTCTGTGCCTTTTTCTTTCTTCGCTGCCTCTCCATTTTCTCCCTTCATTCTCTCTTTCCTGCTCTTGGAGCATTATTGCTGTACCTTTCTCATTATTTTATGCCCCATCGAAAGCTTCACTCTTTGCCTATCATTCTTTCAAACGCAATGGCGAATCTTAAGTTCTACTCCATTTGATAAACTCATTAAAGCCTTGGCAATGCGATCATTTATTTATTTCAAGAACCCATATTGAGTTTAGAGTCATAAATATTTATTACAATTTCTGTGAAAGGGAAACAGGACTGATAGAAAGTCAGTAGAATGTGCCGTACTGTGGTTGGGATTCTCTGGGACAAGGATCATATACATAAACAAAACAGACGTACTGAACATTGAGACAAACTTGGAACAGTGCCTTATTGGAGCAAACATAGGCTTTTTTTTTTTTTATTTTTTAGAGAGGTTTTCGCTATAGGGCACGTGCGCTTGCTAGACAGACAGAGACAGAAAGACAGAAAGCGAGAAATCACCCCCGGGGGGGGGGCAGCCACGCCGCAATCCCTTCTCATCCATTCTCCTTTTGGGATCTTGGGCACGCACGCACACGTGCCTGGCGTGAGTTTTAAGCCACTGGGTCCGGGATGCAAACCGCGGTCGACTACATGGGAGTCCAGCGACATAGCCATTACACCAACTGCTGGTCCCAACATATGCTTTTAAAAAGGCATCACAGTATTAGTTTGTCAATAATCCATCTTCAGTTCAGCTGAGCCACCAGTATATCTGTATATTAAAAGACATTCTGGAGTTTGTTCTCCACTTTGGGTAATACTGACTTGTAGCATAACTCTTGGAAATAAGAATGACGAAGGTTCATTTTTTTTTTTTTTTTGAGCTTTATCCAGAAGTGGATGCACTGCATCCAAGAATGTCTAGAGACTTCATGGTCCACCAAAGATTGTGGACCATGCTGCTTAGAAAAGACTCATCTGAAACATCTTAGAGGGACTGTTATTTGGCCCTTGTTGACTCTCAAGATTTTATTTGCAACCTGACTTCTCAATGTTGCTTTAGATTTTTCTCTTACGCTTCTCACCTTTTGCAGTGTACATTCACAGGTATTAGAAAGATTAAAATGCAAAGAAAACCAACATCTTCAGCCCAAATAAAGTTGTAGTTAACTTCATTTACACATTTATTGGTTTGTAACTTATACCTCACTTCCTTGTAGAAAGCTTGCAAAGCAATTTACAGGCTTTTACTATGGAGTGCTTACATTGTGCCAACTATTCTTCTGTTTTATTTTATCCTCCCATGACTTTATTAAATAACTGGAATTCTCATTTGAAAGCTAAGGCAACTGATGCCCATAAAGTTAAAGTAACATTTTCCAGAGCTCATAGTTTCCCCTCATAGTGTCAGCGCTAGGACATAAACCTACATTTTTTATCTGTAAAGACTATATGTTTCTTTCCAAATGCAAAGTACACACACACACACACACACACACACACGACTGCCAGGGCATTTACATAATATAGTTTTGAGAATGGTAAGTAGAGAAGGAGTAGTTACCAAATAATATATACCTTGGAAATATATTCAGAAATAGAAAAATAGGAGTATAATTAAACTGGCTGGCTATTCATCTATTTAAGCACAAATTAATCAGTGCAGATCTGTTAAAGGTAAAATGCTGTCACTCCCATTGTCCCTATCAGGCCATCAATCTGTACAGGAAAGCTTGCATGCAGTGTATATCTGCTGGGCACAGGTCAGTGACAAGAAGACTCTGTGAGAGATGGCCGTATGACAGAATGAAGTTTGTCTTCTCAGGATATCTACAATCTGGTGGGTACAGAAAGCAATCTGGAGCATTTCTTGGAAGATACACTTAGGACCAAGTTATTGAAGGAGCAATCCGTGCACATCTTTGTGAATTGACAGATCCTCACTTTAAAAAAAAAAAAAAAGAATTATTTATTTATTTAATTCCATTTTCTTATTAGTATTATTTTTAAAAATTTGACCAGAGAGAGAGAGAGAGAGAGAGAGAGAGAGAGAGAGAGAAAGAAAGGGTTAGTGAGAAAGTAAGCCTTTAGGGCCAGGACTTGAACTGTGGTTGGCAACCTGAGAGCCCAGCACCTTAACCACCATGCCATCTGCTGGCCCCAAAGCCTCACATGTAAGTATGGCTAAGAATGTAAGTTTTAGAATCACAATCCCGTGAGGTCCATCATCATTAATTATTAGCTTGTGACCCCCGGGCAGTTGTTTAATGTACCTCTGCTTCTGCTTCCTTATCTATAAAATGAGGATAACAAATACAGACTATTGCATGTACTGTTTGACAAACACTCACTTAGCTCTTACTGTTGTGCAATATCCTATAAGCACTTCACAAGTAAGTCATTGAATACATCAAAGAACTAGGTGGGTACTATTATTGTTACTCTTGAGAGGATCCACGGAGTTGATGTGTATAAAATATTTAGAGCAATGCCTGGCACATGGTAAGTATTCAGTGTTAGCTTGATAAATATTATCCTTGGCAAAGAAGCAAGCAAATCTATCGCAAGCAGAGGAAATGTCACGTGTATGAGTTATAGAAAGAAGAGTCAATACATAGTATATGCTTGCTGAATTCACAATCATGAATTTGGTTCTGGTGACCAATAAAGAGATTCTCACGTGGAACGTGGCCCAGGGTGTGCCCCTCAGTTTCCAGTGTCAGCATATTCCCAGCGATTCACAGTTAGTGGCTTGAGAGCAATGTCGATGATCTCATTGACTGTCTTCTCTTAAGTGGGCAGTCTACTTGCAAGAATGCATTTGTTCATCATGGAGTCTTACAGTTGTGTAGGTAAAAACAATATGGCTTATAAGCATGCATGGTTTTGTAATTGATTCTTGTGGGTGAAAAAAAAAAACTGGTTACTATGGTTCCAAGACCACGGTTTTCTGGTTCTAGTGATTCTCTTAAAGGTTGCTCATTTTTCTCTACTCACAATACACACATTCTCGTTCCTACAAGTGCAAAACTATAGCTGCCCAAGATATTTTGGAGTTTGGCATTCACAAAGCTCTGTACAGTATGTCTTTACCTTGACCCTGAGGGTTTTTTTTTTTTTCCTGAATCATGGATATTAATAGCGACATTTAATCAATACCCTTCTTACTCATTCGTAATAGTCATTTGACTGTATTTTTACAAAAGCTTCTAATGGTCACTAAGCCCTGTGAGCTCTTTTTTTGTTTGGAATGTAACTGTTAGGGCATGTTTTCTTGAGAGTAAACTAACCTGAATGTGAAGGTTTATGCCTGCATTTAATTCAGATCTAACCCACCTACATACGCAGATGCTCATGTATCTGCAATTTGTTGTGTTTCTGTACCTTTTTAAACTGTAGCTGTCATTTTGTGTTTCATTTTGGAGGGGAAGGGGACTGAAGAACTGATTTTGAGTTTTACATATGCCCAAAGAGAGAGGACTTTACCCAGGGAACCACATGATAGATAGAAAGAATGAAATAGGTCAACACTTCATTTCACAAGCATCAGTGAAATGCCTAAGGCAAGTTAAATACACATAAGTATATGAATATGGAAAATTATACCTTTATTGTCCTAGTTACCAAACAAGTAGAATTCAGATGTATAAAGTAAATGAAGAAAGCCAACGATATAGGATCAGCAGAGAAGTTGAGGGGTCGTTGTAGGAATTTTGTAAGCAACCTGGAGGGCAAAATCTCTACTAATAAAACATTTTGCTCGTCAGAAGCAAAGTGGCTGGTGGGTAAGGTATCATTTTATCAGTATTTAGAAGCCATAGCCTGAGTCTCCAGCTCCAGTTCTGTTTTGAGAAAAAGTTGTCAGGAGTAACTAATAGATGTTTGTAAAGTACTTCTGTAAATGCCAACTGTTAAAAAATATTCTCAGAACTCAACAGACTTGAAGGGTCATTACTCTACCACCAGGTCTCTAGGTTGAAATCTTAACATGTCACTATTTTTAATAGATAAGACTATAGGGCCAGCGGGTGGTCTGGTGATTAAAGGTGCTGGATTCCCACATGGCTGACCAGGGTTCGAGTCCCAGACCTGGCTTGCTTTTTTGCTTTTTCTTTCTCTCTCTGTCTGGTTGAATAATAATAATAATAATAATAAATGGAATTAAATAAATAAATAATTCTTTATTAAATAGATAAGACTATGACCATGCCACCCATCCTGCCTTTCAATAAACTGGAGGGGGGGGATAATTTGCATGATCCACAGTTTTTAGAAACAGGTCTAATAAATGTAAGAACCTTTATCATCTTACTGCACACAGTTGCTCTGAAATAGAAGGGGAAGGGAAACACATTGCTGATACATGTGTGGGCCACTTTATTGCCTGCATTCTTTATGACATAACAGTTGTTCTATTGACACATTATTTATTGCCTAGCAGAGCACATAGGCTAGTAAATATTGTGCATCTAGCCAATCAGAATCCTCTCTAGTTTTATGGTGTGCTAATTCTAAAAATGTATGTATTCTACTTCTTTTCATTTTACTTTTTATCTGTCTTTGTTTTACAGGAATCTTTTCTTTAATTGACTCTAGTCCTGAAATTTTTTAAATGCACAACATGTCAAACGCAATTCAACTAAGATACCTAAATGCACGTTATTTAAATTAAATATGAATGCCTCGAAACATGTGTACTTATATCACAATGGCTTAAAACTGCATTTCCACATTATGTATAGTGTAGATTTGAATCTTGTCAATGTATGCAAGAACCAAAGTTAGGTTAAAAAAAAATTCCATAAAATAAATTATTCACATCACACACAGCTATACATCTGATAGTGTAATCAGCAATCAGAAGTACTACATACGGTGATGTAATAGAGACATTATAATTTTCGTACGTCCTGCTGTTGATGGAATTAGGGACCACATTTTGCGCATTTTCTATTACATTATTTTGGACTAGAAGAAGATAAAAATAAAATAACATGTTTCTTTATTTTAGTCCCTTTTTAAATCATCCTTCACGCTTCTTTTGCTTTCCTTCCGTGTCTGGCTCTCATTTCCCTAGTTTAGATAGAACTTGTTTTTCTTCATTTATCTTTACTCTCTCTCCGGCTTGCAGTGCTAAAACTAATAATAATAGCAGTCTTAGACCTAGATCTTGGGGTGTTTGGGAGGTCATTGAGCTTATGCCCTTGCTTTTATTTTTAATTTATTACTTATTTACTTGATGACAGAGAGCATGTGAGAGGAAGAGAGAAAGAAGGTTGGAGACAGAAAAAGGGAGTGAGAAGTATTTTTGATAGGGTCTCTTAATGGTGCTCTCTTCCTGCCCAGCCTCCCAGTTAGCTGGGACACAGGTACACATTGCCTTGCCTGGCCGGTTTAAATTGGTGTGGGCATCTAACCTGGGACTCCCATGTGGCTTCAGCTACTGTGCAGGGGCGTCCTCCCACTTGTACCACCATGATGGAGCCTGCTTCTCTGTGCTAAAACCTCTAGCCATTTCAAAGCATTGTATGTGTTCTCAATATCTCCACCTATTTCTTGTATTTCTCAATGTGTATTTGATCTCATTAGTCTGAACGTTTTATGTATCTTAACTTCAAACATTTCAGCTAAAATATTACTTCTCAGATTTTAATTTCCTCATGATGCCTCCCATGCTTCACTATTTTCTTCTACTTCAGTTGATTTCACTTTCTCTGTTGCTCGCTGTCTCTCTTTACCAAAGGCTAGACCTCTCCGTCCGGTATACTAAAGATGCAGTCATGTTTACTAGAGTGAGAGAGTTTCATCCAACTAATTCTTTTTTTTTTTTTTTGAGAGATTTTCACTATAGGGCGTGTGCGCTCGCCAGACAGACAGAGAGAGACATAGAGACAGAAAGCGAGAAATCACCCCCTAGGGGGGATGGTCATGCCGCAATCCCTTCTCCTCCATTCTCCTCTTGGGATCTTGGGCACGCATGCACACGCGGCCGGTGTGAGATTTAACCCACTGGGTCTGGGACGCGAACTGCGGTCGACTACATGGGAGTCCAGCGACATAGCCATTATGCTAACTGCTGGTTCCCCATCCAACTAATTCTTAAAAATTGATGGTTTCCTTCTTCCATGAGAGAGAGAGGCAGAGTGTGAAAGGCAGAGAAGTATCATTCCCAACAAGTGTTCACGGTGTGATCACCCCCAGCCCCGAATCATGGACACAGATATTTCCAGCAGGTTCGGAGAGGTCTTTAGATGCAAATCCAAAACCTTCCCATATGGGTGAACCTTGCAGAGATTACATTATGGCTGCACCACTTTCCAACCCATCATCAAAATAATTCTGAAATTCGTAGGTGCAGACACCCATTATTAATTTTTTTGTTAAATTTTTTGATTATATTTAGTCGCTGTACATCTTTATAGCATACAGAATGGTGCATGCCAGTCAACTCAAAGATATTACCACTTACGTTATTATCAATAGATAACTTCTTAGTTTTGTCTGTTAAATGATTTTTCTTTTCTGATCCCCTTTCTTCCACTCCTTCTCTTACACATCCCCTTTTATACTGTCTCTAGTATCTACAGTAGCCCTCCCTGCTAGTATAACTTCGAATCTCTCTGTTTCAGCCATAGAGTGCAAACATTCAGTATTTATTTAGCAGGAACACACAGTGCCTCTCTTTCAGAGTCTGGTTTGCTTCACTTAGCATTAAATCGCCCATATTTGTACATGTTATATCAAATGTCAAGGTCTCATTGTTTTTTTTATAGGCGAGTAGTAGTACGGAGTATATATGTGCCCTATTTTTTCAATCTGCTCATCTGTTCTTGAACATTTGGGTTGATTCCATAGCCTAGCAATTGTGAATAATGCTACAGTAAACATAGATGTGCAAGTGTTTTTCTTGTCCTTTGGGTAGATCCCCAGGAGTGGAATTGTTGAATCATATGGTAGTTTTATTTGTGGGTCTATGAGGAACCTCCATATTGTTCTCTACCATGGTTGTACTAATTTACATTGCCACCAACAGTGTAGGAGGGTTCCCTTTTCACTGCAACCTTGCCCACACTTACTATTCTTTATTATTATTTTTTAATCTTAACCATTCTGACTGGGGCTAGATGGTATCTCATGGTGGTCTTGATTTGTGTTTCCATTATGATAAGAGATGTAAAACATCGGTCCCTTATCCAGGGCATAGTTTGCAAATATATTCTCCCATTCTGAGGGTTGTCTCTTCACTCTAATTATTGTTTCTTTTGCTGTGCAGAAGCTTTTCATTCCTGATACAGTTTCACTGGACGCACCTTTAAGTTTTCCACAAGTGGTCTTTCACTAGTGCTTATGCTTTTCCTTTGTCATCCTGCAATCAACTGGTTCCGCGTCACATCCATCTTGCTATTTATGATACTTGAAGTTTCCTCTGACCAGGTGGATTTTTGTTCCTTATAAGTTTCATCAGTTTATGCCTGGACAATTAAAAAATACAAATAGAGTCATAACTAGAATTTATTCAGATGAAATATATTTTTGCTTTATGCACTGTCTTGAGATCCACTTGAGAAAAGAAGGCAGGGATAGGAACTTAATAACATTTTTAAGCATTTAGTGACTATAGGACTACTAAATGTGTCATCAGTAAAATGGATGTATTAACTGCACACAGGGTCATGTATGACAGTTTAACTCTGTTCGATAACATTCATAAGTTCCTAGGCACAATGTCCTAGGCATAATTTTTAACTCTATTAGATAACACTTATAGGTCCTAGGCACAAGTTTCTAG
Source organism: Tupaia belangeri chinensis (assembly GCF_000334495.1). Taxonomy (NCBI): domain Eukaryota; kingdom Metazoa; phylum Chordata; class Mammalia; order Scandentia; family Tupaiidae; genus Tupaia; species Tupaia belangeri. The sequence continues at coordinate 2,027,220 of NW_006159546.1, read as the reverse complement.
ATAAGGTCTTCAAAGTAGTTATGCCACTGTATTTAACAAAAGTATTATCTTTGATCATTTAAATATTCTGTGAAACTCTCTTAGTTGACCTATTAAAACAAACGGAAAACAAACAAGAAAGACTCCAGCTTCTCTGTTCATTGTGCACACCCTCTTTCACTAGATTGCCCCCAGACCAGAAAGAGATGCATTAGAGTCCAACCAAACTAGTTTTCCAGCCATTGGTAGGGTTGTATAATGCTTACTTTTATATACTAGCTGTGAGAACAAAAGCTCACCTATAATATGGACATAAAACGCCTACTCCCAAGGATATTATCAATGACTACACAGCCATCAAGCAGACTTCTTTGCCACATTCTACCATGCAGGTGTTCTTATTGCTGGTGAGTTTTGTGCTTAAAATTAAAGTAGTTTGGGGACCAGCAGTTAGCATAATAACTATGTCGCTGGACTCCCATGTAGTCAACTGTGGTTTGAATCCCGGACCTGGTGGCTTAAACTCACGCCGGGCGCGTGTGCGTGCGTGCCCAAGATCCCGAGAGGAGAATGGAGGAGAAGGGTTTGGAGTGTGGCCATCCCCCCTGGTGGTGTGTGTGTGATTTCTTGCTTTCTGTCTCTCTGTCTCTCTCTGTCTTTCTGGCAAGCGCATGTGCCCTATAGCAAAAACTTCTCAAAAAAAAATAAATAAATAAAGTAGTTTGTACTGTTCATTCGTGTTTCAGATATTTTGTAATTTGGCACTTTTAATAATAGACACATATGAATCAGTACTCAAAGGTTTCTAAAAAATTGGCACTTAAAGAAAAGCATACTAACTCACACATGACTAAGTGGGATTTGTTAAGATTCCTTTGAAAAAACAGATTTATTCCCACGTGGAAGTGAGCTCAGCATCACAGGCTTGAGGGAGATTGGTGAGTTTTTTCTCTCAATGAGCCTAGGTTTTGTCTGGAAAGGATATAAGATTTAAAAAATTATTTATTATTATTATTATTATTTTTTAATTTTGCTGTAGGGCACATGTGCTCACTAGAGAGAGACAGATAACGAGAGAAAAAAAGTGATAAAGTAAGCAGCCAGGTCCGGGACTCAAACCATGGCTGGTCATGTGGGAGTCCAGTGCCTGTAACCATCATGCCCCTTGCTGGCCCCAGAATACAGCATTAATAACACTCAAATGAACGCCATGACACCAGCATTGAAGAATTCTTTCTCATTTGTCCATCCACATGCAGTAGGAATAGTGTTTAATTTTTAGTTTTCTGAAGAATATTTTTCCTCTTTCTCTCTTTTACACCATGGATATATTACGTGGACTCTGATATCCGATGTATTGTGACAACTGACAAATTTTGGTTAACGCAATCTTAACTGACAGCAGTGAAGCCTATTGCTCTTTCATTAATCAGTGTTCATTCAGTGATCAAAAAGCTCTAATGATTCGTGGTTACAGCCTGGATTCTTGAGTCAGATCTTGCAATCCATTTCTGTCATCACTGGCTAATACAGCGCCTGCTTCATAGCATCATTTACTTAGAGGTGTGTGTTTCAAGTGCTTGAAGTGATTTATAGCCATTCATTCATTTATAAAAATGAAGAAACCTTGACGTGCTCTCTGTGTGCCTTGTATGGTCTAGATACTGGGTATGCAAATATCAGTGAAAAAATAGTTCCTCTCCTCCAGGCTGTCCTGGTCTAGTGATCAAGAAAGGTAAGCCTTGGGACCAGCAGTTAGTGTAATGGCTATGTTGCTGGATTCCCATGTAGTCGACCGCGGTTCGAGTCCCAGACCTGGTGGCTTAAAACTCACACTGTCGGGACCAGCAATTAGTGTAATGGCTGTGTCGCTGGACTCCCATGTAGTCGACCGCGGTTCGAGTCCCAGACCTGGTGGCTTAAAACTCACACTGTCGGGACCAGCAATTAGTGTAATGGCTGTGTCGCTGGACTCCCATGTAGTCGACCGCGGTTCGAGTCCCAGACCTGGTGGCTTAAAACTCACACTGTCGGGACCAGCAATTAGTGTAATGGCTGTGTCGCTGGACTCCCATGTAGTCGACCGCGGTTCGAGTCCCAGACCTGGTGGCTTAAAACTCACACTGTCGGGACCAGCAATTAGTGTAATGGCTGTGTCGCTGGACTCCCATGTAGTCGACCGCGGTTCGAGTCCCAGACCTGGTGGCTTAAAACTCACACTGTCGGGACCAGCAATTAGTGTAATGGCTGTGTCGCTGGACTCCCATGTAGTCGACCGCGGTTCGAGTCCCAGACCTGGTGGCTTAAAACTCACACTGTCGGGACCAGCAATTAGTGTAATGGCTGTGTCGCTGGACTCCCATGTAGTCGACCGCGGTTCGAGTCCCAGACCTGGTGGCTTAAAACTCACACTGTCGGGACCAGCAATTAGTGTAATGGCTGTGTCGCTGGACTCCCATGTAGTCGACCGCGGTTCGAGTCCCAGACCTGGTGGCTTAAAACTCACACTGTCGGGACCAGCAATTAGTGTAATGGCTGTGTCGCTGGACTCCCATGTAGTCGACCGCGGTTCGAGTCCCAGACCTGGTGGCTTAAAACTCACACTGTCGGGACCAGCAATTAGTGTAATGGCTGTGTCGCTGGACTCCCATGTAGTCGACCGCGGTTCGAGTCCCAGACCTGGTGGCTTAAAACTCACACTGTCGGGACCAGCAATTAGTGTAATGGCTGTGTCGCTGGACTCCCATGTAGTCGACCGCGGTTCGAGTCCCAGACCTGGTGGCTTAAAACTCACACTGTCGGGACCAGCAATTAGTGTAATGGCTGTGTCGCTGGACTCCCATGTAGTCGACCGCGGTTCGAGTCCCAGACCTGGTGGCTTAAAACTCACACTGTCGGGACCAGCAATTAGTGTAATGGCTGTGTCGCTGGACTCCCATGTAGTCGACCGCGGTTCGAGTCCCAGACCTGGTGGCTTAAAACTCACACTGTCGGGACCAGCAATTAGTGTAATGGCTGTGTCGCTGGACTCCCACGTAGTTGACCGCATTTCGAGTCCCAGCCCTGGTAGTTTAAACTCACGCCAGGCACGTATGCGTGCGTGCCCAAGATCCCATAAGGAGACTGGAGGAGAAGGGATTGTGGCATGGCCATGTCCCCTGGGGGGTGATTTCTCGCTTTCTGTCTCTCTGTCTGACTGGCCAGAGCATGTGCCCTATAGCAACAACCTCTCAAAAAAAATTGTTAAAAAAAAAAAAAAAAGGTAAGCCTAGTAAATACTGGGCCAGCTGGTGGTGTGGTAGTTCAGGTGGCTGAATTCCACATGGCTGACTGTGGGGTCTGAGTCCCAGACTCGGCGAGGTGAAGACCACGCTAGATTTAGGTGCGTGTATATTCAAAATCCCGAAAGGCGAAGTGATTATGGCATGACCATGCCCCGTTGGGGGTGCTTTCTCATGCTCTCTCCAGTGAGCACATATACCCTCTCGCACATTAAAATAATGTATATTGACTAATGTAATCAACACTCTAATGGGTAAGTACATTGATTCAGATAGATTCAGTGCAGTAGAGTGAGTGTGGAGGGTGAAATTGTTCAATCTTGATCAAGGAAGGTGGACTCCATTCTTTCTACTTCAGTGACTCTGGAGCACAAAGGTGGTTTGTTTGGCATCTAATGTTAATGACTTTAAGCAAAAAGAACCTGCATTTGCAAAGGTGTTTCCTGAACACTGTGCACGGGAATATTCAATGCTGCAAAGCACAATTGGAATGTGTGAGCTGTGTGTGTGTACATGTGTGTAGGCACACTCATATGTGTATGTTGTATTATCATCCTGTTAGTGCCCTAACAAATGATTTCAAATTAAATATCTTAAAAGTTGTCCAATTTATGTTATAATTTTGTAGGTCAGAAGTTGAAAGTGAGTCTCAAAGGGCCAAAATCCAATTGTCAGCAGGGTTGCACTTTTTTCAATAGGCTCTTTGGGAGGATGTGTTTTCTGGCCTTTTTCTGATTCTGAGAATGTAACTGTGTTCTTTGGCTCAAAGTTCCCTGAAATCGGCAAAATTTGGTCAAGATGTTCCACATCCAATCGTTGCAACACTGTCTTGCCTTCCTCTCCCATATTTAATAGCATATGTGATTACACTGGCCCACTTGGGTAATCCAAGATATTCTCTTATGTTAAGAGCACCTGGTTAGCATCATTAATTCCTCTTGCAACCTGAGCACTCCCCCGCCCCCTGCAACTGCCATGGAACATCAAATGTTTATGTCTTCTGGAGATTAAGATGTGGATGTCTTAAGAGCAAAGACTTTGTTCTGTACAAAAGGTGGAAATTTTTTCTCATTAAGGATGGGATACTAGGGAGAAAATGTAGGAAATAAACAATAAACTGAAAATACTTTCCCTCTGAACATGAGAGAAATCAGGACTTGAATCTCTTTTAAGAAACTGACCCATTGCTTGACTGTGTGCCCTGTTGAAGACAGAAATTATACAGGTAAACAAATGGGAAGTGTTACATAACTGTGTTGTTTAAAAGGAGGAAGAAAACATTCTGGACATTTTATATTAAAGGAAAGATAAAAGAGTTGTCTCTATGAAATTAAAAAAAAAAAAAGGTGATTCTTAGTAGTGGAATTCCAAATTCAAAGTAGATGAGAAGGGGACCAGCAGATGGCATAATGGTTACATTGCTGAACTCCCACTTAGTGGACTGTGGTTCGAGTGGACCCTGTGACTTACAACTCATGCCTGGCGCATGTATGTGTGTGCCCGAGATCCCAAGAGGAGACTGGAGAAGGGATTTTGCTCTGTGGCAACTCCCTCTGGGGCGAGTGTTTTCTGGCTTTCTCTCTCTTTGTCTCCTTTTGTCTCTCCATTGAGCACACGCACCCTATAGCAAAAATCTCTCAAAACAAACAAACAAAAGAAATCTAAATCTATCTAAAAGCATGCCATTTTCCTTTATATTTTTTAGATACTCTTTGAGGTTGTAAGCTCTTTAATAACGATAGGCTGATACATACAACACGTGTGGCAGGTACTCTTGTCACTGTGTTGTGTATATTAATCATTTACTCATCACCAGGGATGATTCCTTGAGCGGTCATCTATAAATTTGCACAGGATACCTCACCGAGAAGGGCTCCTGATTGGTTTAATGTTTGCTGTCAGCATCTTGAGAATATTAATAATTTTTGAACAAAGGGTCCTGCATTTTCATTTTGTAGTAGATCTCACCATTTGTATAGTCAGAGGCAGGAGGATAGTGCATCAGTATCAGAGCTCTGCAATGGGTTACTGGCTGGGTAAGTCACAGGTTCTCATCCCAAGGCAGTCTAGTATAGGCACACGTCTGGCATGATCCCGGCAGGCTGAGACTCAGGGTGGATCATGGCATGAAGATCCTGTTCTGGGTGCCTGTTTCTCCTTCTGTGTTTCTCTCTCTCAGTCTGCCTTTCTCTCTCTCTCATGAAAGAAATATATGAATTATAGGGAACCAGCAGTTAGTGTAATGGCTATGTCGCTGGACTCCCACGTAGTCAACCTCAGTTCGCATCCCGGTCCCGGTGGCTTAAAACTCATGCTGGGCGCGTGTGCGTGAGTGCCCAAGATCCCGAGAGGAGAATAGAGGAGAAGGGATTGCGGCGTGACCATCCTCTCTGGGGGGTGATTTCTCGCTTTCTGTCTCTATGTCTCTGTCTGTCTGGCGAGCGCACGCGCCCTATAGCAAAAACCTCTCCAAAAAAAAAAAAAGAAAAAGAAAAGAAATATATTAATTCTAGTAAAAATAATTGAATAGTCTATCTTGCTGTCTTGCTGGCACCACAAATCTATGCACTCGATGCAATTATAATAGACATTTTATAGAAGAAGAAACTGAGACACAGAAGTGTTAACTTTGCAAGATAGCACTGCTGTGCATAGGAAAGCCAGGATTTGAACTTGCGGAGCTTGGAACCACTCCACTCTCTTGCTTATTTTAAAGCCGAGATAACATCTTATTAAAAGTGTCTGCTTTGAACTATGACACACCATCTGCTACATGGTTAACTTTTGCAAAATGCTTGTTGAACTGAATCATACTTGATGGTCTTTGGTAAAACTGTTCATTTCATTTTAATGCAGATGAAAGTTAAAAAAATAAATCTCCCACATCTTCGAAGACATTTGTTCAAACAGATCAAGATTGGCCTTTTTTTTCCCCCTTTGCATAATTTTATAATCTAAGGATATTTCCTTGTTCAATGTACATTATTTATTAGTTGGATAAATACAGGTACATTTTCTGGCAATAACTGATAAAACCTTGCAAAGTAATATTTCTCTACGGTCCTCATTTATTCCTAAGCGATTTAAACTTTATATGCATTGATTTTATATAAATCAGTAAAGTTACTTTAAGAAATATAATTACATGTATGTTCAATAGAGTGAGAATAGGAAAACCATATATAATAATAAACCAGAAGGGTGAGGGAAGCTGTGGAGAGAGTTTGTTGGTTGTTACGTTTCAAATCAACTTAATATGCTTTCATTGAGATCGCCATGCGTCTCAGGCTGGATGGCGTGAAGGAAGATTAATAATAATTTTAATAGTACTGCTAAATATTGTCCTCAAAGAGAGATTCAAACTTACAGAGATCTCACTGGAGAGAGTCTCTGGAAGGACTGAAAGAGAAACACGGTAAGAGCCAGAGGCTGGGACCTGAGCATTGTAATGTTGACCCTGTCAACAGCTAACATGTAACCTTGGGCCGCTCACAGCCATTCTGCATATCCATCTCACCATCTGTAAAGTGAGGCTAACAATATCTGCTCTACCTACTTACAAGATGATGTAAGTAACAAGTGAATCCATGAATTTGAATGCATCTTGAACATTTTTTTATAAAGGAAGGAGGAGGTATTAAATTAAGGTGTTTTTCTTGCACTAAGTATAGTTCCAAACGCCACAGGCAATAAAAATCACAAAATATGAAAAAAGAAGTCTAATTCAACATTAAGCACAGCTACATTATTTTACTCCCCCCCCATTTTACTCCTTATATAATCCATATTTGATGACTCAAATAGTAATTTGCCAAAACAAAGAGATCGAAGATGTTAGCATGCTAATTTATTTTAATCCTTAGTTCTCTGTGTTATGTGATTCATGTATGGCTGATTCACTTAATAGAGTGGCCAAAACATGAAGATGTTAGCGGTGCTGACTTACTTGATTCATTTCATCACTTTGTTGAGCATATATTATTTATAAGATATTGCACGCATTATAGAAATAAATAACATAACTAAGATGTATTCTAGGCATTTACAGGGAAGAAAACACAGTTTACTAGGGATAATAGGGATAAAATGTGTGTATATAAGACCAAATATATTAAGTGTTCTAAGAGAATAGCTGCAAGGATTCGCAGGAGGAAGTGAGCATATAACATGGAAAACGTTATAACTAACCATGTGAATTTTATCTTTGGTATGAAAAAAAAAATTTCACCATTTAAAATCAAGCACCATGGAAGAAATAAAACGTGCAAGGGCAGATATTATCATTTTATTGCAATCTTCCTAAGTTGCCTTACAAAGAATAACCAGTACTTCCCAGGAGACTATACGTGTTGGTGAAGTTTTTCATGGCAACGGTTATTGTCATTTCTGAAATTTAAATTTGCCTTCTGATGGTTTTATTGTGAAAACTCACAGTTTGGGAAACATGATCAGTATGTCTGGGAGTAAAATAAGGTTATGATAGAAAGCTGTAGAATGAAGGTTATGATAGTGACCAAAAATGTTTGACTCAAGCTGGTTTGGATCACTTCAAGATGATACGACAGTATCTGCTGTTCTCAAACATGAGACAGAAAATCCCTTTATGAACACAGCCCTTTATACGATTGGGACCTGGAATGCATATCGGAATAACTCACTCTTTGACTTCAATAGCTGAGCTGAGTGCCTTAGCGTTCATTGTAGCCAACTCACTTTAAGCCATCCTGGCCATTCTGGGCTACGTCTGGAGACAGAAAAATCATTTAACAAGGAAGCCAGCTTTGGGTTGTGAGCAGTTTTGAAAAGAAAGAACCAAAGGAGAAACACATAAAGTCCGGTGTAAGAAATGTAAGAAGTGCATCTTGCATCTTTTATTTTTAGGTTGAATTAGCAATTGAGTGGTTAACAGCATAAGAAGGATTTCAGGAGCAAACATGCCCCAAAGCACTGGATTAGACCTGTGCAGAAATTATTAAAATTACTCAGGGCCAAGGGCTTTGTTCCTGCTGGCCACCTGCAGCGTGTGGTAATGCCCTTTTAACGTTCTATCAAGGGCCCTGCATGGACTGTCTGGCTTGACATTGGACACTACTAAGAGGAGACAAGCATGCAGAGAGAGAATGATTAATGTAAGCCCTTCTGCAGCTAGCCAGAGGCTTAAGGAATTCTTTTCTGCAGCATTCCAGAGATAATTACCTACCATTTTATCTAGGAACTTGTTAACTCAGTTTTCAAAAGATATGGCAAAGTATGACACTCAAAGAGGTTGATGTTACATAAAGAACACTTAAAAAAAACAGGAAGCGGAGGGAAAGTAGGAATCTATTTGTTTCTTTGAACGGTGTTCACTTTACCAATGTTCATCAGTCTGATTTCTTTTCCGTTGGATAAACCCAAAGGTTTTACACATTTGTCCTGTACATCCTGCCAGTTGCATGTGTTCTCTAAAAAGGCAATGTTTTTTACGTTGACGCTAATACATTTGCCAGCTGAAAACTTTTATTTTCTCCGGTTTCTACAAATGAACTCTTACTCTGTGATTCATGTCTCCACAAAGGAGACTCTAATAGAAGGCACAACACAAACTGCACACTTGAAAAATAATTGATTCGAGATATATATCTAACGCGATTGTGTTTGAATCCATTCCCGTCTTGTATGAGACCAGTTCTGTGCCAATTTGGCATCAGCAAGCCACAAGAGCATGTTAGGTTCCAAAATACTGTAGCCAAATCTCCTCTTCCTCATGCTGGGGCGGGGGCTAGCAGAGATAATGGACGGCAGTTGTGTACAGCATGCCTGGGTGCTCCATATGGCCTGTTTTCCATTGGCAAGTGAGTCCTCCCACTCTTAGGGGATCCTGCTACATATGCATATGTATTATAAATTAATGTTCTAATGTGCTCTGAGGCCCTTGCTGAATGAATGGCAGGAAAATGAAAAGAAAAACAGAACATATTTTTTAAAGAAACTATAGGCATGTGGATCTCCCCAGGCACTGGGTTCAGGAGTTTGAAGAGACTTTTTTTTTTCTTTTTCTTTCCCTCAACTCAAGGACTTAATCCTTCCTTTCCTGGAATTAACTCTTGGGAGGTGTACATAAATGACAGACTTATTTTATTATTTTTTTTTTTGGTAGCTTTGCATTCAGAAGTGTCTGTCATCAGTTCAGTCAGACCCCTTGTCTCATTCTTGACTCATCAATGTTTCTGAAACAAATTTTAAAGATATTTTTTTTCTTTTCTTGTTTGGAATGTAAACAGAAAATGCATTAAGCCGCGTGGACGTGACCTATAGCAAACTCATTTAGGACAAAAGCGTTCCTTTACAGGCAAAGCCCTGGCCAGGGTGGCCTGGACAGTCCAAGAATCCTTTCTTTTTTTCTTTGTTTTCCTTTACTTTTTTCTTTTTCCTTTAGTGACATTCAGAGTTGTTCTCCCTGTATGCTCCCTGGAATTGGAAAGAACAGTGGTTCTTAGTTTTTCTTGCAGAACAATGCGTTTCAGGAAAAAAGACTTCAACCAAGAACTACTAAATAAATAAAGTCTAGCACCTAGAACTTCCCCTTCAAATCAGGGACCAATCTTTCTTACAAATCAATTCATCTCACACTTTTAAAAAGCTAACTACTTTATGGACTATGGAGAATGAAGAGTTCTCCTCCTTCCTCCTCCTCTCCTCCCTCCCTCCCTTGTCTCTCTCTCCCTTTTTTCCTTCTTTGTATCTTTCTTTTCTTCTGGGTATTTGTTCTCAAGTAATACTCTAGTAGAAGTTGAGTAGAATTAAGTAACAATGGAACACTAGCGTGGAAAGCACACGAACTTGTAATACTGCATCACCAATAAACATTATTGTGCATAGTACATACAGCGCTCATAGTGTTTATGTAATTATGCATACTCTGTCATGTGTAATGTATTATATTGTAATCACATAGTTAACTACTACCGGTTGCACAGTATATATGACTACTGTATAAGATATAAACAGTTAGTAATCAATGACCATTGTAGACCCTGATTACCATTATTCATTAGCAGAAATAGCGTTCTAAAAGAAAAGAGAAGGGGCCTTGTCGTCAAGTAGACTTGAGTTCAGTCTTCAGACGTCTTGGGCCTCGTCTAGGGATGATTTACAGTTTATGTAGCTCATATTCATAGACCACAAGACTTACTAAGTACCTGGAATAGTGTCTGGCTCATCAAATAATAGATAGCAGTGACTATTATTGTATTAGGCAAGTCGATTAATAATTACTCATCTCCATAGCCTATCCTTAAAGGGGTCAGGGTAAGTTTTATTATTTTGCCAAAGAAACTATGATGAGGGAAATCTGACACTTACTCAAGGTTACCCAAGAAGTCACCCTTTGTCATTAGGACTTGAGGGTTTTCAGCCTTGCCGTCTGATTTCAGTCCATTAGGCCACAAAGTCATCAAAACAAACCAGAAAAGAGCACCATCAAAAGCAAAAGTAATAAAATGAAAGGATCCTGGAGCAGTATTGTACTAAAAGCCATCTGCTCTCTCAGTCCACGTTCTCAAGCCTCTCGAAATGTTATTTGCAAAGCTTTAAAAGGTTTGACTGGAAGCCTTCATGTCTTTTTAAAGGTACAGTATATCTGTTGCTGACTCATACATGCTGAATTAAGAACTGTGATATAGATTTTTGAATATACATCAGAGAAACGCCAATACTTTTTACATTGCCAGAGCCCTTAGGCTTTTGCTGTTGCGAAAGAAGCTTTATGATTAGCTAAGCAAGTGAATGTTGCTGCAGTGATAATGGTGGTGTGAGTGTGTGTGTGTGTGTGTGTGTGTGTGTGTTAGTGTGCTTAGAGGAGTGATGGTAGTTGAACATAAATATTTGTGATGTTTAAATAATAATTAAATGCTGGGTGATGATTATTATTTTATATCCAATGTCTTTACCAGCGTGCTGGGATGTCTGCCCCATAACCAGGTGAAAGAAAGGGAAAAAAAGAACTGCTGTCTTAGCATTTCCGCTTCCGTCTGCTGCCTGGTCTCCCTGCCCTGCTCCATTGGATGTCCTTATTCTGCCCACTTCTCTTCTCATTTGGGCTTGGCAGGAACACCTCAGCTCAGTGCCAGCATGGTAACCTGAAACCCGCCTGCTTAAGTGCTGATGTCATCTCTTACTTTCTGCAGTTTGCGGGCTCTTGCCCCTATTGGGCTTGCTTTCTTTCCCCCCACCACGAGTACCATCACCTCTCTCATAAGGTACTTCCGTTAGGGTGTTGTTCTTTAAAAATAAAACACTCCATATTTAAAATATAAAGCATGTCCATGCCAGTTGTGGGACTAGATAGCTTTATAAGGACAGTAATGAAGGGGGGACAAAATGGATTTCTGCAAGCTTTTTAAAGCCCCAACTAAGGAGAGGGCAGATTCTCAAGTTACAGGATTCTTCTTGTCCTATTTCTGATGAGCAGAGGGAAAAAAAAAAATATATATATATATGTATATAAAACAATTTTTTTTTTGCAGATATTTTAAGAGATGGCAAAACAGGGAAGCAAACCAAAGCCATCACAAAAGCCTCCCAGTGTAGACCCAGCCATCTGTATATAGTTCCCAGAACTCTTCTGTTTATTTATGAGTCGTGGAATGTGTAAAGCCAACTTCTAGCTGTAAAAGGACATACAGTTGCTCTCATATCACTTCTTTAGCCCTTTTTCTCTCCTGCAAAACCAAGAGTTTGCTTTCTGCTGTACAAGGCGACGCTGCATGGATAAGGACCCAGTTTGGGGGAATTCACATTTCTTTCCTAATACGTTTAAAGTGACATGTAAAATATACACTTAAAGCCTAAGAGTATAGGATTTAAATAAACATGACTGATCTTGATTTGTATACAGGGAAATACAGCACCTGCCAAGAACACTTCAGAATATTTCTGCTGTTCTCTGTAAAAGAAACAGAATTTAACCGAAGACAGAAACATTAATTTTCTAGTATAATTTGGTTCTTTTCAAGATAATAATCTTAGATTTAGACAGGCATGAAGGAAGACAATGAAAGAAGTCATATATTTTACCTTAAGATTTTGCAATTTGCTTCCTAGTAAGGTATTTTTCCAGTGGTCTTTATAAGGAAAAATGATTCCTCAAATTTCATCTTGATATAATGAGTTCAAGGAACTAAATTGTTTAGACAGTAAAAAAAAGAAAGAAAAGAAATGTCTCTGCCATTCTTGTTCTGTAGCTCTGTTCTCTGTCTTTCTAGTTAAAAAGGACATTATGTTTTGCAGGCAAGCAACTTCCTCGATATGATGTTTTAGTTTAATCCATCCCAAACATTACCCTCCAGACATTCTAAGAAAGTTGTTTGTCTGACGTGATGTGATTTCGTGATCTCTTTAAATCATCTTCAGCCTTAAGCATTAAACATGAAGAAGTGGAAATAGGTGGTAGCTTTTGAGTGTTTGACCTCCAACTGTGGCTTTGAAGTTAATTCTCTGAATACATGAACATGTGAAAATACGCATATCCAGGAATATAAGGATGTAAACAAGTGACTCACTAGGTTAAGTTAGCGTCATCTAGCTCAGAATTCTTTGTTTCCTCAAGATTTCCAGTGTATGGGCCAGCAGGTGACATGGTGGTTAAGGCTCTGGTCTCCCACATGGTGGACTGCAGTTCTCCAAACCTGATGGCTTAAAATTCATGCCAGGTGCATGTGCGTGCATGTGCCCAAAACTCCAGGAGGGGAAGGGACTGCAGCATGTCCATCCCCACTTGGAGGGGAGGGATGATTTCTCACTTTCTCTCTTACTCTCTCTCTCTCTTTTTTTTTTGGGGGGGGAGGTTTTTGCTATAGGGTGTGTGCGCTCGCCAGACAGACAGAGAGAGACGGAGAGACAGAAAGTGAGAAATCACCCCCCAGGGGGGATGGTCACGCCGCAGTCCCTTCTCCTCCATTCTCCTCTTGGGATTTTGGGCACGCACACACATGCACCCGGTGTGAGTTTAAGCCCCCAGGTCTGGGACCCAAACCGCGGTTGACTACGTGGGAGTCCAGTGACATAGCCATTATGCTAACCGCTGGTCCCTCTTACTATCTCTCTTTGTCTCTCTCCAGTGAGCCTATGTTCCCTATAGCAAAAACCTAAAAAAAAAAAAAATAAAAAAAAATAAAAGAAAGAAAAAGACTTCCACTGTATCTTGGCTCATGGCTGGGAAGTAGATACTGGACTTACAAAGGGGATGTTACCACCCACAAGAACTGTGAGGCTTAATATTGTCTTGTGGTGTTTATTGCCAGATTGAGCCTGTTCCCTCTATTCATGTAAGACCCTTACCACTGAGGGAAGTACCAGCTGGTTAATACTATGTTTCCTTTAGGAATGTATTTGGAGAACACCGTTGTACAGAGATGGATGGAGAGACAAAGGCACTGGTCTCGTGAGATGTATGGGAGGAGGAGGGAGACCTGGGTGTGGGAAGCACACTTCACTATATTACAGACTAGGCTCGGATCTTGTGCCTCTGCTCTCAGCAACAATATCAGCTATGCTAAGGAGAGGTATAAGCTTACTGGAAAAACATCATCTTATTGGTAATAAAATTTTATATGATGTTCTATGTGCTATGTTGGGTACCCAGAAAAAAAAAACCCACCCTTGAGAACTGCGTGCATTTATTGAACACATAGAAACACATAACTAGAGCGTAGTAAGATAAATTCTAATAGATGCCCAATTGTCATTTCCTCTGGGGACAATATCCATTTTTTACTAACATTATGTCCCCTTGCGTTTTGTTTTTTTCTTTTTCTTTTTTTCTTAATTTTTGTTATAGGGTATGTATGCTGATCAGAGAAAGAGAGAGAGGAAAATAAGAAACCCTCCTCCCTCACCATGAGATATGACCATGCCGCAGTCCCTTCTCCAGTCTCCTCCTTGGATTTGGGCAGGCACGCACTTGTGCCTGGAGTGGTTTTCAAGCTGCCAGGTTGGACCTCCAGCTGCACAGCCGGCCATGTGTGATCCTGCACTTCGACTTCCACACTGCATGCTGGCCCGCGTTCCTCTCTTTTCAAACACGTTTTGCCTTTGAAACTGGCAGTGTCTTTATGGAATATCTCTTGTACACCAGTTTTTAAGTTCTTATAATAGAAAAAATCATAAAAAATATATTTCTTATCATATCCTCCACAAATATAGCATCTCAGTAAACACTTTAATGAATGGGCGGATAGATGGGTGGATGGACGAATTCATGAAAAGACCAAGGCTAATACACTGACAGTTACACTTGGTGTAGAGGATGGGGTCGGAAGGTGAACAGGTGAGGTCAGCAGGTTGCGAAGGATCTGGAACTCCCCAGGTATCAGCATCTGCTCTGTTGGAGGCACTGAAAGCGCTTTCGCAGGATGTGATGCAGTAAGATTTACGACTTTGCAGACCACTGTGAAGGTTACATGGGGGGAATCCAGAGCAGGGGTGGCAGCAGGGAGCACCGGATGGAGTACCTGGAGTCATTTGAGTAGCACTCTGTTGTATTTTTTTCCTAGTACATCCTATTCCCTGATACTTGCTTTCTTACATATTTACTTTTCTATTAACTCCTGCTTATCCTTCCATGAGAGGAGAGAGGGTGTTCATCTTGTTTGCTGCGTTAGCCCCAGCGAATATGGTTACTTCCGCGTAACAGATATTTGATCAGTGTTTACTGGATAAATAAGTAACTATGTGTATATGATAGACACACAGGTGAACGTGTCTGTTGTCTTTTATGAAATAAATATGCAAGAATTCAGCATGGGCAATATGATCTGGAAATGAGGAATTTGAGAAGAGCTTTCCAGTTTCTTGTAATGTTACCACACAGATAAAACCTCACCTTCTTATTGTTATATGTATATATATATATATATATATATATATATATATATATATGCACATATGTGCATATACACACATATATATTAGAATACATATATATATATATAAAATATATTGTATATAAATATATAATATATGAGAATACATATATGTATATAATATATTATATGTATATACATATATATACACACATTGTATATGTTTTATATGTATATATAATATATATTAGAACACATATATGTATTCCTAATATATGTAGAATACACATATATACACACTTGTATATATATTATATATATGTACATGTATATACATAATATATATTAGAATTTGAACATATTTAGAGAGCAGTCTATAAGTATCTGATGAGCTACTTATTACATCTTATTTCTGCCAATTGCTTTCCTGGACATCAATCACTTCAAGTTATATTTTCTCTTTTAGGTCTTGAACTTTAAATTAAGTAGGCATAATTCTTGCATTTGAGAACGTAGCAATTATTTGCAAAGATTGCCACATTTTCTGATCTCTGGCTTCACCCTGTCAGTCTGTGTGCTATTAGACACAAAGTCAACAAACGAGGGGAAAACGTATCCAAGCTAATTTTAACATATAATCAAAAGAATAAACTTGTCCTTGCAGCTCCCTAGGTTTTGTTCTTTAGAGATTTTAGGCACATTTGGGCTGAAATCACAATTTACGTTTTCATCAAGCCTTAAATGGCCTCTTCTTACCAGTATGAGAATCTACTTAATAAGTTCACATGGACTACACCTTCTCCCAAGACAGAAACAACTTGCTTGTGCCTAGGTATTTAGAATTCTTTCAAAATGCCCAGAAGACGGGCACAATGATGATTTTCCTGTGAGTCTCAGGGGTAAAAGAAGCCATAGTACCCAGGAGGAAGTAAATGATCCTGACAACCAAATTCTATTTCCTGTTATAAATTATTTGCACTATATATGGTTCTCTTGTCTTCAATATCCTGGAATTTGCTTAGCTAGAAAGTTGAAAATATCAGTTCATTTATATAGGTGGCTTCTTTTGAGCTAATTGCTACCTATGGATAGTTCCCAAGTGCTGAATTCTCGTACGTGGCATGTCAACGCGCCTGTTCTCTCTTACTAAGTAAATTCGTATGAATTCAGCATAGGCACTATGATCTGGAAACTAGCAATTTGAGAAGACCTTTCCTGTACCTTGCGATGTTACTACACAAACAAAAACTCCACTTCTCATTGCAAAATTGTCACTATGGGGATGAACAAAAACAGTATGATCAGCAATTTAATTTTTTTCTTGTATACGTAGTTTTAATGATCACAACATAAGCTTTGCAAATATTTGCCTTTTAATCAGTCTCCTCTGAACTCCGTGGAATCCAGGTTACTATTGACTTTTCATAGACTTTTGCTGCCTTTCTGTTTTATCCTTGGGCTTTCCTAAGTTTTTCAGAGCTTAGTTTGATAGTTGTTCCTAAGGTGTGGGTGGAATTAAGATGTGTAGAAAGAAGTTCTGGAAACATATAGCTATACATTTTCTTCTCCAAATTACGTAATCACATAATTTAACGTGTGTGTGTGTGTGTGTGTGTGTGTGTGTGTGTGTTGCTATAGTCATCCTAATAAAATCAGGTGAGATTAAACCACACCATCTCCCTTTGACATTCTGAGATGTCCTTCAAAGTTTTTTTGCATGATTTTACCACTAACAGAATATCTTAACAATGTGGAGGAATTTCCTCCCCAGCCCCAGCCCGTCCCTTTTATCTTAACCTACCTCTGGCACCAGTACCACTAATCTTCAGGATTGTGTCATTACTTTATCAGTGAAGTTCTAAAGAGCTTAAATACTTAAGTGTTTTCCTTTGGTGCAGTAATGGTGAATTATGCGGTGCTCTAATTGTGCTATTAGTTTATCTAAGCTAAAATGCAATCTACTTAATTTGAGGGTTTTATTACACACTGGTCTCAAAAGGTGAAGCACATTAAAAGCATACTGGTTGCATTAAAAGAAGCCTAACCTTTTCAGATGTGGTATTTGATAGAAATATTGTCTCTTAACATTTGTTTTGAATATTAGTGTAAGATGTTTATTTTGACCTGGAATTGTAACTCGAAAAATTAATAGGAAATGTGCTTGATATTTGCTTAGATGTTGAAATTCGTGAAGTCAAAATTACAATTCTTTAAGAAAACCAATACAACCTCATGATACATATAAATCCTATGTGAATCTGTTATGGAATTATACCACTTACATCGCTGTGTGCTAGAAGCTTAAAAACGCATGTGGGTGTAAAATGAAACCGGATGGTATGCTTTACCACCTATTCTTACTTCAAGACTATTATACTAGAAAGTGATGAACTGAATGCTATGTAAAAATTGCTAAAAGAAATTGTACTTTTAAAATTTAATTTTCATCTTAAAATTATCTCTTAAATGATCATTTTTTTAAGAGAAATTTTTGCTATCGGGCACTCTCTGGAAAGACAGACAGAAAGCGAGAAATCACCCCCTGGGGGGATGGCCATGCTGCATCTCCTTCTTCTCCATTCTCCTCTCGGGATTTTGGGCAAACACGCATGCGCACCTGGTGTGACTTTAAAGCCTTCAGGTGCAGGACTTGAATCACAGTTGACCCCGTGGGAGTCCAGTGACATAACCATTATGCCATCCGTTGGTTCCCCTTAAATAATAATTTAATTAGCAGATAAACTATCAATATTTATCAGTTCAGTAAAATTTCACTGAACAGTGATAGTTCATGCGGTATGAATATATCTGTAGAATAGATCTGTTGCAGGGTTCCTCATCCCCGGCACTAATAACGTTTTGAGTCAGATAATCTGTTAAGTGGCTGCCCTGTCTTGTGCAGGGTGGAATGTTTAATAGGGTCCTTAGTATCTACTTACAGTATTGCGGTGGTGTCACCTGAGTCGTGACAATCTGAAATGCTCTAGACTTTGCCAAATGCCACATCAGAGGAAATTGCTCCTGAAGAGAACTAGTGCTTCTAAGATAAATGCGCACAAGTATGGAATATGGTGGTTCAAAGTATATGTTGGGCACATAGTGTGTGTTGAACCTCCTAGCACTCCATGTGGAAATCCAGCTTTAAAAATATACGGTACAAGGATAAAAAGAAACTTGATTCTAACTTGATTCATAATTTATAATGCTGTCATCAGAATTTGTGCTTTTCCCTGTCTTTTCCATGCAGTTGATTGACAAAAGACAGATTTGCACCTTCTCGCTCAAGAAATATACAAGTCAGAACCCACTAGCAGTACCCTTAGCTACTTTTGATTCAAACTAGTGTTCCAGGCCTCCCCTGCGCTTCACACCAGAAGGCTTTAGCATAAACATTTGGCTGGAACGTCTTTAGGGGGCTCATCCAGCTGTCCTGTGAAGGAACTGGTGCCTACACCCACATACATTAATGTATGACTTGCCAAAATGTTTGTTTGCCTTCTCATAGACAAAGGCACAATGCAGCATGAAGACTATGCTGTTAAATTATTCTTTCTTTAGTCAAACAAGTGAACTTGACTTTTTTTTCCAGATAAATGGTTTATTGGACTTTTTCTTTTTTAAGAGTGATGGTAACTGATATTATTATGATTTTATTTTTAAAGAGGGTTTTGTTGTTGTTGTTGTTATGGGGCATTTGCGCTTGCCAGAAAGAGACAGAGACTCAAAGAGACGCAAAGCGAGAACTAGCCCCCCCAGGGGGGATGGCGCGCCGCAATCACTTCTCTTCCATTTTCATCTGGGGATCTTGGGCATGTATGCCCATGTGCCTGGTGTGTTTTAAGCTGCCAGGTCTGGGACTTGAACTGTGGTCGATTATGTGGGAGTCCAGCTACATAGCCATTATGTCATCTGCTGGTCCTGTGAGAATGGTGGTAATTGTTAGTTGCCATTGCCTGAATATCATAATTCTAAGTTACTCTTACAGTTGACTTTTAGTTTTTAAAAGATTCTTCCAGAGCACACATATACTCACCAAGGAGGGAGGAGGAAGGGAGGGAGGGAGAGAGGGAGAAAGAGAGAGGGAGAGAAAGCATCCCCCATGGGGTGTGGTCATGCTGCAATCCCTTCTCAATCTCTCCCTCCTTTTGGCTTTTTGGGTGTTCATGCACACGTGCCTGCATGTTTCTCAAGCTGCCAGGCCTAAGACGAGAACTGTGCAGTCAGCCATGGGGGATCCAGCTGCCTTAACCACCAGGCCACAGACAGGATCTAGAGTGCATTTTAACAGTGCCAAGTTTTCAAAACAAATTACAGTATGATCTTCACTTATGTTAGAGAAGAATAGTCTCTATTTTGCCAAGAGCTTTTAAATTGTTCTACCCTCTCTTTTCACTTTCTTTCCTCTCACTCTTCCTCTCTTATTTTGTTCATATTTTCTACTAATTATCGCATCTCTGAACCTAGCATTCTATCAGTGTAAACTGGGGATTTGGAGTTGACATCAATAAAGGGGACTATAACTTTAAGATGATTTTCAAGTCAAGTGAAAAGTGTAAACCCACTTTCACTTTTCAACTATATATTTTTTAACTATTTATATAT
>NW_006159546.1:1984414-1989567 GCF_000334495.1 Tupaia belangeri chinensis | reverse complement strand
GGTTGCTGAATTGTCTTGACAATTTACTGAATTGTCTTGACACATGCTTGCTCTGTTTTTAATGAGCAATACTATCTCACTTCTTCATAATATATACCCAACGAACTGTATATAACTGGGTTATTTATAGACACTGTTAAGTACAAGCGTGTGCAATTGTGCGATCCCGCTATCCTCTTCATATTAAGGACTCGCCGAAATAGTTTGAGTGAGTATAGCATTGGCCATTCGATATTTTCACTAGAAGATAAAACTTCATGTTGCTAACCTTTGACTAGGTATGAAGTTAAAATACATTTGAGAATCTGCAAGTATTCAGTATAAACAACCAGGTGATTCAACAGGAAGCAAATGTAGTAGAGGTGATATATCATCAGGTGACTCTCGGCGTAATTCTATTTTAATACGTATTTATCACAGTGCTGGCAGGCTGCGGCGTACTAAATGGCGATTGCGAGTATTTGAAAACAGTCCTGTAGCAAAGAGCATTTCTCCCTTTTTCATTTAGGGTTTCTTCTCAGTTGAGGACAGATGCAATGAGGGTTGTGTGCCTAAATGAATACTTCTGCTCTTGACTAAATTAGTCTGGCATAAACACAACACTGCTAGCTTCCAGTACAATTGAAAAGAACTGCTGTGGTTCAGAGGTCTTTCTTTTCATAGTTCTGCTAAATCATGCTTAAAGTTCAGTTTGTAGTCCAATAGTAGCATTTAAGACAGCATAGTTAAGAATCTCCTAACATTTCCATTTACAACGTCCTTCTCCTTCTAACATTTTCTTTATTGATTTTGGGATGTTTCATAGTTAACAGCTTATCAGTGCTCACAGCCAATGGCCTAAATATATAATTAAAATTGTACCGTCCTAGCTAGGTGATAAACCGGCCCTGACTACGGGGCTTTGGAAATACTTTCTTCCCTCAAAACCTCTTCTTATGACTCAATATAAAACGGAAAAGCACAATGCTGAAGTTGAGCCCTTTAGAGAAATCTTGTTAGGTTCTTTATAGATTTAAAAATAAAGATGTTTAAACATTCTTTTGCCTGGTTAATAACACTTATTGGCCTTTAACATTCCATTCCAACTAAAAAATGTTCATTTATTTGTAGTTTGTTATTAGAGAAAAATAGCATGGAGTTTTCTGGCTTTTTTTTTCTTTTTTTAATCATTTAATTGGTCATGTGAAAAACTGCCCTCTGAGAGAGCTTCCTTTTGGATGAAACTTGGCGTCTGGGCAGTCAAGTGCTTGTTATCAGAGGAGACTGACCCTTTATATAAACTCTCAGAATTATGGACTTTCAGAATAACAATGACTAAAAATCCCCATGTTCAATCAGTTTTCACATTTTATTTAGTTTTTATTTTTTTAAAAAAATTCTTGCTGAGAGTCACATGCATTTGCCAGAGAAACAGAGAGAGAGAGAGGGAAAGTGAGAAATCACCTCCCGAGGGGATGACTACACCTGCAATTCCTTCTCCATCCCTATTTCGGGATTTTGGACATGTGTGCATTTCTCCAACTGCCAGGTCCGGGACTTGAATAACATAATAAGCCATGCGACATCCAGTGACTGAACCGACACACCCCCTCTAGCCTCAATTTTAAAATTTTAAAATCAGGGCAAATTCCTCAAAAAGGGGATCCTTGCTGGAAGATCATAACATGCCAGCTTTTCTACCCGGGTTGACCCTAGTTCTTTAGGGCCTTTGCCCGTTGTAAGTCACTGTCAGTCTTTCCTCTGGTTGCCACTCATCAGAAGACAGTTTCAGCCGTTTCGAGGATTGTGTTCTGCTAAAGGCAGAGTCACACTTGGATGGCAGTGTGCCCTTCTCTAAGCTGCTGTATCCGTGGGTTTGTGTTTTTATGAATTAGGTCGTTGTAGGTATATAATGTATGCTTGTACAGGAGTGTCTATTTTAAATTTGCCAGAGGGCACATGCACTCACTAGAGAGACAGAGAGAGAAGGAGAGAGAGAGTCTGCCTCATGGAAGATGGTCATGCTGCAGATTTGGAGCAGGCATACAACGTGTCTCTTCAACTGCTGAGGCTGGGATTAGCAGCTCATGAGGTTGGCCACGTGAGACCCAGCTCCTTTAACCACTAGGCCTCAGGGCTGGCCTCCAAAATTTACCAGCTACATAATTTTGTTAGCTTAGTTTGTCTTTTTTGGGGGGGAGGTCTCATGTCTTTGCATGTAAAGTAGAGATTTGTTATATGTTCTGAGAGACTTCAACTATCGATCATTCCTTCCATTAATACTCTCAAGTTGGCCTTGTCCTCCTCCTCAAGCTCCAAATTTCTTCAAGTCTCATTTTTCCCTGTTTTTTAATTTCTATTCCCAGAGTCAAAGGTAGAAATAGATTCCTCATCTGCAAGAGCACAGATGTATCTGTGTTAGCCTTGACCTAAGTCTGTTCTGTCTTCAGGTCAAAATTCTTTTCTTGAAAGCTCAAATTCTCTTGAGACTCTGGTCTTCGTCTATAACATTACTTTGCCTACAATATCATTTTCTTTATTCTGCAAAAGAACCAGTCTGTTGTGTTTCCTTTGGCGCCCCTTTCCTAATCTGTACCCTTTCTCTCTTTCTTGTCTGTGTCTTCATAAAGCTCCACACCATGGGACTTATCTGGTCTCATATAATCCTGTTTTATCACTAATACAATTAGGTTTATACTGTTCTTGTAAAGATTTCAACCGGGCAAGTATTCTCAGTGTGTTTGTGTGTATGTGTGTATGTGTATATTGTATTTGCAGTTGGGGGACAAGCTTTTACTGTCTGTGCTCAACCCTCATGAAAGAAATGAAAATGGGCCTTTTAAGCTGCAGCTTGATGGCTAAGCATTGAGTCGGCTTTCGTATTGATTTTTCTTTCACTCTATCTCCAATTTTCATAACTGTTCTTTTCCTCATTCGTCTAACCAAGCCATAGACCATTGTGTTGAAAATAGCTCTAGGGATAATTTTGTTTCAACTCATATTATATTTGAGAAAACTAAAATCCAGAGAACCTATGTGACTTATCCTGAATTCATTTAAAGTTTAGACATCAGTTTTTTTGAGTTTTATTTGGTAGCTGAAGTTTCTTTTTTTCTTTTTCTTTTCTTTTCTTTTTTTTTTTTTTGAGAGAGAGAGAGAGAGAGAGAGAGAGATTTTTACTAAAGGGTGTGGTGCTTGCCAGAGAGACAGAGAAAAAGAAAGTGAGACATCACCCCCCAGGGGGGATGGCCACATAACACACACACACACACACACACACACGCAGCTGGTGAGAGCTTTGAGCCGCTGGGTCTGGGACTTGAACTGTAGACTACTCCATGGGAGTCCAGTAACATTGCCATTACACCATGTTCTGGTCCCACGTTGCTGGAGTTTCTCACTCAGCACCCTTTCTACCATTGTACCCTTGCTTTGTATTCAGTTATTGAACTAATTTTCCAGCTATGAGGTCTGCCTTTGAGACATGAGCTTTCTTTGTCAAGGGCTCTATGGAACTGGAAGCCTATGTCAGGACCTACCTTGTGCCTTGACATTCACTGACAGATTCTTGACTAGCTTCAAGCCCATTGCCTATTGACTCCAATCTCCAGGCTTTGCATCTCTGGTCCATTGTACACCGGTAATTCTCTGTGGGCTTCTTAGGCCTTCTAGGCCTTTTCCCACTAT
Organism: Tupaia belangeri chinensis; assembly: GCF_000334495.1. Lineage (NCBI taxonomy): Eukaryota > Metazoa > Chordata > Mammalia > Scandentia > Tupaiidae > Tupaia > Tupaia belangeri. Next base: position 1,985,901 of record NW_006159546.1, on the reverse strand, counting down.
ACTTCAGATAGTAACAGCTATCATTTATTTTTTCTGGAAAATGTGTGATATTTTGCTTCTTTTCCTTGACTCCCTGTGTTCTCTTCAATTGCATGCCCAAAAGAAAGATTATGTATATCTGGAATCCACCTATTCATTTATTTTTAATCTCTTTTTCTGACTGAGGATGATATTAATGAAGCCAAGGATTACTTCCCTGGAAATTCTTTGTTTAGTCCTCATAGGGCTACTTTGGGAAATGTGTAGTCTTGTTTAGAGTGACGGATGTGTTCTTGCAACCTATGAGGCTGAGCGAGTATATGCGCATGAGTGTGGGCGTGTGCTGCCGTTGCAGGATCGCTATCACACAGGTGATGGAAATTGTGATGTCATCGGATGGATTCCTTTCAGAAGACACAGCATAAGTTTAGGACAGAGAATAAGACTGACCTCATTTTGACTCTAGTTATTGCATTTATTAAATGAGTAAATTTAGGACAAATTATGTGTTAAATGCCAGATTGAAAAGTTAAGGTTTATTAAGCTCCCAAACCTATGTTTTTGGTTTTTTTCTACACAATGACATAAGACACTCTCTGTATAAGAATGTTTACTTAGTGTCACTGAATACAGAGTGTTCATGGTGTCCTGACTTTACTGTCAAGCAGGAAAGGCACGTGGCCAGTGTTTGACCTGGAAGTAAATGATGGGAGACCAAGTGGTTGGCCAAATTATTTCATATCTCTGAACTTCAGTGTCTTAAGTTGTAATACACCCAGAACAAGATCATGTAAGTGAAAGATGTCTTTTTGAAATAGCATGAGCAGATCTCTTTTCTGCCCCGACTCCCTATGAAACTGAGTTGAGTAGTTTTCTTCAAGTCATAGCTATCATTGGGTTTTCTGGAAAGTGTGTTATTAAGATGGTGAACTGGATGGCCGCTAATGCCATATACATCAGCTTTGGAATATATTTAACTAGAAACGGTCATCGATAGTAATTTAATTCTGAAAACTAGCAGATACACACACATAAAAGTATGTCCCATACATTTGCATGCATAGAAGTAATGGAATTCAGTCTTTTTCCCCAAAGAAAACCTTAGTTATAATCTAGGAAAAGAGTTTTGCTGATGGAAAACAATGGATAAAATATGTGGAAGCTGCCATTTAATGCTCCGTGCTATTTTATGTTGTTTACTTCAACAAAATGCCTAAAAATAGCGTTTTCCTAACAAAAAAAGGATTGTGATGTAAGCATCTCTGTTTCTGGCTAGCAAAATGAATGTCTTTGCACCATTTTAATATGTTTTATATGTAACAGATTAGGACAAAATTAATAATACCATGCTAAGATACTGGTTCCCAAGTTGTAGTCACAAAAGACTTGGTGAAGCTCTCTTGTTGATGTGTGTGTGTGTGTGTGTGTGTATACATACACTCACGGCCTATGAAATTTAGCAGCTGTGTCAGAGTTAGGGAAGCAAAAGGCGGGGGGACTAGAGCGTA
>NW_006159546.1:1873088-1984223 GCF_000334495.1 Tupaia belangeri chinensis | reverse complement strand
GGGAAAGAATTATTCTAGGTCTAAGATAGTAGTCCAGGCAATTAACAGCTTCAGATATGTCAGAGGAGAATGTGTCCTTCAGCAATACTACTTGATCTAATCAGCCAGAATCCTAAACTCTCTCTTGAGACTACTTGAAGTAGTCTCGAGTTATTAATATGTTAGCCAAAATGGTGGTTGAGTAGAAAACCTCTTGGTGATCATCTCAAACAGCCCTACTTGACGTTCTTTATTGAATCATAAGGGTCCTTCTAAAAAAAAAAAAAAATCCCTAAAGGAGGAGGAAGTTGAAAAAACTTAGCACATGCAACTCTTATTTAATAATATTGTGCCCTCCAAATCGTAATACTTTCTTTACAGAATTCTAATGATGCTGGCATGGGGTGAGGCGGGAGCCAAGGTTAAGAATTTGCAGCCATTGATGTGAAATTGTCAGAACTAGAATTCAAACTCAGGTCTATCAAAGGCAGCCCTAGGAAAAGACAAAACTGAATAAAGCTCTGTTCAAGGATGTTGATTCAGTGTCACTCACCAGGGGACTCCTTGTGTGTGCTTCAGCGTTTATCGGAGATGGCAAATGGGCTGCGTTCTACCTGCTGCTTCATAAAGATTGATTGGTCATGGCTTTCTGGAGTGCTACCTTGAGACAGACTGTATAGGAGATCTACATACTGGGAAAGTGACATGATTGATTAAAGACACCTGCCTCAGAATGTGAGGGGGATGGGTGCTTGCCAGTATTTGCCACTTCTGGCTCTTAGAAACCAAGAAGTGGGGAAGAATTTGTAAACGGAAAAACTAGACTATTGGATTTGTAGAGTCATCCATTTGAATGTTGATCCATCCCTATTAACGGTGTGACCTTGTGGGAAATAAACTTTACTTAGTGTTAATTTTTTTTCTCTCAAACATATTAGTCTCTCACACTCTTTTATTATTTATTATTCCTATGAAAGAATGAAATATCTAGGAGGAAATGTGGTGACCATTAGGTATTCATGAAAAGCTGGTTTTGGGTACCAGCAGATGGCATAATGGTTATGTCACTGGACTCCCACGTAGTTGACCATGGTTCATGTCCTGGATCTCGTAGCTTAAAACTCAGGGTGGGCACATATGTGTGCATGCCCAAAATCCTGAGAGGAGAATGAGGAAAAGGGATTGCAGTGTGGCCGTCCCCTCTGGGAGGTGATTTCTTGTTTGCTGTCTCTCTCTCTCTCTCTGGCAAGCTCACTTACCCTATAACAAAAATATCTCTTTAAAAAAAAAAAAGAAATGCCGTTTCTCTTCCATTTATCATACACTACATCCTCTAGGTATAGCCACAGGAATCTTCTTTCAGTGGGTCTCTGGCCGGTATTTAGTCATGATGTCCAGCTGGGAAGTCTTGCAAGATGGGGTTGTACATTAACCCAGAAGCTAGTCATGACAGTGACTTTACATAAAAAAATATATGGCTCCTGGAAGGACTTATTAAAGTTTACATATTTATTTTTATTTTAAAATCAAGCATGTAATGGTTATGGTAGTCATAGGAGTGGCATATTTTCAGGAATGTGGTAAATAATACGAAGCTATATTTTTTCTTGTATTTATTACCATGTCACAAGATGCCTAAAATATTCAGGCCAGAGATCCAATACAAATCATGATTTTGTTTTTTCTTATATCAGCATCCCTTTTTGCTGATTAAAGTTAAAAGTTACTTGGGATGTGCAAGTGTGACTACCAAACCAGCCAGGATTTTTTTTTAAGCCCTTGTGGACTCCAAAGCCTATTCTTCCTCTGAGTAGATATGGGAGAATGAGCTCCTAAGAAGCTAGGTAAAACAAAAATTTCAAAGCAAATGTGAATTTAAACCAACCATGCAGCCCCGCTGTACAGCAATTAACATTTCAAGGTAAAATGAAATGCAATGATAGTTAATACCAGTTCTATGCAGAACTGGAAATATTCTGTTTCATGGTATAATTGGTCAGAGAATGGGAATTTGAAAGGAAAACCATTATTAACACACTGACTTTGACATTTTAAGACATAATCCAAACTTGATTACATCTTTTTTAAAAAATATTTTTATTAAAAAGAAAATCTCAATTTCCCAACCTAATGGACTAGATACGGTTTTCTCAATCTTGACACTATTGATAATTTTGACTCTATAGTTCTTTCGTTAGGGACTGTCTGCATGTGTGGGATAGTTGGTGGAATCCCTTGCCTCCACACCCTAAACCTCAGTGGTAACTCACCTCCCGTCTACTTGCTAGCTATTGTGACAACTAAAAATGATTCCAGACACTAAACTCTGATTTGGGAATCACAAACAACTGCTCCCTAGCCCTCTCCTCCCTCCCCAAGTAACGTTTTGTGGTAACGTATCCCCTCAGACCAGATTTCAGTTTGAAATGTATGAAGGTCATTAGTAGTTTTACTCAACTGTAAAATTATCGGGTTTGATCTTCCTATCACTCTCTAAATGGGGGGAAAAAAAGCAGTATTTCAGAGACAGAAAGTTTTTGAAGGAAGGTCCTTGAGGATTAAGCAGAAAGGACTGTGAAGAAATGGGCTAGACTTATTTACAGCCACAGCAAAACTATTAGAGTCATGAATATTCTCCGTGAATGTCACCCAGCCGTCTGAATTTTTATAGTTCTTGGTTATCATGGATTTTTATTTAGAGGAATTAGAGAAGTGGAAGGGGAGGGTGGAAGGTTGTGGGAGGAGGGTGGCAATGATATATTTCCTAGCCGCACTCAAGAAGTACACTTCAACGCCCACAGCATGTTTACGATTTCTTTTAAAGTTGTTTTCAGGAAAGACTGCTACTGGAGAGGATCTCTGTGGTTCCGTGTTAAGTGACTCACCTAAAGTCCCCATCTAGCCTCTACTTTGGCTCATGCGTCTTTTCCTTTCTGAAGCCAGAAGGCTCGCTGCTAATTTTCCATGTCCACAAAATCTGCTGCGGTGGTATTTTTGGGTCTGCTGACAAGAAAGGGAAGCTGCACGTTGAAGTGTCTATGCCTCGGCAGCATTATTGCTGGATAATGGAGATTCTAATTTAATCAGCCGAGTTAGGAGAAGCACAGTAAATTCAGGCTCTCTGAAAATGTTTGATATGTCACATTCGGAGCAAAACATCCAGGGAGACTGTCTCGTGCTTCCGTTATGCTTGCGCTTCCCCGTGGTTCTCCCTGCTTGTTCTTTCCTAAGACATCAGTTGCCCCTTTGGCCAGACTTCCCAGATATGACTGTGCTGTGAACACTCGGTGTGACAGTGACTAAGAGTGGCTGGCCGGTGGGCGCTGTGGCTCTTTGCAGCAAACTCATCCTTCCTCCCTGATGAGAAATCACTTTTACTGGAAGTTTGCCTTAATCACCAGGCAAATGAGCCTCTCTTGAAATCTGGCTTCTCTGTAACCTGCTGCTACCACCTTCTTGCATTGGCATGAAACAGGGTCATACATCAGCACAAGTTAATTTCTCGAAATCTGTTAAGTAGGATGATCTTTCACTCTGTCGTATGCAGATTATGTTAGTAAACTTGCTGATACATTGAAGTTAGCCCAGGAATCTGCTAATCCTGTCCTTTCTCTTGTTGCTAAGCTAGGGGACAGGTAATTTATTATATGCTTATTCACCCCGAATAGGTCAGAACCATGAAATTTGAGAATCCTTCATTTGAGGCTATCAAGTCATTGGGGAGATTAAATCTACATTGTGCTTTAATCTCCCGGACGGCTCGTGCCATCAGTAAAACGTCGGATCTGTCGGCATTGTTAATGTAAGGGGCACTGTCCAGTAATCATGAGCTGTAGGTAGTGACAAGTAATTTTATTGAAGTAGCGAGCAAGAACTTAACCATCTCGGTGTTTTCCCGTTGAGCCCATTTTCTTAACTTTTGATGGAATGAGGACATTTTTAGAAAATACGCTGAGTTTTGTGACAGTTTTAAGCAACGTTTCTCATCCATACACCTAAATTTAGTTCATCTGAGAGGTTATGCCAAGAAGAATGAACAGATTACCAAAAAAGAGGGAAAAAAGCAATTTTATAAGATTTTAAAGTACTAGATTTTTTTTTATCTTGTGCTAAGTCACTATTTTTATAGTAATCCTTTGGAGTATTTACATTTTGCTTCTGAACAAGGCAAGCGCTTCCCCTGCCATGTGTATACAGGAGTTGTATTAATCCTTGACATTGCTGGGACCAACTTTTCATAATAGAATATGTCCCCTTTCCCTTTTAGACTGAGAATTTAGTAGGTAAAAGAAGAAATACAGATTAAACTTTGAGCTTCTTAAATAATTCAAGATCGTAAGATGTTCTGAAAGCTTAGAAGTCAGATATTAAAAACGAAATCTGATTCTGCAGTTGTCATATGCCAGTGCATGCTTGATCACAAATTCTTCTATTTATAAAATATAAAATCACAACTGTATACTTATGTATAAAAATCTTCTATTAATGCTTAAGGAAGTATAGCTGTGAAGTGAATTATAAGTCATTCGCGTATACTTACTACACGGGTAGGTATCTTTTTTTTTTTTTCTCATTTTTTAACATTTCTTCCATAAAAGAGACAGGGAGAAAGGTAAAGAGAGAGACAGAAACCTCACAACACAGTGCCCGTGCTGCGACCCACCCCGAGCCTCTGCCAGGTAGAAGCATAGGCATGTGCACATGTCCCAGTGTGTACAAGGAGACCTTTGCTTGTGAACCAGGGGCCTCCCGTGTGTTTCCACTATCAAAGAACATTGGCAGCTGCACCCCACTGCCAGCCCCTGATAGATCAGTCATACAACAGCATAAACCAGGACTATAATTTGCTTATATACAATTACGGACAGATGTGTGGGGAGATATCTATCTTTTTCTGTCTATATATAGAGAGAGATATATAGATATCTTACTGAAAATATGAGTTCAATGACTTTCAAAACCCACATTTTTACCATTAAAAAGGAATGTTTTCATTTGCTTTCTGAAAACCAAATCAGGTAGTATTTTATTTTTTATTATTTTTTATTTTTTTATTTTTTCATTTAATTTTCTTTTATACATTTAATCAGATTATTATTTGGCTTACAAAATGGATATTTTAACAAGTGAACATTTCTCCCTAGTACAGTTGATAAAACTACAAAATATCTTCAACAGATAATATTAGTTTTCTTTGTGCCATTAATGCTTTGCCTCCTTATTTTTCTTCTAAATGTCCTTCCTCAGACCCTCCTCTTTCACACACACTATATCTGGTATTTACATCTGTATACTGTATTTCTATATCCTTTAGTCAATTAGTTTCAGTCAGAGAGTGCGGACACTCGGTATATATTAAGTGGGGACATACAATGCCTCTCCTTCATAGCCTGGCTTGCTTCACTCAGCATTAAATCTTCCATATTGATCCACTTTCTGTCAGAAGTCAGGGTTTGTTTTTGTTTTTGTTTTTTTATGGCTGAATAGTATTCCATTGAGTATATGCACCACAGTTTTTCTATCCATTCATCTGTTTGTGGGCATTTGGTTTGTTTCCATGACTTAGCAATCGTGAATAGTGCCGCGATAAACATTGATGTGCAAGCGCTTTTCCAATTAAATATTCTTCTGTCCTTTGGGTAGATACCAAGGAGTAGGATTGCTGGATTATATGGTAGTTCTATTTGTAGATTTTTGAGGAGTCTCCAAATTGTTCTCCACAGTGGCTGGACCAATTACATTCCCATCAGCAGTGTAAGAGAGTTCCCCTTTCACCATACCCCCCAAATCAGGTAGTATTTGATTGTGAAATTCTACATCTAACACTTCAAATACTTTTGGAAGTTGTTTTTCCTTTTCCTTTTATTTTTTAATCTTTAAATGACTCGGCTTTGCCAGGCATCTCACTTATCAAGGAACAGCAGTAGCGGTAGTGAGTCAACGTGGTGGTAATGACATGCATGAGAAAACAAGGTGCATGGTGATGTTTGAATGAAACCTTTTCAAACCCTCTGTCATAACACAACTTCTTTCCCTCCTCTCATTTGATCTCACGGCAACCTTGCTCCCTTTTACAGTATCTTCTGGGGTGTGTTTTCTGAATGCCTTTCATTTAATAGGCATATTTTAGAAATCTAATTTCACTGTCTGCTTCAGATCAGCGATGCTGGGGCAACCTAACCATTTTAGACTGTCTGGATACTGTTTTCATCAAGTCATTAACATTGTTATTGAGGGTGACACCGGGAAGTTATCTCCCCTCACTGAGAGCGTCTCATTTGTTAAAGACCACAACCCCTTCACCTTAATAAAGGATGTGGTTTTCCCCATGTTAACGTTTTATGTGGAGCTGTTTTCCATTGTAATTTCAATTTATGTCTGTCGGCAATGCTTCCTGCAGATATTACAAGACTTTTGTAAAGCATGCTAAATTATGAATCTTAGAGTCCAGACTCCTCATTTTAGAGAGGAGGGAAGTGGGACATAGCTTGTCCTGCAATGAGCATCATTGCCATGAGGTCTATTATGAGTATCCCGATACTTCATTGACTGTATTTTACCTCTGCCCTGGCCTGCCCTTTGGCACCAATTCTATCTCTGTTAGAATTATAGTTGGGAACCCTGAAAACCAGGTAATTTATATCAGTCTGTTGTTGTTGTTGTTGTTGTTGTTGTCCCAAATCCTTTCTCCCTTGTTGATGTGGAACCTGGAGTGACCTCAGCCTTCTGATCTGTGCCACAGTTCATTTGGACTGAACACTTAATAGGAACAACATAGTTCCATGCAAAAGTAGCAGAGTACTGCCTTGGTAAACGTGAGACACCCACTGGGTACACCGTTACAGTAATACAGAAGTAAGAAAAGACTGAAAATAAATGGAAATTGCACTAACCATTCCAACTCACGGTTTCTATTTTGGCAAATGTATTTTCAGCTCTATCTCTGTGCAAAGATGTTTTTATTGATACACATATGAACTGTTGCCTGGATTGATTCGTACTGCAGAACATCACCCCTGCTGCCTGAGGCTGCTGTTTCCTGTAGCACAACCAACACAGACCTTTGCAAGCTTTTTCATTTTTACATTCAGATCTACATGCAAAAGAAAAAAAATGTTTTTTTTTTTTTAGTTTTCGCTTTTATCATGAACTCCTCAGAAGGAGGAGTTAAATCACCTTTTCATTCTCTTTATTCTTACTTGTGTTGGCCTGTGTTCTTTCTCCTTTTTAATTTTCTTAAAGTCCATTTTAATTTTTCTTTCTTTCATGATGGCAAGAGACAGGCATAGAGAGACACACACAGAGTTGGCGCTCCTTAGTACATTCCACACCCAGCCACAGCCGGCCACGGATCATGGGCACGCGCCTGCCTGATGTACTCAGGGAGGTTTCTGACCATAAGCCGGAAACCTTCCCATTGGGTCAGCCTCACAGAGTGAAGTGCTTTTCCATGGCACCACTGTCAGGCCTCGGTGTTCTTCCATCTTGATCAGTACTGATGTGTAAATTCTCTTTGTCTATGTATGTGGTTATTCAGTGGGATATGTTGTGAATACTTCCCTCAGGTTACTTTTCTAACTTTCCAACTTCCTACACCTTTTTTCTTTTTTCGTTTTTAAATTGTGTTTGTTCATTTCTTTTGCTTTGGTAATAGAAAATTTCATTTGTCCTGAAGATACACTGTCATTCTAAACCATGCAATAATTAAGTAAATTTGTCAGTGAAATTATATTCAGAAATAGGCTTGCAGAAAAGCATGCCAAGAGGAGATACTACTACAAATTATTTTTTAAAATATCATTCTGTACACGTCAGTAATAGTGCTAGGATCTCTGGAGCAGGGAGAGGGACTCTTATTAAGTAAGAGTAGCACAAGCCCTAGTACATGTCACCAGACTAATTAGCTGTTTACTGAGTCCCTACCACTGGGTTAGTGTCCCTTGAGCATTCAGTTCTTCATCTTGTTATTGTACTGAGATGTCACATGACGGTTTTCTGTTTTAACCTTAAGTGTGTCCCGTGTGTGAGTACTTTCTGAGCTGAATATATTAAATTTCTGCTTTGAATTCTTCCAATCGGCTCTATGTGGTTTTTGTCACCGCACAGTGGGAATGAAGATCAGTTGCTTGCAGGAGCTCTGCATTGTCTAAAGGACGGTGGCCGCAACGAGGTTTGGCCAGTAGTGCTCATGTTCTGAATCCTTCACATGGAGCCCTCCAGCCCACAGCAAAGATGCTTCCTGCAAATTACTTTCTTCTTTCCTTTTCTCTTTAGTTCTTTACTATGGCTTCCCTAGCTGTTGTGAAGAAGTTGTTTTTTATCATAAAGATGTTCTCATATTTAGGACTTTCTGTTTGCTTTTCTAGAACCAGCGTTTCCCTCTTGAGCTCCTTCCTAGCTAACAATGCTGTAAAGGGTCAAAGTGTAAAAGCCATTCAGCATTTTGAAGATTGTCTCAACTTTTCACTCATAATTAGAGAGCACCAGATCATTAGATGAATCAATAAATCTGTCCTAATACTTGTCTTCTGGCCTCTAAGTGCGTGATACTTTCCAAGCAATAGCTATTAATTTTGTTCCCCTGTATTTGCAGCAGAGAGAGCTCTGATTCTTTAGAAGGCACAGTCGTCCTAGTTAAAAGGTAAGAATTTAGAAGATTGGAAGGAAACTGAAAACCAGCAGGATTTTGGTTCTTGTAGATACAGGAAAGTGTGACGACTGCGTAAAGCACTCTGAGAATTAAGAGAAAAGAATCTCAAAGGGAGATTCATAAAAAGAAACTCTTTATAAAAAAATATAAGCCGAAAATGAGAATCTTCTCTGTTTTATTGGAGTGGAAACCAAAGTTAGCGAAAACTTGAGAACCAGTATTTATTGGAGCACCCGCAACGTGGCACAAATAGCAATAAGGTGTAGATTCCCAGATCCCTGAGAAGTGGTGCTCTCATTCCCGTTGGGCAGATACAGACTTCTGACTTACAAGGAGCTTAAATACTTTTCAGTGTGTTAACTAAGTTGTGCGATCCAGTTTGGTAAACTCTGATTGTTAAAACAGACACAGTTGAATTGGGAAAAAAAAAAAAAATCTCTTTGTTCTGTGCTGCGTACTCAGAGCAGGGAGGATATTGATAGGTATAAAAGAGGGACTGCCCAGTGTTGTCTCTTAACAACATCTGAATTTTCAAATTGGAAAGTTTCAGAATCGATTCTCTAAATCAGTTCAAATATACATTGTTTTTTTGTTAGTTTGTTTCGTCTTTAGTTTGGCAGTTGTTGCCAGGGTGGGGGCAGGGGTGGGGAGAGAGAGAAAGAGAGATAAAGCGAGAAAAACCCTGATGGGAATAGTCACACTGTAGTTCCTTCTCCATTTCACCCTTTCTTCAGGATTTTGGACAAATACACATGCCCTGCGTGTTTTTCAAGCCACTGGGTCTGGGATTCAAACCGTGCATTTGGCCACCCATGTAGGATCCAGCCATCTTAACCACCAGCTGATAGGCTGGCTCAGTAATTTTCAGCCACATGCATCATGCCTCACAAGATTGGGGAATCTTGGTGAACAAGCATCTTGTGTTCTGATGTTCTGCTTATCTACCCAGGGACTTCTCTTTCCAAGCGATTACCTTCTTGCTTAATCTGCCCAACAACCCAACTAGCATCATCTGCTCTTTTATAATGTGAGGTACTAAAAGCTTTGTGTAAAAATAAATGTGAATGTACCAGGAGTCTATTTTTATTATCTTCCATAATTGAACAGGTGACGCTTTCACAGGATAATGTGCAGGCTTATTTCAATTTGATGATTAGGTTCTGGACTCAGGGAGGAAAGAACATACCCTGTACCTGTCTTTGACTCTCAAGCACCCCGTACATTGTTGTCTGCTTTTAAATATATTGTTTTAATGCTGTTTATATCGGATACGCTTCTGTGTCAAAATGATTTAAAACTCTTTTTGACCTATACCTCTGTACTTTATTATTGGGTCATCAGGAAAGTCATGACACTTTTTTGCATGGAAAATACATCATGACTTCCCCGACGACCTAATTAAAAGGATGCGGGGGGGGAGTTGTCTAGCAGGTGACTTGGTGGTTAAGGTGCTGGATTCCGACATGCCTGACCATGGTTTCAGTTCTGGATCCAGTGGCTTAAAAGTCATGCTGGGCGTGTGTGTGTGTGTGTGGGGGGGGGGGTGGTGTATGGCCGCACACCCAGGATCCAGAGTGTAGAATGGAAGAGAAGGGATTGTGGCAGCCCCCATGTGAGGTGGTTTCTCACTTTACCTCTCCCTCTCTGCCTCTCTTTTTCTCTGGCAGGATGCATGTGCCCTTTTGTAAAAACCTAAAAAAAAAAAAAAAAAAAAAAAAAGTTCTTTTTAAAAAACAAAAAAAAAAAAAAAAAAAAAAAGGATTTGGTAGCCCTTTGGTGTTTGTGCATGGTCTTACCTATACTGAATTTAAGAGTTACAAATTTTAGAATTTGAGACTAGCCAAACGTCATCTACCCTAAGTTTCCCCAACTCACAGGTAATGCAGGAAGGGATACAAAACAATAACAACCACCACAAATACAGGGAAAAGAAAAAGTGATCGCAGACGGGAGTGAGAAAGAGAGAGAGATGTTGATGAGTTGTTTACCAGATCAGTTGTATTGCGTATCAACCCCACCTTCTACATTTAAAGTTCTGTTCTTTGTGTGTGAGGATGACAGCTCTAATGATTCAACATCAGCATTACGTGAACTTGAGTTGTTTTTCCGGTGGAGGTAATTACTTTTCTCTGATTCAGCCCCACTCTCTTGGTTCTGATTCCCTGGTGGTGTATATACTGAGTGCAGGTATAAAATGACTGTCCAGGGTGATGGTTTTATTCTCTTTACACTGGATGTTAAGTGCATGAGCAATTATTGCATGCATTTTTTTTTTTTTTGCCCACATGTTATGATAACCACTATATGAAAGAAACTATGTACACATAGGTCATTGAAAAAAGCAACAAAATGACAAAGGAGGGGAAAAAAACCCCTTAATTATATAACTTAGTTTTTGCTGTGTATCCCTTATTTCATTGCCTGTGATATGGGGGACTTAGGATAGATGATTTTTGACTACTCTTGATTTCTAAAATTTTATTTTTTAATTCCATGTAATGAAAGGAATAGGATGAATTTCACACACCAATTCCTAATTTAGTACTACATTACTGAATGTTTTCTTAGGAATCTTTTGTTTGTTTGTTTTGGTATTATAGTTGAGAAAATAAATCCACTGCTATTACCTTTGTGTATATGTATGTATATGTCTAAATATTTATAGTTGGTATATTTTTAGTGGTAGAAAATCATATTTTTGGTTAACCAGAAATTATGCCTAAGATACTTTAGAAAGACTGTTCGATTTTTATATTACTTTATTTTTTCAAAGTTAAATTTTTGATTTGCGTTGGCCATAATTACTTTCAAATTATAAGCCATGTTAAAAAAAAATCAAAGTGGAAAGATATGATCCTATTAAGACACATTAAAGAGTTGGGTATATCTACTCTTAAAGCTGAAAGAGATCAGTGAAATGCTGTCCTTTAAGTACTCATTTTATGCCTGGAGAACCGAGGTCAAGATCAAGGTCATGCTGCTGGTTAACTACCCCAGTCTTCTGAATTCTGCTCTTTGGTCTTTCAATGTATCCATGACACATTTCTTTCTTTATTTTATTTATTTATTTATTTTTCTTTTTTTTGAGAGGTTTTTACTATAGGGTGCGTGCGCTTGCCAGACAGACAGAAACAGAGACAGAAAGCGAGAAATCACCCCCAGAGGGGATGGCCACACCGCAATCCTTTCTCCTCCATTCTCCTCTCGGGATCTTGGGCACGCACGCACACACGCCCGGCGTGAGTTTAAGCCACTGGATCTAGGATGCGAACTGCGGTTGACTACGTGGGAGTCCGGCGACATAGCCATTACACTAACTGCTGGTCCCGACACATTTCTTTAAACTGCAAGTAATAAATGCTAAGATATGGAAGATGATTAGAGCATAAAGCCACTGGAAGTTCCTAGTGGTGATACAAGCCAGAAACTGCTTCGTGCTCTCCAGGAATTCCAGAGAGAGTCGCCAGCAGTGTAAAACTCTTGTAGCTTAATGTATTTCCTTTATGGGGCCTAAAATTGTCAAAACTGTGTTTTTCTCTTTGCAGAGAATTTTCTTGCCATTAGTAGTCTTCTAGAGTAAAATCATACCAAAGACTTGGGAAACCCCTATTCATATAAGCAGAAGTTTGCATTCTGATGACTTGGCCATTGTAAAACGTATAAATTTGTCTCTAAAATAGTCCCTCTTGGAGATGTATCTATATCTATTTATATTTTTATCTATATCATCTATATAGAGAGACATCTCTGAATTACATTTCAGTGTATAATCCGTTCTTCCAGTCTTTGTACCACCATAATTTGCCAATTGCAAATATCCTTTCGGGTTTTGCTGTCTGTGTTGAGTCTTCTTCAGTTACTGCAGGTTTTAAATAAATATCCAGAAATATCTTGCTGCTTTTTCTCTTTTCTCAGTTGCTTCTCTCAGCTCAACAATCAAAGGGTCATAAGTGAGTCAGGTGGAACAACACTTGATTTCATTTCTCTTATTTGGAATGAAAATATGTGTTCTCCTGACATCCTGATGTTATGGTGTTGCATATTAAAGGTCTAGCAGAGTGAGCTATGAAGCTGGCATAGTGTAGTTCTTAACCATGTGATCTGAGAAACACAGTCCAGATTATGATAATTTACTGCCCACAATGAGTTAAAGAAGTAAAAAAATATGCTTTTATAATCATATACAAGAGCAAAATAATAAAGTAAAATAACTTCATTCATATTTATTGAAATTAGTAAAAGGAAGTCTTTCCACTAGCAACCTAAATATTATCAATGATGTGTCCCTTTTGCAATCTTACTTTCCTTTTTAAGAAAGGTTGTTGCCATAGGGCACATGAGCTCACCAGAGAGTTGGAGAGAGAGAGACAGCAAGACATTCCCCCACTCCCCCGGGAAGTGGAGAATGACCACACCACAATTCCATCTCCTCCACTATCCTCTTGGGATTTTGGGCATGTGTGCACATGTGCCTGGTGTGAGTTTTAAGCCACCGGGTCTAGACCTAGAACCATGGTCAACTACATGGGAGTCCAGCGATGTAACCATTGTGCCATCTGCTGGTCCCCCATTTTACAATTTTGTAGCTCTCTTCAAGTTCATATGTGCTCTGGGAACAGCATACCGCTAAGGGAAATTGGACTTTTGCCTGGTGGCTATGGAATAACTTTCCCCAGCTCCAAAACATTATGGAATGGATTGGTTTCCTGCCCAGAAAAGGAAGCCTAATTCTCTGATTATGCAGTTAGCTATTTTTATTCTGTCATCCCAGACCGCCACAGGGGGCTGCAGTGCAGTTGTTCTCAACTAGTGATTTTGCCCTCAGGAGAACATTTGGCAATGGCTGGAGACATTCTGGGTTGTCACAGAGAGGCTGGTGCTATTGGCATCTCCTGGGTAAGGGACTTGGATGCTACAAACCGTTCTGTGGTGAACAAGATTGGCCCCTACTGCGAAGAACTGTCGAGCCCCAAAGTCAGTAGTGCCCAGGCTGTGAACCCTGCTTTAATAGTTAATTGCTTTTTATGGGTGTCATCTCTATTTGCAAGGTTTTTACTGGGCAGCAAGCAGTCTTTTGCTCCCTGGGTCAAAAAGTATCTTACAGCATAAAAGGTGTTCCGTAAATACCGAGTAGTGTATGACTCTCAAATGTAAGTCTGACTATGATTATTAAATTCTTCTTCTTTTTTTTTTTATTTATCCACATACTCATTGATAAAGTTTGGGAATCATTACTTACATTTTATACTGCACAAAAAATTGCATGATTAAAAAAAAGGCAAAAAAATCTGCATTTGATTTCGGAATTGCTTGCTGGTTCTTGCCAACCCCCACCACAGTGAATATCATAATTACATATTCTGTACAGAAATATCAACATGAATGTGCTTTCCTGAAGCGTACATCTGCCGTCAGGGAGGCTGACTGTAACTCAGACACGGGCTGGGTGGCAGCAGATAAGTTTGGAATCAGTGGTGATAGGTAAATCCACCAAATAGCTAGACCGCGTGCCAGTAATCAAGAATTCACTGTAATTACTTTAATCTGTAATCGGCTCAACACAGTGTACAAAAGACTGGCGGAGGAATTTTGCAACCAGAGAGGAAGTTGGTTAATTATTCCAAGACCATCTTTTTGTTCCTGTATTGATTTTCAATTGTATGACCTTTTCATTCATTCATGTATATATTTATTCATTCAGAAAATGTGTTAATTACACTAGATGCATATTAATTACACTAGAAACGAAAACAATAAAACGTGTCCCCTAACCTCCCAGCATATCTAGGCCCAGAATAAGAGACAGACATGTAAAGAAACCCATAAGGGCAGTATTAATTCTGTTCCTTCTTTAAAAAAAAAAAAAAAAAAAAAGTGTGTGTGTGGGGATTTCAGCTTAAAGTTAATAAGCAATTACTTTGAAAGCTTTTTTTATATTAGAAAATTTATTGGAAAACACAAACACATAGCACATATAAACACACATCCTATCGTTGCCCACGAAGCCTGAGATTAGTTATGAAAATAGGTTTAATTTTGTTGGGAGGGAAGGTTCCTGAAACTGTCGGCTAGACGCACTATGCTGAATTTAAATGAGTGACAGAACTGCTTAGTGTACAATCAACACCAGTCAGTAAAAGTCAGGGACTTTGGTTTTCTCATCAAATGATCATGTCAAGGTGTGAATGAGAAAGTTTGCATTTTCACACCGCCCTGAGGGAAGTCCAGGAGCTGCTCGTGTTCCGGGTTACTAAGATACCGTGGCTTGTTGCAGCAACGTGAACCAGTGCAAGAAGCTCTCAGCAACTAGGGTAGAGATGGGGGTCTTGCAAAATGCTGTTTCATATGAATCGACGGTTTTAAAGAAGGCGATATTCAGGTAAAGAGCGAGGGAAAGGAACTTCTGGAGCTGCATATATGAAAAATACCTTCAGGAATTTCATAAAAGTTCAACCTAAGTGAGCCATGAGTGTGGCTTCCATAATAAACAACTCCCAGGATTTTGGTCCTTAGGATGGCAGCTTATGAGAACTAGGTAGGAACTGAAAGATGGTTCTAATAGGGTCATATCCTGCTGGTTCCACTGTGCTTATTTGTATGCATCTCTAGTAACAAGTGGCACAGATGCCGAAGACCTAGAATATCTGAAGAGATAAGACGACATGGGCCAGTTGCAGCAGGGGAGCAGAAACGCAGTGCTCTGTGGTACAGAACCTCCATGGGAAGGTCCCAGGTTTGAGTTCTGAGGTCTCCCAGTGCAAGCCGTGTGCGTGTGCACATACCCGTGCTTCTTGTGAGCTGGGGGAGGGCCATGGCATGAAGACACTGTTGTGGGTGCTATCTCATTCTCTCATCCCCTGCCTTTTTACTGGAAGAAATAAATAAGTAAGTGAGCTTTTAAAAGAATTAAAAAAGGGGCCAGCATGTGATGTGGTAGTTAAGGGCACTGGATTCCCACATGGCTAACTGCGGTTCAAATCCTGGATCTGGAGGCTTGCGTTCTCACTTTCCAACTCTTGTGTGCTCTCACTTTGTCCTTCTGGTCAAATTAAAATAAAATAAATGAATAAATAAGTAAAGTTAAATAAAACAATTCCTTAAAAAATAAATAAATAAAACAATTAAAAAAGATAGGAAAAGAAAAGGAACAGCCCAGGAAGTAAGGAACTTGAAAAGGTCATAGAAAGGTTGAAGACTTTAATAATATTTGACTT
The DNA here is from genome assembly GCF_000334495.1 of Tupaia belangeri chinensis. Classification (NCBI taxonomy): domain Eukaryota; kingdom Metazoa; phylum Chordata; class Mammalia; order Scandentia; family Tupaiidae; genus Tupaia; species Tupaia belangeri. Next base: position 1,968,380 of record NW_006159546.1, on the reverse strand, counting down.
GGAGATGATAAGACCTGGCTTGCTCACGAGGCTTTATTGTTTAAAATATAAATAGTCAAATATTTATTTTCAAGAGGAATTAGGTTGTAATATGAGGACAGTGACAGAAAGTTACAGCAAGAGAGGTTTCTTTTTGTTTTTTTTTTTTTTTTTTGAAGAGGTTTTCGCTACAGGGCGCGTGCATTTGCCAGACAGACAGAGAGAGACATGGAGACAGAAAGTGAGAAATCACCCCCCGGGGGGGGTTGGTCACGCCGCAATCCCTTCTCCTCCATTCTCCTTTCGGGATCTTGGGCACACACGCACATGCGCCCAGCGTGAGTTTTAAGTCACTGGGTCTGGGACGCGAACCGCGGTCGACTACGTGGGAGTCCAGTGACATAGCCATTACGCTAGCTGCTGATTCCCAGCAAGAGAGGTTTCTGATCAGCATTAGAACATTTCAGTGGGTCGTATCAAAAATGGAATGAGACTCTTGGGAAGTAGTAAGTCCATATGCCCTTCAGATGTAAGCAGAGGTCAGCTTGTTATTTGGTAGACTATTCGTTGAATCTTGTGGAGGGAACTTGAGCATCTGACCAATGTTTACCCTAACTGTATTAAATAGATCTTGTGATCTTGTCAAGCTCTTGAAACTTTATACCATTCACGCCATAAGATGACAGTGGAAGTTAAACAATAACTTATGAATATACTTATTGATTTATTGTGGTCTCATATTTTAAGGAATGTTACCGTAGAACTCTGCTTATCTAAGAATGGATAGAAATGGACACACCTATCTTTCTAACATACCCAGTATTTTCCCTGGCAAGGAACATTTGAACTCTGAGTTTGGTTCCAGTGGAAATTGTTGGTCACTTATCAAATATGTTATTTGAAGATTATCTTACTTGTCCCTTCAGTCACACTTGGCCTAGAGAAGTCCTTACACACTGGGACAAAAGTTACAAGTGAGACTGTAGAGGAAAGAACAATTCCTTTTTTTTTTTTCCTGAGTATCTTTTTTTTCATTACTCGTGAGAAATTCTAAAATTTATAATTCATAAAAATCAGTGTAGGCGTAACTTGGACAAACTCCATTCCTATCTTCTTATTTGAATTTGGAGTCCTATATTTGTGGAGTAGATAACTGGACAAATTGTCTACATCATCTGTCTCCCACTGTCTTTCTGCCTGAACCTGTATGGATGTACTGCCGTAAGTGAAACGGACATGGTATGGCATCACTCTTGTCTTCTCAACACTCCCTTCGTAGCTGGTAACGTTAGCTGTGGTTGCTCGTCATCACAAGCCTTTCTCTAGTCCTTTCGTAGCCCTCATTGCTTTACTTATTAAAAAAGTCTAAAGCTGATACTATATCAAGAATTTTAATATATTTATAAGTTGGAAATAGGGGGAGGTAAAGGTTAATTTTCACTTATTACCTAATAGAGTTACATCTTACCTAGCATGTCTACATTATTTCATTGGATTCTCTAAATCTCCTTAAGAAAGAATACTATTACTCACATTGCAAAATTGAAGTAACAGACCCTTCAGTTTCTGTGGCTAAGACTGAAACAAGAGTTGTGTTTGACCCCCAGACGCAAGCTCTTTCCATGACACACTCCTGCTTCCTTTATTTGGCTTAGACATTTTTAAGGGAGGCCTTTTTAGGCTGATTTCTCTAATGTGAGAGCACATTTACTCCAGCTTCTAGCTTTTCTGTTCAATTTTTCAGGGTGCATTTCTGTGACATGAAGTGAATGGATATTTTGCTTACATGGCTCTGCTCAGGAATCCTTTGCTTTCTGGCCATGGCCATAAAAGGAAAATGCCTTCCACAAATAGTATCTCGGGCAAAAAGTATTGTTCCTTTTGATGTGTTTTTATTCTTTCTCTGAAATCCTTACATGGTAAACTGGAATGAGACAATCGTTTACAGAAAGACAGGGCTGGAAGAGGACAAACGAAGCCCTCCTGCAGCCAATAAAGAAGTTGCTGCATGTGGTCCTTGTTTGATAGGGTAGTGAACTGCTGGGTTTTTGTTTTGTTTTGTTTTGCATTTTTTCTCCCAGAATACAGAACTAGACTTCTGTTAGGGTGAGTCATACACACACAAAAAAAGTATAACCCTACGCTCAAGGGTGAGGTAAAACTAAGATTTGTAAGGTAGGGAAATGTCTTTCATATACCTGTGCTTGCTACTGCCTGGATGGAATTAGAGATTCTGTTTACCCAGGGTGATGAAATCAAATTGATATGTCAGCCCAGGCTGTCTGTACAGGTCCATGGATCGGAGCTCTCTGTGGCTTTTCTGAAACACGAACCGCAGATGGAAAATTCATCCTGTGTTGAACTTGTAGCGCTGATTTGACTTCAGTTATCCCATGTAGAATTAGCCTCTGTGTACTAAGGTAGAGAAAGGTGAAACTGGAGGTGAAGGGCCAACTTAGTATTTCCCAAATGCCCCCCTGCAAGATATGGTTTGATTTTTGAAGAATCTACTCCATGCAGAGAGAAAGTGTGTAAGTTTTGTGATGTGTTTTCTGGTTACTTAGACCATTTGTCATACACTCCAGGGCACCCAATAATAAAATAATTGTTTAGCAGGAAGCAGTGGAATAGTTATCTTTTGATAGAGTAGGCGACGTCCTCAAGAACTTCTACATCCATACTCTTCATGTTTTCCTCCTGAATCTCAACACCTAAGTTGTAGCTCCGAGGGAAAAGGAAGGGCAGGGGTTTATACATCCCAGGATCGATCTGAGAGCCTTTTATTCTGTGGGAGTCCACAGAAGGCTGGGTGATTCATTGGTATTGCTACTTCCTTGTGAGCAAGGGGGAGATAGACTGTGGAGGGTGATGTGGAATATGCCTATTTGTCCCTGTCACTTGTATGGCTCACCTGAGGGGAAAATAGCATTCATTTTTCAGCCTGATTGTAGGGCTAGTCAAAAGAGCTATTTGAATTTTATCGGAGATGAAATTCTCATTTTGAGAAACTAACATATAGTTCCAGATTAGGATGCAGTTTAAAAATTGCATGGTATTTTTAATGTATGTTAAAATTTAGGTCTGTCAATCATGCTGGGTTCTCTATAAGAGGATGTCACAGAACCTTTTTTTAAAAGAGGCTCAAATTTGAAGCCACATTAGTTATTATTAATAGTTATTATCCGTCATTACATGTCTTGTAAAAATCCATCATTTTCACTACTTTTCAGTAGTTCTGTCAGAAATGTATTCTGACAGAAATAAAAATTCATGCACTACTAACTGGGACTTCAGTTAATGATACCAACTGTTATGAATATTCACTTTTTTAAAGCTACCACTTCTGGAGAAATTCCTATATGCCAGGCATGGTGCTAAATGTTTTACATACATCACCTCATTTAATCCCTATTATAATGCTATTTTAAAGAGGAAGAAATGATGGCTTGGGTTCATTTGCATGTTAGGATCATATGAAACGGTACAGCTGAAATTCAAGTGGTGTTTCAGATTGCAGAACCCCCATTTTACACATTGCACTGTTGACTCAAGTTCCTTACTGAGTTGTTTCAGCCTTTTCCCGAGCACTTGTGAGCCGGCATTGTGTATTTTCCGATTTAGCTATTTTGACACAGAATCTTCAGTGCCTTCTACTTTATGATGTTTATTCAAAGACTTCTGTTTGTATAATGACAATTCCTTGTGCCTAATTTTTTTTCTATTTTTTTTTTTTGCTGCCTCGCATGCATTTGAACAATAGAATTAAATGATATACTCAGTGATAGAAAAAAAAAAGAATCTGTGTTTATGTGAGTGTGACTGATGAAAGCCAGGATCTAATATTAAGAATTCTTGATCGCCAGAGTAGGCTTGTTGTTTTAGAATCCAAGAAAACAAAAGCAATTTGTTATTTTACTCATGAGCACATCCAATGTAAAGCTGTCAAACCCTAAAGTGTTCGCTGCATCTGCAGAGCCATATGTTGGCAGATGTTTTTGTCTGTAACTCCAGCTTTCCGATATACAGTGTGACTTCCACTCAAAGATTTTTTTTTCCTTTACTTTCTGAAGTTTTCTCTCCAAAAATAATTCAATTATATGAGCAGGAATTAGTAAAGTGAAAAGGGAAGAATAAAATATATATACATATCAAAAGAAAGGCTGCACAGTGGCTTAGTGGTGAATCATTAAGCTCTACAAGGCCAACTGACCTAGGCAGGTTCCTGGATTGCATCCGGAGGCCTTCCTGAGGATGCTGGCTGTGTTCCTGTCCATGACCCAGGACTGGTGAGGTTAGGGACGGATCATGGCATCAATACCGGGACAGGGTGCTCTCTTTTTGTCTCACTCATGGAGAATTAAATAAAATAAAAACCTTTAAAAAAACAAAGAAAAGAAAATCAAGCATGTTAACATTTCTTTTTTCTTTTCTTCTTAGCTGTGATAGAGAGCAACATGATAATCTTGGCTTTCTTCTGTCAGCTAGCACAGAAATATTACGAGGTAGAGTGTCAGTGATGGGGTTGAAGCAGATTCACTGAGCGTGCAGCAGCACGCCACCCCAGGAAGAGAAATCTGCAGTCTCATTGGGACTTCACGTATGAGCAAATGTGTAACCAAGGGCAAGGGAGGATGTTACCCAAAATGAATGCACAAGTTGCCATTTAACTCATGTAAATTCAGGAAATAATCAGGTTGATTTACTTATAGAAGAGGAAAAGGAAAAATATAGAATAGTCTCCTTTGAAAATTTCGTATTTCTCATCTCAGCTTTCTTAATTCAGAACAGGTAAATGTTCTTCCTCACCAGAAATAGCCTCTACAGCGTTGCAGATTTAAGACTTTGACAAAGACTGCTCCCAGGATGTGTTATTCCACCTAGGAAGTACAAAGATAGCACCAATTGATTTCCCTCTTGCACCCACTGAAAGATCACGTCTTGGCGGCACTTGGAAGCCATTGTTTGCAGGAGGGAAAGATGTTGGTGAGTCATTTGTCTCACCTCTTGTCTAAAGCTTTGCTTCAAGCACAGTCTTGGCCCTATATCAGATTGATCATTGAGCTGCTTCTTTCTCCTCAGATGTGCACTACTAAGTCTTATAGCTAGATTGTTTAAAAAATAATAATTAAATATATATATATTACCAGATAGTACATGTGCTAGCGAGAGGAGAGAGAGACAAAGAGAGAGAGAGAGAGAGAGCAAGCAATAGCTAAAGCCTACCCTAATGGGGTAGGCTCACACTGCCATCCTATTTCCTCCATTACTTTGTCCCATCAGGATCTTGGCACACATGTACATGTGCCAGGTGGGATTTGCAAGGCACCATGGCTGAGGCTCTGACTGTAGTCAACCACGAGGGATCCTCTGCACAGCATTCAAGCACTGTACTATTGGGTTGGCCCATGAATAGATTCTGTTCTTCATGGTACTTGTAAGCATCTCCTATGTCCAAAATTATGAGGGTTTCTTCGTTCTTGTGCTCGCCGTGTAACCGTTGTCTTGATGTTTGCTCGTCATTTATTTCATTTGACTCTTCTGTGCTGATGGCAAATGTTGCTCGATTTTGGGTTTGTGGTTTGTGAACTTGCCATTGGCGGTGTCCTTCCCCACTCATTTGAAAACTGGTTATGAGGAATCATGACACCTATGGGGGATTGAAGTTCTAGAGAAGGTGAGAAGCTCTATTTTGAGTGTAACAGTTAATATGTTAGTATATCCGATGTAACATAAAAACACTGCAGGATCTGAAGCCAGAGGTCATTGTTCTCTCATGTAGGGACCAGTTGGCAGAGGAGGGGTGTGGAGCATAGAGTTTTGTTCATGCATTTGTTCAGTGCCCAGGCTGCTTCTGTCTTGTGTCTCCTCCACTCATAGGCCATCCCCTTGATCTTCTGCATCCAGCCTGCAAAAGGCACACTGCTTTCTTCATCACTTTAGCTGTTTTGCTCCTTCTGATGTTCTGTTGATGAGTACTCGTTACGCAGCCCAGATTCGTACCGGTGAGAGAAAAATGTGTAGGCTTCCCAATGATAAGTCTGCTAAAAGAAAACTCAGCCAACCAACGAATCCAGCAAGCAAATAGACAGATACCAAAACCAAATTTTCAATAGTCAGCTGGCAACCTTTGCTACCCTGTCTAAAGCAAGTAACTTAGTGCCATCCTCTGCCTCTATATATCCTCCATGGCCTCATAGCAGTTTCCTAGGGCTGCCATAAGTATCAAGAGTCAGTGGGGCAAGCAAAACAACAGAAATACATTATCTTACAGTTCTGGAGGATAGCAGTTCGAAATCATGGTATCAGCATGGCTGTGCTCCCTCTGAGACTTTGGGCAGACCCCTTCTTTGCCTGTTCTTGGCTTCTGGTGGTGCCCATCAATCCTCAGCAGCCCTTAACTTGCAGTTGTCTCACTGCAGTCTCCCTCCATTGTCACACGACCTCCTTCCCTCTTTGTCTTTGCCTTCACATGGCATTTTTGTATTCTTATTAGGACAGTAGAATTTGGATTAGGGTTCACACGCATCATTTAAGTTTAACTTGAGTACGTCTGCTCAGACAGTTTTCAGATAAGGTCACATTCACAGGTATCAGAGGTTAAGACTTCAAAAAAAATGTTTTTATGAGAAGGACTTGATTCAACCCTTATAAATTATTACCTATTCATAGATTAATTTTTAACATGCCAGCTATGACTATATCTAAGTTTTAATTTCTGTCAAAATATCAGCAAGGGATAACTTAGATCAGGGATCAGCAATTTTTCTTCTTTTTGTAAGACGCTAAGTAATTTTGGCTTTGCCAGCCATGTAGTCTCTGTGGCAATTGCTCAACTCTGTCATTATGGTATGGAGTCAGCCATTGACAACAGCAAATGAATGAGCATGGCTCTGCTCCAATCAACATTTATTTCATAGGATTCCATTTATTTTACTGAATTTGGCCTATGGACTTCTTGTTAGAGTATGGTATACTATAACCTGGATGTGAGTGTTGTGAAATGATCCTTGGTGCTGAATTCTCACACACACACACACACACTCAATTTCTGACCAACATTGAGTAGCTGGGATCTCAAATGGCGTAACCTCTGTAAGTACCAATCCTTCATCAATAAAAGAGGACAATGCCCATAAATCGTCCACATAGCACCCAGCTAATTTCAGGTCTTCATATGTAGTGGTTGATATCATTCTTGCTTTGCTGAGGCAATGTGACAAATTGGATGAGAGTAATGCTTCTTTCTGGTGTTTGATCTTGGGCAAGTTCCATAATATCACTGTGCCTCATTTTTCTCATCATGAAGAGTGATTATAGTAGTGTCTACCTTTTAAGTTGCTTAGGAGAGTCCAATGAGTTAATACATGTCAAGCAATTAGACCAGGGCCTGGCACTTAATAAGTACCAGTAAATGTTACCTACTCATATTGGTCATTATTGTTAGAATGGGCTCCCCTTACTACTCAGCAATAGGATATTTTACTGAATTTTATTTTTGCTCAGTTTAAGAGAGAACTAAATGAATACATGATGATTAGTCAGGCCTGAATGTTCTCTTCTCTCGATTTATCAGTTACACAGGGTTTAAAAAACAGTTTCTCTTTTCTACTTCTGCACAACTTGGTAGGACAAAGAAATCAAATTGTCAAGGCAACCACTTTGTCCTTCAGTCATGCCAGGCCTAAAGTTTTTTCCCCATATTACAATTAAGAATTAAAAGAACATGAAATGCAGTGTATGGGATTTTGCATTAGAGCCAGCTTTGCTATAAAATATTTATCTACTACCTGGGGATTCTGATGCATTTTAAAATCCTTCCAGTTAAGCAAATACATAGAATTGAACAATATTTTGTTCATGGATAATTGACAAGTTTTCAAGGATAAGTGGCATAGAAAAACCTTTGGCTAGTGTATATTTTGTGGTTATATTAATTTAGCGATAGCCAGAAATTTCCTTTTTTTCTAATGGAAATACAGTTAAAGATGATCATAATCTAGAATTAAAGGTAGACTAGTATATCAACAAGTTAGTCAACTAATTAGAATACCATAGATCTTAGTTTAGCAACTTAAAAATGTAAATTTAGGGACCAGCAGTTGGCATAATGCTTACGTCACTGAACTCCCTCCATGGTCGACCACATGGAGGAGAAGGGATTGCAGTGAGGCCACACCCTCGGGGGGTGATTTCTTGCTTTCTGTCTCTCTCTGTCTCTCTGGCAAGCACACACGCCCAATAGCAAAAATCTGATGGTTCTGGAGACTGAAAGTCTGGAATCAAGGTGTTTTCAGGGTTGGTTCCTTCTGATGCCTATGAGGGAGGGAGCTATTATGGGCCTCTATCCTTGGTTTATGTCACCATCTTTCTGTTCCCATGAATTCATTTCTCTGAATTCTTTAGTGAATTCATTTGTTTCCCTGAATTCACATCTCTGCAACAAATTTCCACTTTGTATATGGGCACCAATAATGTTGAATTAGGGTCCAGCTTCATGAGCTCCCTTTACCTGAATACCTCATAAAAACCTTATCTCCGAATAAGACCTTATTCTGAAGAACTAGATGTTGGGACTTTAACATAGAGATGTGGGAAAAACACAATTCAATCTATAACAGAAACATAGAACTTTACCTCTTTAATACTACAGATGAGAGAATAAAAAAAATCTAAGAGACTAGTCCAGGCTTACACATTGTTTCTGTCAGGACTGGAAGAAGAAGGTTTGTCTCTCTCTTTATTCATTTATTTATTTTCAGTGTATTCTGTTATTGTTTTTTCTCTCTCTAGATTAATGCATCAATCCATTCTGCCCAAATAGACTGAAAGCTGCTCAGCTCTGGACTCACTCAGGCTATGTTTGAATTCATGTGAAAGTGATTTAGGGTCATTCGATTCTGTATTTGCTTTCTGGTTCTTAACTTAATCCAATTTTCAGTGTGTCTTCTGCACATAGTTACCATTTATTCACTCAGCAAAGGTTGATTAAGCAGTCCTGTTGTCTTAGTGCTGGCTAGACATTATGCTGTAAGATTCAGCAAGATCTGTGAACATCCTCTCTGTCACATGAGCTAGGGTGAAAAGTAGTTGGGCTAGTTTAAGTAGTGTGCTCTTCAACAGTTCTGCAAGTCATTTCAGAGACTGTGTTGGTCGCCAAAGAGTGTCTATTACCTGCCACCAGATATGAGTGTGACACTTCCATGTATGGATGCTGTTTCCATGATGTCTGTGAAGGCTTGGTTGTATGTCAGCCACTTCAGTCCTTTCCTCTCACTCTTTACCGACTGGAGAAGGTGCTGATTGCAATGTGCTTCGACACCAACCTGTCGCCTTGATATTCTTATCTTTTATCATCTAGTCAATAAGAACACACTTCAGAGTGGAAATTATTTATAGGCAAAGTTTCAGTAAACATACGTCAAATCTGTGCTATATTAAATGTATATTTATTTTGGGCTTAACATATATAGGATGTGAGAAGTTAAAACAACTGTTCTTATTATTACCTTTTTATATTTATGATCCAAAAGTTTGTGTGTGTGTGTGTGTGTGTGTTTAATTTCCCAGAGAGTGCTTACACTGGCCTGAGAAAACAGAGAGGGAAGAAGAGACAGAGGGAAAGCGGGACAGTACCTGTCCTCACCCCACAGTGGAGAGTGGTTTCACCCAATTCCAGCTTCCTCATCTCTCCCGTCCTTCAGGATTTTGGACACATGTGCACATGTACCCAGCACGTTTTTCAAGCTACCTGATCTGAGACTCAAACCAGATTAGGCCATGTGGGATCCAGCTGCCTTATCCACCATGCCATCAGGTGGCCCCACAAGTTCCTTAAAGTGAAGATTGTGGGGACCAGCAGGTGGTCTAATAGTTATGGCACTGGACTCCTACATGGCTGACAACAGTTTCCCGGACCTAGAGCTTAAACATCACGCTGGGTGCTTGTGCATGGGTGCCCAAAATTCCAGAAGGGGAAAGGAGGAAAAGGGACTGAGGTGTGGCCATCCCCTTGGCGAGGGGCGGGGAGTGGGGGTGATTTCTCACTTTCTCTCTCTCCATTCCTCTCTTTCTCTTCAGGAAGTGCATGCGCCTTATGGCAAAAACCATTAAAAAAAAGTGAAGATTATGCAGATAATAATAGTGTAGAAACATTTATTATATTTAACACATTTAGAAGGATGCATCATTATAATATTGGATGTACATTTCGCTTCAGTTAAAAATAGTGTCGACCTCCGAACAGGGTTTTAATCAGGCACACAAGGTAGCCATGTGAATCTCTTACTTATGACATTTAATTTGTAATATACTCTGATCTACCCTTACAGGCATTAATGCTTTATTTTTTTTTTCCCTCCAGGCAATATCTTCTTAATAATGATAGAGGGACATTATGAAAGTTTTAATAAGTGTTTTGTGAAAATAACAGTGAATGTTAAAATAAAAAAAAAAAAACATAGGCTTCTTAGGTTATAAAGACAAAGCTTGACGAGGGTTTATTTGAGAGGGTGACAAAAACAAAATGGGAGAAAAAAAATGAAGTTTGACAGGACAGGATTGAGCAAAAGTTGGCCCAGTGTGGCAGGTGAATGACTGTGAGGGAGGACTAGAACTTTCTGTTTGGTGTCAAAATCAGAAAATAATTAAGGAAGGAAATGTGAAAAGTGTCAGGAAGTGGTAAGAGCCTTAGAAGAAGGAAATGACCCTGGCACCTCATTGTGTATTGATTAGTGAGAGATGGGTGGAAAGAAAAGGGAGTCGTAGCTATCAAAGACAGCCATGCCTAAGGCAACAGGACCTGTGCATAATTAAAAATAAAATAAAGTAAAATAAAATAAAATATAATGCCATTTGAAGTGGAAGAAACTAGGCAGCAAGCCCGGGATACAGAAAGAGCGGCTCTCCCTCTCCCCCTTGGCCGGCTGCCTCTGCACGAAGCTGTACCTCACTTGTATTCGCGTCTCTGTCTCTGATATCAGTGCTCAGGACTGTGGATTTAAATTCTATCATATTATTATTTTTTTCATAAGCTTCTTCTCCTAATATTTCATTCTTATTTTTATGCCAGTTGCTACATGGTATTTGGTGGGAAATTCAGTACATACATATGGCTTTAGGCAAATTTTCTGTTCTTAGACAATTTACATTGGAATCAATAGATGGAGATGGGAAAATGTCACTGGTAATTCTTGTCCAGATATGGAAACTTGGTTGCCTACATAAGTTAGCTTTGGAATTTTTAAAAAGTTTTTATTAAGATCTATAGATTGCTATAGTGCCTCACTTTATTATACATATATAGCAAAAAGAACTCAGTATAGAAAACCATTTGGAGTGGGAGAAACTTATATTTATCTCAGAAGAAAAGCATGTACGAAAGAGTAATAAATATTATATTGCAATAGGATATATGCTCAACTAGGTTGTGACATAGACCCAACCTAACACTTGCTTAAACCAACGTAGAATGCTGTATTCTTGTCATTCAAAAACCTGTCATGCTAAGCTGGGCCTGTAGTGCAGTGGTTAAACACACCACAGTGGGATCTGGATCCGGTATGGCTGACCATAGTTCAAATCCCAACACACATGCCCAAAATCTTGATGGGAAGGGAAATGGAAGAAGAATGATTGTGGTGTGACCATATTTTATTGGGATGTCCCACATGGCATTGCTGTTCAAATCCCCACCAAGGAAGGCAAACTGAGGCCCCTTGGGCTCAAATGCAAGTACACAAGAAGACTGAAGGAAGCGACTCATAGCTCTGTAGAGCATCTCTCTCTCTCTCTGTGTCTCTCTCATGCGTGTGTGTATGCACTTTATCATGAATTAATAAAATGATAACAGAACCACCATGCTGATACAACGTTCTGATCCTATGCTGTTAGGTATGGGCTTTATGGGCTTTTATTTATTTTTTAAGTTTATTTATTTATTTGTTCTATAATATGAAAGGGAGAAAGAGAGAGAACCCCCTTCCCAGACTGAGGCAGCCCAGATTTCAGGCTTGTGCTCTGACTATCAAGGGGGATCTCAGGACATGGGCCAACAACCTTCCCCTGTGGATCCCTTGTGTTATCTCTTGGCTGCCATCTGGCTCAGGCGCCTTCTGTCTTACTTCTTCGTCACCATTCATGGGTTGCTGTGTTTCTCATGGCTCTCCTTGGCATCTGCATTTCAGCCAGTAGAAAAAGAATAAAGGGCGAGGGAGTCTGATTCTGATCCAATTTTCATATATCACTTCAGCGACCATGCTGTTACCCACACATTTGTCAAAAGGTCTTACCTGTTTGGAAGCACGATGAATGTGGTTTCTGAGCTTCCATGAGGTTCTGAATGTGAAAGCACTGAGCAGAGTGGAGACTGAAGGACAGCCAGTGGCCCTTTCCAAAATTGAGCCTTTGGGTAGCAGAGTGCAATGAGATGAAAGAAGCCTGGGCATCCATGTGACCATCTGAAGAAACACTGAGCTGCCAGCATAGATCGCTCACCTCCAGACTTTCATATAACAGCACCTTTCCATTATCTTAATTCAGTGTTGCTGTGTAGAGTCTCCATTGCAGTAGCCTTGCCACCAGTTCTCTAAATATCCATAATATAGCTAGAGTGGGGGGAAATTTTAAAGTGTATCTTTAATAGCATTTAAAACAAATACTAAGCATCATCCATTAATTAGGAAATGGAGCAAAGTAAAAGCCACTGAATTAGAGAGAGGTGGAAGTATCTGCACATTTGTGATTAATTTTAAAAAATCCTTGAAATCTTCCTCTTCCCTCTCTGACTCCCCTCTCTTTCCTTCCTCTCTTCTTTCTTGGTTCTATTCTTTCCTCTCTTAATAAATGAGTTGAAACAATGATTTGCCTCTGATCTCTAGACGTGAAAACACCAAGGGACTGTTTTACAGGATTAGGATAACTGAGTGTGTATGAAGAGGAAAATCTTTATATAAGATCATTTTTAAATCTTAGAACTATGATCACGTGAGTCATACTAGTGTATTTTTTGCAGAATTTCTCTCCGAACTCCTGAACCTTACAATTTCTGTGACAATATTTTTGGACCTTTTATAAATTAGCCTTTTAGGTTCAGGTCTGTCTGTACTGAGCTTAATTGTGATATCATGGAGATATGCTTCTTGCATTTAATTCTCATTTGGATTATGCTTCCTGGCAAGGACCCTGACCACTGAACAATAAAGCAATTATTGCCATGATGATATGCAATATTGAGTGGATTATGTCATGGATAATCTTACATATTCATAACCCTGTCACCTGCTGAAGCTGACATTGTGCTGAAACTGGTTTTCCATGCGATACACAGAAAACAGAAGTTCTGAAAAACACAGCATCCATTTCTCCTTGACTTTTTTCTTTAAAGACCAACATTCTTCTGCTTCCTCCTGTCTAATAACATATTTGGAATGATAGATCTTTAGAGAATTTGGTAAAAGCTAAGATCTTAGCCCTGAGGGGAAAATATCCAGACATATATTTCTGAAATACTTTGCATACAACTTCAGTGGTTAACCGATTCCCTAAATCCTATTCATACTTTCCATTTCAGTACCTAGCATTTGGAACCTCTACTTGTGATCGATATCCTAGATTGACTCATAGAATATTTAATGGAATGCCCTTTAGGTATTTAACAGCTTAGGATGAATTTTAACTTCTTGGCAAAATGTAATACTAAGAATAGTTGACAAAAGCCAAGAGGTTTAGCCAACTGTTGTGAAAATATTCAGTGAAAAAAAGGCATGTAAGTTTTCCCCTGAAGGGTCTCTAATGTATAAGTAATCAGAATCCATATTATAGAAAAAGAAACTATTCAAGAAAACAACTCAGCTTTCAAGTTTTCTTTGGAAACTTCATTTTGCAAAGGACTTTTCATATAACCAACTTAATTAAAATAGTAATCAAATCTTCATAGTTCCGTTTTAAAACAATATCTAGAATACGTGTAACTGTGATGGGACACAGAAGCCTCATAGTTATGATTCAGTGAAAAACAGAGAGATCAGTATTAGCATAGCTCAATATAAACACCTCTGCATTGAATTGCTAATAAAGTTCCTTATCTGTGGAGGTATCATCCCCTTAGTGTCACACAACTTGAAGCAAACAGAACAAAACAAACACAGGAAGAGCCCCAGTGCTTCTGGCTCCTTGACAATTTATTTTCATTTTCTTTTTCTTACTGTCCTAGTTATTTCTTTCTTTCCTTTTTATTTTATTTTTTTCTGTAAAGAGTGTGTGCTTGCTAGAAAGACAGAGAGACAGAAAGCGAGAAATAACCCCTCAGGAAGGATGGCCACGCCCCAATCCCTTTTCCTTCATTCTCCTCTCGGGATCTTGGGCACGCACGCACATGCGCCCTGCATGGGTTTAAGTCACTGGGTCTGGGACTTGAACTGCGGTCGACTACAGGAGAGTTCGGCGACATAGCCTTTACACTAACTGCTGGTCCCTGTCCTAGTTATTTCTTTGAGTTACATGAGTCCTCAGAGGTCAACCTCTCCTTTCTGGCAAAAAAACTTATTTCCTCTTTGACAAGGGTAATACGGAGCAACTAAGACAGGACAAAAATAAATGAATTAGTGCAAAACAGGGAGAAAGGAGACTGGAATTGCTTGCATACTTAACTCAAAGCCCAGAGGCAGAGCTTGCCACAGATATGACTGAAAATGGGGAGACCTGAAGTTGGTCATTTTATTTATTCTCCTTGCTCTCTTGTATGTTGGGCTTAACTGTCAACCTTCCACAATGGTCTCTGTAAAGTCCAAGTTTATCAGGTTAACTGTCCTTGAGCCAGCTGACAGTGGCTACCTTTCCTCCATCAGATTCTCTAAACTTGGTCAAAAATGGACCAGCAGTCTGTTTTCATAATACCTGCCAATCTCTGGGGCAAGATAGAGGGGAAGAGAAGATCACCCCAGTCTAGGAGGTATTGCCCACTGTGCGGTGGCTGACAGGTTCAGTACCTCACCAAGGGATGGAGTGGAAAAAGAGTGATTTCACTTAGAACCTAGAGTTTCTCTTGCCTCAAGGAGGATGGGGCCGGGCAAGCCCAAAAGACAAACTGCACACATGCAAACAGACATGCCTAAAACAAAAACACACATGTTTCCAGCAACCAGAGATCATTGAAGAATTTATGTCAGCTCTCACACAAATCAGGAGGCAGTTTCTCTGAGTTCTAACTGTCCTCTACCGCCATTTCTAGCTTTGTGACTGCAGTTAGGTCTCTTAATAGCTTGGAAATGCAGTTTGCATGCCTAAAGGAGCCCTTTCATTTAAGAAATTACTTTGCTCAGAAAATTGAAAAGTGCTTTCAATAAGTCAGACCATCTGCTGCTCTCATATTAAGTTAAAACTGGCCAAGATTGAATCTTCATTTATGTGACTTGTAGGGGCCACCTTCACATTTTTTCCCACAGTGTTGTTTGAACTCCGTCTTCAGAAATAGTTCCTAAATTGACAGGACTGTGTTTTTGTGCATTTTCCTGAGTCCAAAGTACTTGCCCATTTAAATATTTATTTTTATTTTAAGCAGGCTGAAATGTAAATGTGGGTCATACATAAAGCAACAGATGCAGAACATCTTTAACGCTGGTGCTATAGCCAGTCAAAAAGCAGAGAGGCACTCTTCAAGGCCACCAAGAGGGGACAAGAGTCTTATTCTGGATGCTACAGTTTGGGGCCAGTAATGCTGAGAATGGTTTTTCCCTACTGTTTCAGTGGATGTTAGCTGGAAGCCTCTTTTCTTTGTACCAGTTGGTAAAATAAATAAAATATGTTCTTGGTGGATCTACCATTTCTGAGCTTTAGTCATGTGGGGACATAAATCTTTAATTTCATACCTTACTCTTTGAACAGTTGAAAGGAGATTAAAAACAAAGTAAAACTTACACTTAGGAAGTCACTACCTTAGCAACAGCTGCAATTACTGGGGATTGAACCCAGTCCAGAGGTTGGGAGGCAATCCTTAGCTTGCATCCCAAATATCATTGTCTGTCTGTGGCCAGCACACCCCACTTCTGAAGCACTTGACTTTCATTGCTTAAAAACCTGCACAGGTGATGAGGCCTAACCTTTAGCCTTGGAAAACCATGATTTCTTCTCAGCGAGATACAGATTTAGCTTTGTTACCTATCTGACACACTGGAGTTTCTAGGTCAACATTGGATTCTTCTTATCAAGCATGTGCACACATACATGTACACACACATGCATACACTCACACATTCACACCTTTTCCTGGATCATCTCCCTAAAGTACTACACTGACTTTTGCCTCAATGGCTTAGAGTCCCATGGAGGTGATTAGAGAGAAGGAATTGTTATCATCTCTTTCATGGTGGCAAAAAGGAATAGAAAATATTGGTGTATCTACATACTCAGCTTGCAATGATGGTGTAACCATCACCAAGCTAAATTCTTCCAGTATTTACCAGGACCTGGAGAAAGAGCAGAAAGCTACATAGTGTTCTGTCTATGTATGATTTTTCGATTTTCCTTGAAATACTTTGAAAACATCTATAGATACAGGTAGCTATTATATCATCACGTCTTTTATCTGGAGCATCAATTTATAGCTGTTTGACCAAGTCGTCACACACACCTGAGGAATGTGGCATGGTACCGTGGGTGTCTAGCATTTTTGACTGCCCAGCCCTTTAGAAATACAATTTCCATGGAAACCCAGTAGACCATGGGTACACATAAACTGATTGGATTGCAGTATTTTCGTCCAATAGAATTTGCTTTTATTTCATGTGATGGACTCTCTTTTTTTTCTCCATTTTTTAAAAATCCTGGTTACAGTCCATTAAAATGATTTTACGATGTTTTACATTGTTGCGATCTATAGACCGGAAAATACTGGTGTAGTGGAAAAGTAAGAGCTATGTTGTCAGAGAGATATAGTTTCAAATCTTTTGGGCTTGGGTCCAGGTGGTGACCCAGTGTTAAAGCAGTGCTTTTTGAGGATGGCCCACGTAAGAAAGTTCCAGGGTCATGTCCAGACACTCCCTCTGAGAATGCTGGGCGTGTGTGTGCCTATGGTCTTGTACTGACTGAAGGTAGGGGATGGATTGTAGCATCAAGACCTTGTTTGGGGTGCTGTCTCTCTTGCTTGGTCATAGATAAATAAGTAAATAAATTTAGGAAAGTCTTTATGCCTTTACCATTTACTAACTTTGTGATTTTGGATAATCAACTTGACTCAATTTTTTAAAAATTATTTATTATTGTTATTATTTTTAAATTTGCTATAGGGCACATATGCTCACAAAAGAGAGAGAGAGAGAGAATAAGAGAGAGAGGGAGAGAGAGAGAAAGCCTCTGAGTCTGGGACTTGAATTATGGTCAGTCTTGTGGGAATCCATTGGCGCAACCACCATACCACCTGCTGGCCCTGACTCAGTTTTCTTTCTTTCTTTCTTTTTTTTTTTAATTGTAATATGAGAAAACACTTTTTGTGGAGTTGTAATGCATATTAAGTGAGATAACTCTGCAAGTAGCAGTATTCTTTCATCTTTATTGACAAATTTATTCCATTTATCATTTTCTCTCTCCTTTTGTAACTTTTAGCTCCTATGGGAGGAGAAAGAATATTTTTCCCAGGATTACTTATTTTTTATTCATTTGAATATTATGTATTAGACATAGTGGCTCTTTTCACTCAAAACATGTGTGTGTAGACACGGGGTCCTGTGTTTTGACCATGTAATAACATAGTCACTGACATTTGTGAGCACCTTACTACTTACCACACACTGGACAGCCCATCTCTATGTAACCTCAAAGTATTCATGAGTGGCAGATCCTGTCAACAGTCACATTTTACAAAAAGAAGGAGATATAAAAGACCTTAGACAAGGTTATGTAGTCAGAAACCAAAGAGCGACCATCTAACTCCAGTCGTGAAAGCAAAATGAGCTAATTTTCCATGGTTGGTTGATGAAGTGTTGGTGCACCATAGTGGTTACAACAGACTCTACAGCTACACTGCCTGTTTGACTCCTGGCTCTGTCCTTCATTAGTATATGAGACATTAAGCAAGTCACTGAAACTGTTTCCTTACATGTGGTCACTTCTGTAATGTACTTAGATTTGAGTGAATTAAATGAGGTGATATGTACAAAATGCCTATAAAATTCATGGTATATAATAAGCAAGAAGGAAGTGTTAGTGTTTTTTTCTTGTGTTCTTAAAAAAAAAGCTATTATCTACTTTTTGGATATTAACTCAGCATGTGTGCCTCTGTGTGTGTGTGTGTGCGCATGCGTGTGTGTGTGTGTGCGTGTGTGTGTGTGTGTGTGTGTGGCTAAAGAGCCTTGAATAGGAACAAATAAAGCAGTGATATACTAAGGGAACTGTATCGAAATAATAATCCCATGTTGATAGTAAGGATATCGAATTCTTGAAATGACTATTGTTTCTTTCACCTTGAATTCTGGGAGCCGCAATCGCTATGAGCCTGCTTATAGAATAATAAGACTAGAGCAGACATCATCTGTGTGCTGTCGCCTCTCCTCTGTATTACACCATATACTTCTCATGTTCATCTTGATAGCCTAAGAGCCCAGAATGCGAAAATGCAGCAAGCCCTCAATTAATGGCTATTACGCTGTCTCTTACACAGTGGACACCTTGTCAAGTGCCAAACGCAATTTAGGGCAACAGCAAACAGTAAACAAACATTCATTACCTAGAGAACATCGTGAAATCCTTACGAGCATACGTTCTTTTTATTTTCTAAAACTTCTTTTATCCCCCCCTCTGATAAAGAGATGTAATTTGGTCTAAGATATTTTTGTTAAGTTGATATGGAAACGTTTAGGTTATGATGCAGACTACAAAGGCAGGTACATTCAGTCTTCCATGTGAAGGAAATGCCAGGAAATGCACAAAAATGATATTCAGTGAAATTTGTAATTCTGCATTCACATGGCATTCATTGGATTTCCATAATAGAGAAAAATCCAAGAGCCTTTTATTTAAAAAAATGGATTTATATAAAAGATCCGTCATAGTTTTAACATCTGAAGATTGACAATATTGTAGATATTTTATATGAGATAGTCTTACCAAATACAGAGCATGTGTGTGGATACACATACACACACACACACACGCACACACAATCCGACAAACCTCTGTAGCCACAAGACAGAGGGGCATGTTGAACTTAACCACAGGAATGTGGTAAGTAAAATCTAGTCTATTAGGAGAGCCAGTAGACGAACAGAAACAAAATGTCTGTTTGTCTTCAAGAAATAAACTGCAAGGAGAACATGAGTGAAATAGAATAACTACAGATAAAACCACATAGGGATTATAATAATTTTGTTACGTATAGAACTTACTTAGACTGTTTTCAAAGCATAGAACAGATTATTAGATGGTATAACAATTGGAAATAGAAAGGCTGGCCAAATATTTAATGGTATTAAGGAATTATTGTTAAATTTTTAGGTAATAACAATGATGTGGTTTGGTTACACTAGTTCATATTTGATATATATGCATAGTAAAATATGGGTGAAATGAAGTGCTATCTTCCTAAATTTTTTCTTCCTTAAAACTGGAAGGGAGGAAGTAGACAGAAGAGTGTTGAGGGTAGGCTTGTCCTTGGATGTAGGAACTGGCCAATATATGGATGAAGGCTTAAAATATTCAATGGAATTTTGTGTATGTTAGAAATTCTTCCTAGGAAAACAAGTTTGAAATACTACAGATTTACTTTAGAGCTACTATTAAATCGAGTAAAATGAATGCATTAAAAAGTAGAGTTACTTAACCAAACATTTCTGGAGTAGACTGAAAATAACTACGTGTCTGAAAAATTTAAATATTGGCAATGTATTTTACTACTGGCTTATTCAAATTGGAAAAGTAAAAATTGTAAGTTATCACAGATTGATCTTAGACAACATTACAAAACTTTTAGGATCTAAGACACCAGGCTAACTTTCATAGTGAGGCTCAATAGCATACAACTTGAAGATTTTAAATATAAAAAATTTGTAAAAAAAACAATCACAGTCCTATACAGGATGAGCATTCTAATACAAAGATGTGAAATCCTGAATTCTCCAAAATCCACACCTTTTGAGCACTAACATGAAGCTACAATTGAAAAAATCTCACACACGACCTTACGTATTGGGTCATAGTCAAAATAGTGCCATTCAAAAATATGGTATACAGTTACCTTCAGGGTATGTGTAAAAGATGTATATGAAAAATAAATGAATTTCATGCTTAGACATGGGTCCCACCTCCAAGATATCTTATTAGATATATGGCAATATATTCTAGAATCAAAAACCCTTCTTGTCAAAAGCATTTCAGATAAGGGATATTCCACTTTAGGTGCAAATAAATACAAGAGCTGCCGAGTGCTCAGCATCTGTCTTAGTTCATTTGGGATAGTACAAAAAACCAATAACATCAACTTGGTCATGTATAAACAGTAGACATTTATTTCTCACGGTTCTGCAGTATGGAAAGTCCACGATGAAGACACAGCAGGTTCGGTATCAGGTGAGAATCTGTTCCTCACAGACAGATACTTCTTGTTGCATCCTCACAGGCTGGACAGGGCAAGGCAGGTCACTGAGGTCTCCTTTATAAAGACAGTACTCCTATTCACAAGGGGGGATCCACTCACACGAACGAATCACCAACCACCCACCTTCTGCTACCGTCAGCTTGGAGATTCGCATTCAATATATCAGTTTCAGGGGGACATGGACATTGTGTTCAGACCACAGAAGTATCATATTGGACACTGGAATGAGACATAGGCCCCAACTTGACAAAATGAAAAGTCTTTTCTTTTCCTTTCTATTTTATATTTTTTTTAAAAAATTATTTATTATTATTATTTTCCAATTTGTCCAGAGAAACAGAGAAAGAGGAAAAGTGAGAAAGAAAGCCACCAGGTATGGGACTTGAACCATGGTTGGCCATGTGGGAGTCCGGCACCCTTAACCACCATGCCACCTGCCAGCCCCCCATCTAATTTTTTTTGAGAGGTTTATGCCATAGGGCACGTGCACTCGCCAGACAGACAGAGAGAGACAGAGAGACAGAAAGCAGGAAATCATCCCACCAGGGAGGATGGTCACGCCGCAATCCCTTCTCCTCCATTCTCCTCTCAGGATCTTGGGCACGTATGCACACGCGCCCAGCGTGAGTTTAAGCCACCGGATCCGGGACTCGAACCGCAGTCGACTACGTGGGAGTCCAGTGACATAGCATTATGCTAACTACTGGTCCCAACCCCCCCCATCTATTTTTATAAATTCTTATTTACATTTAATTGTTGTACATCTTTGGGGGGGGGGCAACGTGGATTTTTTTTCAAAGCTGAACAGACAGATAAATACATAAATAAAAATTTCAATACAATAAGATAATGACATCTATCAATTCCATTTGCATGTCAGCATAAACATCAAAGTAAGGAGTGCTTTATGTCTTTTCTATGTTAAATGTGCAGCATTTACTCATAGTGGTTTAAATTATAAAACCAAAACATTTTACAAAAAGAAGGAGATATAAAAGACCTTAGACAAGGTTATGTAGTCAGAAACCAAAGAGCGACCATCTAACTCCAGTCGTGAAAGCAAAATGAGCTAATTTTCCATGGTTGGTTGATGAAGTGTTGGTGCACCATAGTGGTTACAACAGACTCTACAGCTACACTGCCTGTTTGACTCCTGGCTCTGTCCTTCATTAGTATATGAGACATTAAGCAAGTCACTGAAACTGTTTCCTTACATGTGGTCACTTCTGTAATGTACTTAGATTTGAGTGAATTAAATGAGGTGATATGTACAAAATGCCTATAAAATTCATGGTATATAATAAGCAAGAAGGAAGTGTTAGTGTTTTTTTCTTGTGTTCTTAAAAAAAAAGCTATTATCTACTTTTTGGATATTAACTCAGCATGTGTGCCTCTGTGTGTGTGTGTGTGCGCATGCGTGTGTGTGTGTGTGCGTGTGTGTGTGTGTGTGTGTGTGGCTAAAGAGCCTTGAATAGGAACAAATAAAGCAGTGATATACTAAGGGAACTGTATCGAAATAATAATCCCATGTTGATAGTAAGGATATCGAATTCTTGAAATGACTATTGTTTCTTTCACCTTGAATTCTGGGAGCCGCAATCGCTATGAGCCTGCTTATAGAATAATAAGACTAGAGCAGACATCATCTGTGTGCTGTCGCCTCTCCTCTGTATTACACCATATACTTCTCATGTTCATCTTGATAGCCTAAGAGCCCAGAATGCGAAAATGCAGCAAGCCCTCAATTAATGGCTATTACGCTGTCTCTTACACAGTGGACACCTTGTCAAGTGCCAAACGCAATTTAGGGCAACAGCAAACAGTAAACAAACATTCATTACCTAGAGAACATCGTGAAATCCTTACGAGCATACGTTCTTTTTATTTTCTAAAACTTCTTTTATCCCCCCCTCTGATAAAGAGATGTAATTTGGTCTAAGATATTTTTGTTAAGTTGATATGGAAACGTTTAGGTTATGATGCAGACTACAAAGGCAGGTACATTCAGTCTTCCATGTGAAGGAAATGCCAGGAAATGCACAAAAATGATATTCAGTGAAATTTGTAATTCTGCATTCACATGGCATTCATTGGATTTCCATAATAGAGAAAAATCCAAGAGCCTTTTATTTAAAAAAATGGATTTATATAAAAGATCCGTCATAGTTTTAACATCTGAAGATTGACAATATTGTAGATATTTTATATGAGATAGTCTTACCAAATACAGAGCATGTGTGTGGATACACATACACACACACACACACGCACACACAATCCGACAAACCTCTGTAGCCACAAGACAGAGGGGCATGTTGAACTTAACCACAGGAATGTGGTAAGTAAAATCTAGTCTATTAGGAGAGCCAGTAGACGAACAGAAACAAAATGTCTGTTTGTCTTCAAGAAATAAACTGCAAGGAGAACATGAGTGAAATAGAATAACTACAGATAAAACCACATAGGGATTATAATAATTTTGTTACGTATAGAACTTACTTAGACTGTTTTCAAAGCATAGAACAGATTATTAGATGGTATAACAATTGGAAATAGAAAGGCTGGCCAAATATTTAATGGTATTAAGGAATTATTGTTAAATTTTTAGGTAATAACAATGATGTGGTTTGGTTACACTAGTTCATATTTGATATATATGCATAGTAAAATATGGGTGAAATGAAGTGCTATCTTCCTAAATTTTTTCTTCCTTAAAACTGGAAGGGAGGAAGTAGACAGAAGAGTGTTGAGGGTAGGCTTGTCCTTGGATGTAGGAACTGGCCAATATATGGATGAAGGCTTAAAATATTCAATGGAATTTTGTGTATGTTAGAAATTCTTCCTAGGAAAACAAGTTTGAAATACTACAGATTTACTTTAGAGCTACTATTAAATCGAGTAAAATGAATGCATTAAAAAGTAGAGTTACTTAACCAAACATTTCTGGAGTAGACTGAAAATAACTACGTGTCTGAAAAATTTAAATATTGGCAATGTATTTTACTACTGGCTTATTCAAATTGGAAAAGTAAAAATTGTAAGTTATCACAGATTGATCTTAGACAACATTACAAAACTTTTAGGATCTAAGACACCAGGCTAACTTTCATAGTGAGGCTCAATAGCATACAACTTGAAGATTTTAAATATAAAAAATTTGTAAAAAAAACAATCACAGTCCTATACAGGATGAGCATTCTAATACAAAGATGTGAAATCCTGAATTCTCCAAAATCCACACCTTTTGAGCACTAACATGAAGCTACAATTGAAAAAATCTCACACACGACCTTACGTATTGGGTCATAGTCAAAATAGTGCCATTCAAAAATATGGTATACAGTTACCTTCAGGGTATGTGTAAAAGATGTATATGAAAAATAAATGAATTTCATGCTTAGACATGGGTCCCACCTCCAAGATATCTTATTAGATATATGGCAATATATTCTAGAATCAAAAACCCTTCTTGTCAAAAGCATTTCAGATAAGGGATATTCCACTTTAGGTGCAAATAAATACAAGAGCTGCCGAGTGCTCAGCATCTGTCTTAGTTCATTTGGGATAGTACAAAAAACCAATAACATCAACTTGGTCATGTATAAACAGTAGACATTTATTTCTCACGGTTCTGCAGTATGGAAAGTCCACGATGAAGACACAGCAGGTTCGGTATCAGGTGAGAATCTGTTCCTCACAGACAGATACTTCTTGTTGCATCCTCACAGGCTGGACAGGGCAAGGCAGGTCACTGAGGTCTCCTTTATAAAGACAGTACTCCTATTCACAAGGGGGGATCCACTCACACGAACGAATCACCAACCACCCACCTTCTGCTACCGTCAGCTTGGAGATTCGCATTCAATATATCAGTTTCAGGGGGACATGGACATTGTGTTCAGACCACAGAAGTATCATATTGGACACTGGAATGAGACATAGGCCCCAACTTGACAAAATGAAAAGTCTTTTCTTTTCCTTTCTATTTTATATTTTTTTTAAAAAATTATTTATTATTATTATTTTCCAATTTGTCCAGAGAAACAGAGAAAGAGGAAAAGTGAGAAAGAAAGCCACCAGGTATGGGACTTGAACCATGGTTGGCCATGTGGGAGTCCGGCACCCTTAACCACCATGCCACCTGCCAGCCCCCCATCTAATTTTTTTTGAGAGGTTTATGCCATAGGGCACGTGCACTCGCCAGACAGACAGAGAGAGACAGAGAGACAGAAAGCAGGAAATCATCCCACCAGGGAGGATGGTCACGCCGCAATCCCTTCTCCTCCATTCTCCTCTCAGGATCTTGGGCACGTATGCACACGCGCCCAGCGTGAGTTTAAGCCACCGGATCCGGGACTCGAACCGCAGTCGACTACGTGGGAGTCCAGTGACATAGCATTATGCTAACTACTGGTCCCAACCCCCCCCATCTATTTTTATAAATTCTTATTTACATTTAATTGTTGTACATCTTTGGGGGGGGGGCAACGTGGATTTTTTTTCAAAGCTGAACAGACAGATAAATACATAAATAAAAATTTCAATACAATAAGATAATGACATCTATCAATTCCATTTGCATGTCAGCATAAACATCAAAGTAAGGAGTGCTTTATGTCTTTTCTATGTTAAATGTGCAGCATTTACTCATAGTGGTTTAAATTATAAAACCAAAGAGTTACTCCTAGCAGACTTGCAGAAATAGAAACTTTAGAGTACAATTTGCCTTTGCCCAGTATATAGCGATCTCTTTTAAAACATAAAAAATGAAAAGCACAGCCGGAAAAAGTTATATTTTGTATGCCAAGTGTGTCTGATTTTCATTTAATGCAATTCATACTCATTTAATTTGAAGGATTCTGAAGCTGAGGTGATAGCAAAAATTTCCTACACACTTAATATGCTTTCATTTTAATTGCGTGCTTAACATAAATACCTTAGACTCGTGCATGATTTATAATGCACATTGTTTCATGTGTCTGCTAAAAGATGGAATTACACTGGATTTCATCATTTGCTGTTTTTCTTACTCATTCTATAGTCAGTATCAACTGCCAAACATAAAATATTTTGAACCCTTAAGCCTAAATGTACATTCAGATTTGTTCTTGCTCAGATCTGGGAAGGTGTTAAAAGAGTTCATTTCTTTTGATGCACATTACTGGAGTTCAAGTTACTAGTTTATCTTAATAGTTTTCAAGGTCAAAAAAAAAAAAAACAAAGAATCAATAATCTGATGGATTTCTTGGAAAAACAGAATGCATAAGATATTTATGTTGAGGTGCTTCCTGCCAACATTCTTTTTACAAAGGAATCTTATTATTTCTTGTGGTATATTTAAAACCTTCTGTTTACTTAGTAATAAATGATATCAGGTATCAGGTGTCAGTCATATCCAAGTGAAGTAACAAACACTGTTTCAGTAGGAAAGGTATCCTTTTTCATTGTTACGGCAACCCACTCCGTCCCCGAAGGGTCTCTGCTTTTGCACATCATGAAGCGACATGAGTAGGGTTAGACATGGGCTGACAGTAGGTCTCCATCACCCATGGCGGGTGAAAACTGAAAGCTCTTGAGCTCATGCACGTTCATGCTCTGTGAAGCCTCATATTATTCTTTATATAGCCTCTTTCTCTAAACACATATACACAGTTTTACCATCTTCTCTAGTTGAAGAGAGTCCTGTAGTTACCAGCTATCATTTTAGGTAATCTGTTACCCCTTTTCTGGTCATAATGACAGTGAGTTGGGTTTCTAAGTTAGTTGAACCTCATCCTTAATAAATAATTTTGTCTGTTTTACCAGGAGTAGAAAAATGAATTGATCACCATTTAGGGATGCATGAACTGTTTCTAGCCACTCAGTGAATGGGAATAAGCACTTCATTTTTATTTTTTAAGAGAGATTTTTGTTATAGGGTGTGTGTGCTCACTGGAGAGACAGAAAGCAAGAAATTAACGCTCTAGGGGAGATGGGCACACTGCAGTCCCTCCTCCTCCAGTCTTCTCGTGGGATTTGGGACACACGCGCACATGCATTTGGTGTGAGTTTTAAGCCTCTGGGTCCAGGACTTGAACTGCGGTCGACTATATGGGAGTCCAGCGATGTAACTATTATGCCATCTGCTGGTCCCAGTAAGGACTTTAGTAAGCAGACTCAAAAGTGTTTCTTTTCTGTGGA
Source organism: Tupaia belangeri chinensis (assembly GCF_000334495.1). NCBI lineage: Eukaryota > Metazoa > Chordata > Mammalia > Scandentia > Tupaiidae > Tupaia > Tupaia belangeri. Next base: position 1,941,640 of record NW_006159546.1, on the reverse strand, counting down.
AGGATCTGGATTATGGTATTTTATTTTTAGTCTTTCATTCTTTTAATTTTTTTAATTTTTAAAAACATATTCAATCATTATATATTATTACCACATGCAAAATGAATTTTTCTTACATGAATACACTGCATATTAGACCAGTTAATGATATTACTATGCATGTACATTACTATACATCTACGTGTATTACTATACACCAGATAATTTTCCATTTTTGCGTCCCTTAAATGTTTTGTTTCTTTCTTTTTCCCCTTGATTCCCTTCCTCATACCCTCCCGCATTTCTTGCTCTCCTCCCACACTGTCTCTAGTATTTAAAATTATTCTTTCTTTTAAAATATGTATTGTTATATAGAAATATTAAGCATGCTTTTTATCAAAACCACAGATTCATTTACCACGTGTAAGTATGTAGAATAATTAAATAATTAGAACACCAAGTTACATATGGATTAAGTGCATGGTTGGTTAAGATCTTGTTATCCTTAAAGATCATTCCTTCTAAAAAGGAAATGATTACTCCCTGTGAGTTAATTTGAGTCGGATTCAAATGCACTGTTTTTCTCCTTTAACTAAATAAAAGAATAGCAGTGACAACAAACTCCATTAAGAGAAAGGAAATGACCAAAGGTAATTTATTGATTAATATAAAACTCCTAATTAATTATATGCTGCAACCAACTAGTTGATTCTCCAAGTATTTTCTTTTTGTCCTATTTTCTCAGGTTTTCAATTTTTTCCTATTATCTTCGAGCTATTTTTTTTTTTCATTTTAAGAATAGAACTGCCCTCTCCTGAGTGTTTAGAGTGCATAAATTACTCCAAAATGTATGGGGAGTGATGTTGTCCTTTTTGCTTACATGACTTGACAGACTTTCAACTAATTTGTAAGTGAAAATGTTCCCCTAAATTTACATGAACCGACATGCATTTCACACAGAATAGACAGGAAAGAGAGAGAGAGTCTGTCAGTAAAGTATGAATGTTAAAATATGTTAATGACTTTTTATATGGTACTGCCCTAAACATCTTATCAGTTAAAATGTGGAGGAAAAATGGTAGAAATTAGCAAAGGTTTATAAAATAGACGTCATGGAAAGATGAACTCTCCAAACTGCCTATTGATGTGTTTCTTAGGAAAGGAGACGAAATTCAGAATGATCCCACATCCAGTTAGTTCCAAATTAATAGAACTCAGGTATTAAAACTCATTGGAATATTTCACAATGAATTAGAAACTGAATCAAATAGTGAAAGCAGAGAAACACAGTCATTCTGAAACAGAATTCTAAAGTGGTACTTTGTAATGCAGTAAATTGTACTGTGTATTCAGTACATTTGTGGGTAATGATGTATGCTTAGTATGATGGGTGCCTTTTCTTTAATGGACTTAAATAATGAATTGGTAAATGAAAAATCTATTTTTTTGTGAGGTGAATGATCACGTTGTAATATATGAATATAAACTTTTTCACTTTTCTTTTGGTATTGAATACAATGCTTGTAGGATAGTGAAAAAGGATCTAGGGCCAGCAGGGGGCATGGGTTTTAAGGTGCTTGATTCTACATACTGCCTTACAGTTCAAGTCCTGGACCTGGCAGCCTGAAAAACACACCAAGTGTATGTGTGCATGCGTGTCCAAAATCCTGAGAAGAGAGTAGAGGAGAACAGATTTCAGTATGACTATCCCCTCTGGGGAGATAATTTTTTTCACTTTCTGTCTCTCTCCAGTGAGCATATACACCCTATAGCAAAATAAAAAACAAAACAAAACAACAACAACAACAAAATCTGTACAATTATATATTTTTTTCTAAAATGGAGAAAATATTATAGATCTGATGAATGCTTTCTTGGATTAGGATACTCCGTGATTGTAAATTAAATAGTGTGGACTTTTCCCCTCCCACCAATGATTACTTTCTGTTTGCCTAAGACATTTTCTTTTATCATCATTAATAGGCTGCATTTCTTTCTGCACCTAATCACTCTGAGCCGTTCAGCAGATCTATAACTTGTCCATCCACTCTGCCTAGGGTATTAACATGTGATTATCATTGTTTATACAATGTTATGGGAGAGTGGCCAGCAGATGGCATGGTGGTTAAGGTGTTAATTCCCACATGGCCAAGCAGACGGCACGGTGGTTAAGGTGCTCAACTCCCACATGGCCAACCACAGTTTGAGTCCTGGACTAGGTGACTTGAAAATTACACCAGGCACATGTGCAAATGGACCCAAAATTTTGAGAGGAGAGTAGAGAAGGGGTTGCAGTGTGGCCATCTCCCCTAGGTGGTGATTTCTCACTTTCTGTGTGTGAGTGTGTGTGTGTGTCTTGTGAGTGCATGCACATTATGGCAAAATAATAATAATAATAAAGTTATGGGGGTATTGTAGAGTCATTTTTGTGAACACAATTTATATGTTGTTCATAAGAAATTACTCTCTGTTATACGCATAATCCCAAAATTGGAAGCATTAAAAATAAATCAAGCTTTTCATGACAAAAGAAGAAGATAATACATCTGTTTAAACATTAAAATAAGATACTCTTTCAGCAATCTTAATTTTCCAAGCTACGTTATCGTTATTTTTCTAGGCTTGTGATAACTTACTGAGTAGGTTTATTTTTACTTTCCAGAAAATTGACATTTCTTCTGAGAAGAAACGTTTTATATATGTATATGTATATGTGTGTGTATCTATGTGTGTGTGTGTGTGTGTGTGTGTGTGTGTATTTTCAACCATGGTGATGCATGATGCCAGCATATTCAGCAGAATATATATAACTATATCTTCACACACACATATATTTATGTGAAATTCTTAGATTATTACTAAATTTCAAAATGTCACCAGCTCTTAGTATCCCATGTACTGCTATGGAGCCAGCAATGTCTTTCTTCTTATTTCTCAACTCATTTTTGGCTGTTTCCCCTTTTGGATGGAAAGTCAGCTGGTTAGGACATACTCAAGTTTGTAAGTGTGTGAACTACATAAATGTGATTTCCTGTATGTGTGACCTGGAATATTCAATCTCCTGGTGCTGAGACTCAGTTGAATATGATTATCTGGCAAAGAAACCAACAACTGTGTTTCCGGAAATTATAACTGCATTTGTAGATAAAACCAATGAATTTAATTGGCAACTAAATTGACTCTTTATTTCACTAATTATTCCTTCGTATGTTATTTTTTATTAAAGGACAAATGCCTTCCATACAAAAAATTGATTGTGGTGTACACATGCCTCATGTATCACCGTGGATGAATGTTCTAGATTCAATGTCTAAGGAGGGGCATCCTCACCAATTCACCCTCACCAAGGATTAGTGTAATAAATATGGCAGAGTGAGGCCATAGACAAGCAAAACCATCCATATTTCTCTAGGTGACAATGCCGGTAGGTACCAGGCAGATACTTAAATACTCCCTGGGATAATTAGATATGGAGTCTTTCAATAGTCTCCACATTTCCTGATAATGAATTATTAATTGCCGGGCTATTTTAAAGAAATGATTCCTGCAGAAAAATGAGCCTTGAATTCTAAAGAACCATCTCTCGTGAAAACATAGGTTCTCAGATGCTTAGGTTTGCTTTCCAGCCCATTTAGGAAGACTTCCAATTCTATTAAACATGACATCAGCATTATGGAGCAAATGCTTAGCCCAAAGAACAGCACTGCAACTTTTGATGTCTTTCAAGTGGAGAGTTAGGAGAAAATACTCTCACCGTCCGTGGCAAAGTGTGCAGTGAGTGTGATGTTTATCAGTTTCCCTGGAGTTGTAGCTTCCCCAAGAAGCTCAGCTGATGAGACCATGACAATGGCCTCATCAGCTGGTCAACTGGAGAAGCCATGGTCATGATGCAGAGGTCAGTTGCATTTAGAGAAACAAAATTCTGTGCTTGGAAGTCATACTTCATAGTTTAAGTCAATGATCTTTCAAGTGTAAGCAGTGGTCATGAGTGACATTTTAAGAGGACATACATATAGTTTTCTGTGACCATGTGACTTTCACGAGATAAGCAACTCCAAGAAGAGAAAGATCCAGAAACTGGCCTTACATTGCGCTCTGCCTCTTTCTGTTTGATAGTTGGAAGATTAGTCAGTCTCTCTGAAACTCAGAATCATTCTCTGTAAAACTAAAGTAATAATTCATATGCCATATGGCTGTTGTAAGAAATAAGCAACATATGTAGAACCCCTAGCATTTTATTTAGCAAATTCGTAGGTGCTAAATAAATTATACTTATTTTTATTAGATTATCTTATTTTTATTATGGTATTATGTCATGCGTCAGTTTTATCTCCTTATAGCAAGGGTGATAATGTATCCTTTCTTTACAGAATTTTAAATCAATATCATTTTTTTATTGAAACAGTTTCATTTTCAGCATGAACATGACAGGTTGAGCAAAAATAATGGGTCCAAACTTTGTGCCAATAGCAGCAAAAGGAAGATGAACTGTAGTCCTCTGGAGAACCTTCTGACAGCCAGGAGGACATGCAGGACGTGATCAAGTGTTTGTTTAAGCATTTAATCACAGGGTCCCAGCTATGTGGGGAAATAGAAATCATTGAAGTATCTTTAGGCAAAATATCCACAAAATATAAACGATGTTTAAAAAGTGAGCTTTGGGGGCGGTTGGAAGTGCAGGGATAATGCCCAGCTCTGTGGGCTGACCTACATGGGCAAGTTCTGAGCTTGGACCTGGAAACCTTACCGAATGTGCTGACACATGCCTGCCTGTGGCCTGGGGTTGGCTGACTGTACTGTGAAAACCCAGTTTGGGCTACTATCTCTGTGTCTCTGTCTTTCAATTGCATGAAAGAGAGAAATATGGGTGGGCCCCACGACCTAGTCCTTAAGGGAACCGTATCCCGCATGGCCTATAGTAGTGTGGATCCTGGCCCTCGCACCTTGCAGAACACTCTGGGCACATGTAGGTTTGTGCCCCAGATTTCAACAGGGTGAAGAAATGCAGAAGAGGCTGTGTGGTACGACTACCCCCAGTTGGGGTGTTGTTTCTCTTTCTTCTTCTCTCACTGTCTTTTTGTCTCCCTTTCTGGCAAGCACACATTCCCTCTGCAACTAAAGAAAAACAAAAAAAGATAAATTAACTTTACAAAAATGTAAAAGCGTAGCTTAGTAAAGAGCTTCTAAGCCGTTTGGCTAATGACCGTGGGATGTGCTTCTGACGTGGATTACGGACAGTGGGGTTTTGCGGTTGTGTCCATCTCACCGTTCTCCCTCCTGCTTTTCATGGTCAGTGTTACTTCTCCTCCTGTGTTTTGCTCCCATCGTGGAAGCCAAGCCACACTTCTTTTGTCAGCGCTAACCAGTGGAGAAACTTTGAGCAGGTCATTTTTTTTTTTTCCTTTCTATCTCGCAGAGCATTTTAGGGTATAGAAAACCCCCTCTTCATCCCATCAAAAAGATTCAGGAACATCGATGCTAGTTGCCAGAAGGCCCAGTGCCTGTAACAGTCTCTCATTAGATTCAGATTGAATTGATGTATTATAACAAACACATCTAAACAAGAGCAAAGCCATGCAAAATGAAGCTACGTACACAGAGGGGTGTGGGACATGAAGATATCTGCTTTGTCCAATGAACATATCAATAATTCAAAACTTTATTGATGCTTTATTTTTTCCACTTCATCTAATGCACCCATATAGAACTCTGGTTCAATGTCAAGGGTATTCAAAGGGTTCCATCCAATCTTTTAAGCAAGAATGAGTTTGACTCCATTAATGACAAGGAGTTGCAGGGGTTATTGTCTCTTTCTGAATTCCACAACACACCTAGATATTCTAAATGGCATTTTTTTTTTCATTTTACTATTAACAACTTCTGGCTACATCTGCTTCTCTGTGCATTTTGGACTGTGCATTTGGGATATCTAGAAAGGTTTTAATTTACAATTTAGTTAAATGGATTTGAACAGGCACTAAACTCTTGCTGTGAAATTGGAAACTAAACAAAATATAAAATGCTGTTTGTTGAAATTTTTTATTTATTCCTATAGCGTTTAATTGCTTTTGTTGATCTGGGTAGCTGTTCCAATGCTGAACTAACTCTCAATGGTTTGTTTCTGTAATGTTTTATTCTTGGGCTTTAGCCCACCAAGAGTGGTAAAAATAACAAAATTCTATTTTTATAAATATTATGAATTATCTTGTAGTTTGAATATAGAGCACAGACCTCATTACTGAAACATTTTTTTTTCTTTTTTATTATTACATATGACGAGGAATTTATACAGCAATTTAATCAGTTAGGAACAGTGAAACCATGCTAATTCAGACTAATTGTGTGGACAATTTTAATGAAGAAGTAGAAAATCCGATAAAGATTTTAAAGTTTCAAAGTTTGATTTCTTCAAAACATTTTCTATATCTTATTCTAATAACTAGTTGTTATTATGCTGACTTCGGGTATTGGTCTTTTCAAACAAAAATCGTGAGAATCATTTGCAGTTTACATATAACTTTGCATGGACTTGGACACCAGCATTTTGAAATGTTAACCAACACTTCCCACTTCTCTGCCTCTCTCCCACAGTCCTTTGTTTATGTCCCTAAATTAACCCCCAAACTCCTTTTACAGAGATAATCTAAGGAGGGGGTTTTTGAAAAGCCCATATGGAAAGTGTGTATTACAAAGAACACTAGGGCCAACTGGGATGGTCAAAATGACTTGATCCCACATGACTGACTGTGCCTTTCACATCCCAGACCCAGCAGCTTAAAAAACATGGCAGGCATGTGTGTGCACAGGTCCCAAATCCCAGAAGGGGAAATGAAGACATTGCAACATGGGGGTACTTTCTCAGTCCCCTATTTCCACATTCCAACGAGTACATGCACTCTATGGTAAATTATATAAAAAATACTATGCATGTATTTCAAAAATTGTTTGCATTAATACCTAAAGTGTTTTAAAACTCATATTTTAATTACATTTTCTGTAAATTTTCTGAACCCCCACGGGACAATTCTTTAAGGGGCCTGGAAGACCAGAAATTTAAAAAATAATTCCATCACTCTTCAACAATATTTAGTAAATATTACAGTCTATTTAATATTGTGGTTTAAAGGTTCAAATATTTCTATAACCATGCCAAAGTGTATGTAGACATTTTTAAAGATTTTCTTAAAGGGAATGCCCAGGAAAAAAGAGTTCTAAGCATATGTAGTGATCCTTCTTAATTATGAATAAGAAATAATTGATTAACATCAAGTTTTCTTTAAAATCAGTCTAAGGTATTTGATTTGGTTCTTGGACATATTCTATTGATTACAATCTTTTCAAAAAAAGATAGTTTTATGATCCCTAAATTCCTTAACAGAAGCTATGTGAATTAATTATGTTGCTCTTGATGGTGGAGAGGAAATATAATCAGATGAGCTGAACTAATTAAACAAATATAACTAGTTTTCTCTCTGAAATAAATCATGTAGATCCTTCATACACAAGTACATGTTGTATTCGCTTTCCTGTAGTGATATTGTGAATGGTAGTAAAATTGCATTTGATTTATTTGAGAAACCATTTCAAATGTTAGCCGATTAGCACAATATAGATGATTCTTGGGCAATGAAGGACTATATTTTCATCTTGGTATAATCAGCTCTCAGCCCTGGAATGGTCTGCTTTTCTGATGCAACCCAGAATCCCCTGTAAATGCTTTTCCCCAAAGGTACATTTATAGTTAAACCCTAATAGGAAAATTGAGAAGTTAAGTTTTCCAATTTGTGGCAAGATAAATATACATTAAAAAGTTGTGTTCAGTCAGATTGGTTTAACATTTTCTTAGTTTCTAGCCATAAAAGAATCCTCTAGGGGAACACTCTGCATGAACTAAACCATAGATTACATTTAAGAGGTGGTTGTGTTTTGTTTTCCTATTTTTGTGGGGGTGGGAAGATGTTACTGTTGATTTGAACTCTAAAAGTTGTATCAAGCATTAAGGAATTGAAAAGTCTGAGGGACTTCTGAATTTTTTGTCTGGCACTTAAACTCTCAGGGCCTCAGTTTTTCTATCCGTTAAGTACGGTGCTGGTCTCAGTCTGAGTGGTGCCTAAGATGGGTCCAGTTCTGGTGTAGAGAAGAGGATGATAACACAGAAAAGAAGGTGAAAGGCATCAGGAAAATGTCATTAGAGATCACTGAGTTCTGAGGGTTTCTGTCTTTTCTTTGTAAGGATTTTTGCCATAGGGCTCATGCGCTTGTCATAGAGACAGGGAGAGAGAGAGAGACAGTGAGAGGGAAAGTGAGAAATCACCCCTCCGGGGTTGCGTTGGGGGAATGGCCACACTTCAGTCTCTTCTCTCCTACTCTCCTCTTGAGATTTTGGACACGAACGCACATGTGCCTAGCATGAGTTTCAAGCCACCAGGTCCAGGATTAGAACCATTTCCAGCCATGTGGAAGTCCACACTGCCTTAGTCGCCACAACACCTGCTGGCCCACTGAAAGTGCTTTTTAATTCTACAACTCACAGTATTTCTAGAGATCTGAATCAAGTAGGACTATAAAATACCACTTTCCCGTCTTATAACCCCAAACTACTAAATGTATATCTTGGGGTGAAGGTGGCAATGATATTCTCATCTTTAATAAATGCTGCTTTTTCACATAGTGGATTGAGACTCAGTAATGGATCATAAACTCATTTTAGTGGATCTTAACCTGAATTTTTAGAGTATGAAATGGACTGGAAAATGGGGCAAAAAGAAAAGAAAAGAAAAAGTATAGTGCATTGCATGTAGTAACCGGAAACATCATTTTATGAAGCTTCTCGTTTTGTATACCTGTGTACAGGATAGGAATCGAAAATTTATTTCTTACTGTCAGCTCTGATTACAAAAAACTGGATGTCAATGTCTCTGAGTTCTCTCACACTACAGGTTTTGAGAATGACTGTCTAGCACAATGCAAATTCTAAGACATTCCTGTCCTCCCACATTCCAAGGTACCTGGGTTCACTTCGCTAATGAGAAGCCCTCGGGGTGTTTTTGAATTTCAGATTTTAAAGGATAAAACTCATCCATATTTGACTTTCCTGACATGTATGTTTTGTGTATCTGGAAATTTTTGTTATTGTTTCTCTTAAATAATAATCTGTTGCTTAATTTCCTGTGTCCTTATTATCCCCTAGCTCCTTAGAGCTGTGTTACAATAGGTAGTTCCCTTCTCTGAGGCTGGTCTTGTCTGAGCCTGTTTACGTGAGGTACGACATGCAATTAGCTGCAGCCCTTGGTGGTGGGTCCTGTCATAACTAAATCTCTTGATGACTCGTTCTCTTTATCATGTGCTGGAAGTAGCTTCTCAGTGTTAGCCATACTAATGATGATGTCGATAGTAATAGGAATGGCAACGAAACATCCATGTTTTATGTGGGTTTTTTTTATCAGTGATCCTCAAAAATCTGCTGTGTAACGCAATCTGCTTGTTGTAGCAAACGCTTTCTGCATTTGGAGCTAGAGAGTTTCTGAGTGTTGAACCACCTTCTAAGTGATGACCATGCATAGAAAAACCACGACTTGCCAGATTGTCTCGCTTAAATCTGTCTGCTGTACTTTGATGGGAGTCCTCCCAGCTTTCTCTCACGTTTGAGATTGGGTCACTGAGGCATGGAGGAATCGCCTAGCTTATTTCATAGAGCCAAGGGAATGGTAAAGCCAGTATCCATAGACAGACCACGTGTGCAAAGTGGTGAACCAAGAACTGCTTCTCAACTGCTATTGAAATGGGAAGGCTTAAGTATCAACTCCAAGTCCAGTGCTGTTTGAAGGAAGAATAAAGTACTCGTGATTTATGGAGTTAGAATCCCTTCTTCTATCTTCTGTCTCCAAGTTCTTGATAAACAATTCTTGATGTTTTCTTCAGGCATGAAAGATTGTCTGAAGGCACCAAGGATTTTAATTAGTTTAAGACACTGTGTTATCTAAGGAGAGCAGCACACCGTCCAGAAGGCAATGCACACTCTCTGTTACTATCATTGGGTGTTCACAGATCAGTGCCTGAAGGTCCCAGAACTAGTCATTTGTCCTAAATGGTTTTGATATAAATGTTAGTAGGATGACTTCAGATATTTGGGAAAAAGAAAATGACATAAATATGACATATTAAAGGAGGAGGAGGTGGTAAAGCCATGGTTTCAGAAATGCTTCATAACGTTTCCTAGGGATTGCATTATATTGGGTTGTGGAAAAGTCATGATGTATTTTTTTCTGTTTTTTTTTTTTTTTCTATGCAAAAATGTGTCATGACGTTCCTGACAACAATCAATGCCCAATATCTGGGGATTTCTCAAAAGAACAATCCATTTTATTGTATGGAAGTTAAGTAAAGAATTTGTGACATGATATTAAAAATAGAGGTATCAGGGGGAACCAGCAGTTAGCGTAATGGCTATGTCGCTGGACTCCCACGTAGTCGACCGCGGTTCGCGTCCCGGACCCGGTGGCTTAAAACTCACGCCGGGCGCGTGTGCATGCGTGCCCAAGATCCCGAGAGGAGAATGGAGGAGAAGGGATTGCGGCGTGACCATCCCCCCTGGGGGGTGATTTCTCGCTTTCTGTCTCTATGTCTCTCTCTGTCTGGCTGGCAAGCGCATGCGCCCTACAGTGAAAATCTCTCCAAAAAAAAAAAAAAAAAAGAGGTATCAGGAGCCATGTAAGACATTGCTGGGGAGAAAACTAGGTGTCATGATTAGTGTTAAATAATTTCAGAAACATAAATTTTCCTGTGTTTTCAATGGCATATTTGTTAATCCGATAATAATGAATAAATAAAACTCTATTAGTCTTCCTGTTTCTAAACAAACTTTACATATAGCTGATTTTAATTACAAATTATTCTCCAGAATATATTATAGATTTAAATACTGAAGCCATTTTTACACAAAGTAGATAAAGTAAATAAGAAAGAATACTTATTTATGGTTTTCTGTCATTATTTTAAAAATTTTGACTACCTGCTTCCAAAAGGATTTGAGATATTTTTTCATGAATCATCCTTACAGTAAGACTATTAAAATAGAAATAGTACCTCAAAAACCACACATAGAGAGGAATAAACAAATATAAATATCCTATTTAGGCATAAGTGCATGATGATTGAGTGCTGAGATTCCTAGCAGCTGAGGCAGATCAAAATTAGGATGATTTCCCATTTTATTTTAGGACCCAAATGGATTTTTCAACACTGCTGACATAGATACTGAGCCCTATCCCAAAATAATTTGGGGATGTAGTCCAGTCATCAATATTTTCTAAGTTTCCCAGATAATTCAGACGTGCAGCCAGGGCTGAGAACTGCTGACCTGTATAAATCGAAGCAAAAAGGTTTTTTGGATTTTAAGAAAATGGCTTACATCCACGTGATAGAAAGGGACTTACACATCTTTTCCTCTATAATTGGCTTAAATGTAAAAACACGTTGCAAATAATGTCCAGTAGAGTTCAACGCTGGGTGTCTAATTATTCATCCTAAAGAATCTGTGTAAAAACCCTTCTCGCAGGTGGCTAAAATAATCGACTTTAGCCTCTGAAGGCTGGCTTTCTTGTGGAGTCCATCTCCTGTCGTCCTTTGCTTTTAAATCAACTGGTCTGTGCTTGATGGTGGCGTAGTTGTACCAGGTGCTGTCTTCTCAATAGATGCAGAAGTCTCCATGTCTGTTTATCAGCTGTTCAAGGTTCAGTCAAGGTCACAGTCCTGCATGGTGAGTTCTGAGCTGTGCATCGCTTAAGCAAGTGTGTGACAGTGAGCAGCTTCTCTCCACGAGCTCTAGCTTTCTCTTTAGCTTTCTCTTCTTCAGGACAATCGCATAATCGTGCCTCGGAAGCCATCAATGGATCCTAGGGAATATCACTCTGCATTTTAAATACGCATAGTTTACCAACTTTGTCAGTAAGGAGGATTTGCCTCATTTCAGTATGCACTGAGAAATGTCTGCTACCAGTTACTAATTACCCCCTGGAAAGATTTCCCTCTTTATTGATCAGTGGCAATATGTAAGTCTCTGGCTCACTCATGTTGGTTTTTTGTTTTTGTTTTTGTTTTTTTTTTTTCCACTTCAGGGTTCTCTGTCAAACTGAGTGCAGATACTAAGCTTCATCCCTAGTTAATTCATAATCTGGCAGTCTAAGCAGTTGTCATTAAAAACACGTTCACATAAAAAAATGCCCAGACTACCTTGTTTCCCGCCGCCCCCCCAGAATAAAAGAGTTAACTTAATTGCATGCTTTATTAGAAATGCTTTTTCTTAATACATAGGGTGCATATAATGAGATAGGGGGCAGAAGTAGCAGTGAGTTGAACATTTTAATAACTATGATACATTTAACAAATTATGGGTGCCACAGATGTTAGCATTCTCATGCTTCTAAAGTGAAATTTAACATATCAGTGAAGTAGTGTGTAGAAAATTACAAAGCCTATGAACTTCAGTGGAAAAGGAAAAAGTCATAAAGTAAAAAAAAAAAAAAAAAGAAAAAAGGAAGAGAAAAAGAGTATGTTATCTTAGTTATGGCTCATCAAAGTCTCTTCCAGATATGTGATGTGAAACAGGCTTAGAATGCCAAATAGTAATAATAAGTAATAGTAATAAAATACCTTTTTTTCTGCTGTTGTCTCATGGACTTATTTTTGCTCATGCTTTAAAATGTCCCTCTGGGGTCAGCAGGTGGCAAGGAGGTTATTAAGTTAGCTGGATCTCACATGGTCAACTGCATGACTACAGTCCCAGACCCAACACCTTGTAAACCAAGCTTGGTGTGTATGTGTGTGTGCCCAAAATCCTGAGAGCAGTGGAAGAGAAGGGATGGCAGCATGGCCATCTACTCTGGAGATTAGATTGCTCACTTTCCCTCTCTCTCTGTCTTTGCCAATAGCAAAACTAAAAACATCCTTTTTCTATAAGCTGAAGAATTTAACTACTGGGACCAGCAGATAACATAATGGTTATGTTGCTGGATTCCCACATAGTCAACTGTAGTTCAAGTTCCCGACCTGGTGGTTTAAAACTCAGATGGACAGCAACATTTTGGACTACTTTCTGCTGAATAGGAGTTACTTTTGATACTTGATGTTATAGTCGGACTGTGGATTTCCCCATTTCTCCAAAGAGCCGTAAAAATACCAACACATATTATCCATTTAGTGAATTTATTTTTCTTCTTCTCTCTGGAAAGCGCAAGTTGTTAGGTAAAGAACTTATCCTTCTAGAATGTTTCTTTACTCCCAAGTATAAAATGAATAGAAAATTAAAAAGAATGAAACAAACAAGAGGCAATATGTAAGTGTGGTAACTCTAATGAGCTATCCCTTAGGCTTTATCAATTCTCTCTAGTGTAGATTAGGCCATTCACGAAGATCAAGACGTTTACTGTGATTTTCTCTTTCATGCTAGTGTGGCGCAACAGTTTATTTCTCCTTTTATATATTCTTGTGTTATTTAGAGAACACGAGCATGCTTGTTTGTCAGAGAGATGGCAGAGAGAGAGGCAGAAAGCACTTCCCATGAGGCATGGTTACGCCACAATCCCTTCTCCATTCTTCTACTTTGTTAGACTTTTGGGCACATGCGTTCACATGCCTTGGGTGTTTTTTCAAGCCTATGAGGCTAGGATTTTAACCACACAGTCAACCATGTAGGATCTGGCTCGCTTAACCACCAGGGAACATGGCCAGCCAGATTAATTTTTTCTAAATTCATGTTTGTTTATTTGTTTGTTTCACGTGCATGTCACAGCTTCTCCAAGTCTTTGGCTTATCTGTGGACTCAGTTTGGGCCCAACATACCATCATTATAAAATGAGCTGAAATTTGTTTCACCTGTAAGATCTCATTGGATATTTATTGCATCTTTAAAACTGAGAGATTATCATCTGCATTCACAAAAGACTAATTGTGCTTCAGAAGAACTAAGTGAGTCCTTCAAAATTTTTCAACGTATAGTAGATATCAGGAAAAGAAATTCAGATTTTCTGGCGTGAAAGTCCATGAATTTTTCTAAGCATAATATTAGTTATCTGATAAGAGAGGACTGAAATGTAAATTTGAAATGATTTTCCCTCACAGAGGTATCCTACAGACCAGTTCCTCTTTTTTAATGTGTGGGAGGCAGGGCTTTTGGTTTCGATGTTTCATTACTGGGGATTTCACTGTATCAAAATAATAAATTCAAAAATAAGGTTATAGAGATTATTTTAATGTCTTCATTATGGAACCATCTTTTTTTTTTGTGATAGGATATGTGCATTCACCAGAGAGACAGAGAGAGAGATACAGACAGAAAGTGAAAAATCATCCCAGGGGTGATGGCCACTGGCCACACTGCAATCCCTCCTTCTCCATTCTTGTCTTGGGATTTGGGACATACATATACACACACATCCGGTGTGAATTTTAAGTCACCAGGCCTGGGACTTGAACCACATTCACCTACAGAGGAGTCTAACTACATAAGCATTACACCATTTGCTGGTCTCATGGAACTAACACTTTTAGCACAAAACATACAACTGAATATATTGGGTCATTGGAAAAGCCATCATGTATTTTTCCCTGCAAAAATGCACCATGACTCTTTGGACAACCAAATATTTTAATGCTTTATGAAATAAGTATGATTGTTAGAATGGCATGGTGTTTTGTAGTGCCTTACAGATGGGATCCAGAAATGGGACACGAATTTAAATTTGAACAGTGACTATAACTTCCTTCATAAATGTGTAGCCAAAGAGCAACTGCTTCATTTCTCACTGTTCCCCACCCCAAGGCTTGATGGCCCTCTGGATGTTTTCTATCTATTACAGATTACCAGGAACATAATGGCTTGAAACAATGCAAATTTGTTACCTTATAATCTTTGACATCAGAACTATAAAATGTGTCTCACTGGGCTAAACTCAAGGTGTTGGCAAGCCAGTGTTATTCCTAGAGGCTGTTGGAGATAATCTGTCCCCATGCCTTTTTAATAGTTTCTAGAGGTTGTCTGCATTCCTTGGCTGTTAGCTACTTCCTTCCTCTTCAGAGCTAATGAAGAAGAATTGAGTCCTTCTCAACTGCATCATTCTGACCTACTAGCTTCTGCCTCCCCTTTCTCTTTTTAAAAACCCTTGTGTTTATAATAGGTCCCCCAAAATTACCCAGTCTGATCTCCCTATTTTCAGATCAAGGATTGGCAATTTAATTCCATCTGCAACTTTAGTTCTCCTTTCTATGTTAGGTAATATATCCACATTTCATAGGGGGTATAGATACAGACTTTGTTGAAGGTCGTTTTTTTCTGCCTAGCAAACCCACTTTTGCCAGTTTTTCTGGTATCATTTGATTTGTACGAAGGAATTAAAATGAGCATATACTGGGCATGAAATATGGTTTTCCTTATGGTCACTGGTAGCTTTTCAGAGTGCAGATAAGGAAGATAACACAAGTGAGCCATGGCAATGACAAGGAAATGGGATTATTCACCTGTGTAGGAAAAGGTTCAGGCTCCAAAGTTGGGTTCAATTCAGTTTAATAATTAAGTGTTTAAGTAACACTTCAGAGACTTACTCCATTTGTCTGTCTTTATTCCTGTCAAACATTTTAATCTGTGTAGACCAGAGAAAGCTATTTAAGGACGCAAACCTCCATTCTGTAGAACATGAAAACCCAAGGATTTTTAATGTATGTAGTTTCCTAAACAGATTTCGCCAGGTGCAGTTTAGATGAAATGTCTAAGATAGAAGAGGGAAAAAAAAAAGAGAGATAGAGAGAGAGAAGAAAATGGAAAATGGAGCATCTGTTTGAGTGGGTCCTAAAATGCATGTTTCATTTTCATTCATTTCAGTATGGGAGAATTGATTTCAGTGTTTATGAGGCAGGCCCCTGTCTGTGCCTCTCTGTTTTAGACGGTAGTTTTCCGAGTTCGTTCTTGTCCTCGTGGTTGTTTATTTGTTCATTTTTAGTGTTCCAGTTGTTATGAGCATGGCCAGAATTACTGGAGTTCCACTTGATTCTCCACCCTTGCTCTCTTGAACTGCTGCAGACTAACTCCAACTGTGTAATTTACCACGGAGGTTTATCGATCTCATTCAGCTGCTTCTGGAGCTCCATAGGTGTATAAGGTAGCCATGCAAAGCAACTGAGCACCCTGTGAACTGTGCTTTTGATGATTATCACACAATGCCAAAATGAAAAAAAAAAAAATCAAAGAAACCTTTGCTTGGATTCTATGAGTGCTTTGTTACAATTAATCTGCACTTTGCCCAACAGAGTTTAATATCTGAATTTGCAGCATGCAGATTTTTCAGCACAGTGGTAGGCACAAAGCAACTCCTTAACACGGCTTTGTTGGACTGAACGTCATTGTGAAGATAGCACTTTTCTCATTCGTGGCCTGTCAATATTCTCTCCTCCTAACGAGAACTCCCTCTGCTTTCCTGTCTTCCTGTACGTGTAAACAAAGAGACCTGCCAGGGAGTATGTCTCAATGAATTGAGGGGCTATTTCGTGCCAACCTCGTTAACCTCTTCTGCATTTTAGAGATCATACATTTCAGGAATGGATGAGATCTCACAGCCTCTTTCTACAGAGCAGAAACTCAATAAACATTTTTATACGGATGAATCCAATAACAAATCCCAGAAATGGTGGTTTCAGAGAGTAAGGAAGATTTAGGCAAGGGTAAACCATGGAACTGTTCTTTGGAAATATCTTTACTTTTTTTTTTTTCTTCTTCTTTTTTTTGGAGAGGTTTTTGCTGTAGGGTGTGTGTGCTCGCCAGACAGAGAGAAACAGAGAGATAGAAAGCAAAAAATCACCCCCCGGGGGGCATGGCCATGCCGCAATCCCTTCTCCTCCATTCTCCTCTGGGGATCTTGGGTACGCACGCACACGTGCCCGATGTGAGTTTAAGCCACCAGGTCCGTAACGCGAACCATGGTCAACTACATGGGAGTCCAGCGACATAGCCATTACACTAACTGCTGGTCCCCAAAATATCTTTACCTTTTTACAAATATATTAAGTCTGCTGGAACCTTGTCATCTTTTTAGCTTTTCATTAAAGTAATTAACTAAAGGGTTTGATTATTCTGCATATTTTTGTTTGTGATGTTTCCTTGATGAGTGAATGCATTCCAAGATGCATTAATATTTTCAAGGTCACGCCACATACAAAAGCATTTCTTAATGGGTGACAAAGATTACTTTGAAATCGTTGGTTTGAACCAGTTATTCACTGATCCAACCCATATACTCTTACAATTTTATACTCTTATGGCTTAAGAAAATTAAGGAACTGGAAAAGATACTAAATATCTTCAGTTACAATTCCTTCATCTTAAAAGTTGAAGTCATTAAACTGAATGATTAATTGTTGTCCTGTATTACACATTTAATAGGATCACTACTTCAATCTGGGTCTCCCAATTCAGAGTCTTTTTTCCAAAAATGATGAGAAATATTAATAAATAGCAATTGTATATCAACTATGTTTAAGACGCTATCATTGAAATAGAGATAAATGCTACTTATGAGTATTTTGCAATCTCGCTGAAAGGTTTACAAGAATGGATAAATAGGTGATTGCAATAGAAGAATTAATATGTATTAAAACAATGAGATATACTTGGTGCAGTAGCAAGTACACTTTCCAATAATTTGATATCATAGACAAGTATGGTTTATGGTGCCTTGAAAATTGTGTTTTAAGGAATTGGAAAATAGGTCTTAATACAGAACCAGTAAAATGAAAAAATGTGCAAATTGTAGGTATCCCAGCGTACAGAAGAACACTCTAAAAGAAAGATCCAAGGCATGACTGAACCTGTAGATTTTTCAGCAATTGTACATGAAGATGAAGAGAGCTTGGACTGGAACCAGCAGTTAGCGTAATGGCTATGTCGCTGGACTCCCACGTAGTCGACCACGGTTTGCGTCCCGGACCCGGTGGCTTAAACTCACGCCGGGTGCATGTGCATGCGTGCCCAAGATCCCGAGAAGAGAATGGAGAAGGGATTGCGGCGTGACCATCCCCCCTGGGGGGTGATTTCTCGCTTTCTATCTCTCTGTCTCTCTCTGCCTGTCTGGCAAGTGCACGCGCCCTATAGCAAAAACCTCTCCCAAAAAAAAAAAAAAAAAAAGAAAGAGAGAGCTTGGGCTCAGGGATGAAGTCCTCAAATATAGGAGTTAAATAAATGGGCTTCCTGGTTAAGCCCTGTGCATGGTACTGATTAAAATTTTCAAGGAAAGGCTGGTCTCACAGCCTTGTGTTTAAGGGAACTGGATTACGTATGGCCAAGCACAGCTCAGATCCCAGCCCTGTGGCTGGAAAAACCTGCTCCGCACATGTGTATGTGTGCCCTAAATCCTGACAGCATGGAGAAATGGAGGAGAAGGGACTGCAGTGTGAACATGCCCCAGTGGGGAGGCCTTTCTCCTTGTCCCTCTCACCGTGTCTTGCTCTTTCTCTTTTGTGATTGCCCTCTGGCAACTAAAAGCTTGAAAACTGCAGTGGAGAAAAAATGAAGGCTCAGATGCCCAGAGCCAGGGTAATGCAGATTAATTAGACAGGATACAAAGATCAGAGATTCGGCTAGGATCATTTAGCGTAATTAGCCATGATGTGGAAAGATGTGGGAATGAGAAGGTTATCGTATTTATGACTGCCTCAAAACATATCATATAGCAAAGACTAAATTAAACTTCTAAGAAAAAAAAAAATCCTGGTGAAGAGCCCAGTTGTTAAGAGAATTCTGTAATAACAGTGGTTTCAGGGTCCAAATTCCTGTCCTTCCCCTTTTTAGTATATGAAAACAACAACAAACTTGGTGATCTTGAGCAAGAGGGTTTACTTCCTTCAAACAAGTATTTATCCTTATTTAGCTAACAGGTATTTAACGAATGTTGTATTATGGTGCCAGGCTTTATTTCCTTATTTTAGGTGAACACACACACACATATAATCAAAGAGTATATATATATATATACCTTTTCTAATATTATAAGGATTCTAAATTTTATATGATTGTTTCATTTCTTGTTTCCACTTTTAGGAACTGAGCTTCAGACAGGCAAAGCGATTTTCCTGAGCTGTACAGTGAAAAGAGATGAGTTAGGATTTGACTATATGACTTTCAGATTCCAGATCACCAGCCGTATTTCACACACACTGGTGATATGAAAATAATTAGGAGCTTAGAAATAAACATAACAAGCGCATCATCTGGATGCAGTGGAGGCGTTTTGCTATCTGTTTTTGTAGTTTTAATTTGTAGGAAGAGCTAACAGGTACTAGAAGGTGGCGACTTGCAAGCACTCTCCATCCTATGACTATGCTAAGGTTTCAGTTACCTATTCATAGTAACATCCATTTAAGGCCCATTGCGTGAAAAGCATGGTGCTAAGTGCTTTATAAATAATGTAATCAATATTTTATTTAAATATCCTAATAATCTAATGTGACAATTATTAATTGAGCTGCAATGTCCATGTGAGAAGTTATCTGTATGTTTTTACACCTTTTCCTTAATCAGTATAAATCAGGCAATATGGTATAAAAGTTCTAATTCCTAGGGCCAAAAGATGGAATAGCGGTTACATCACTGGACTCTCACATGGTTGACGGCAGTTTGAGTACTGGACCCGTTGGCTTAAAACTTACACTGGGTGTGTGTGCGTGCGTACTCAAGATCTTGAAAGGAAAATGGTGGAGAGGGATTGCAGTGTGGCCATCCCTCCTGCAGGGGGATTTCTCATTTTTCTTCTCGCTGTCTCTGTCTCTCTCTGGCAAGAACACACACCACTAAGGCAAAAAAAAAAAAAAAAGTTATAGTTTCACTGGCAGTCAACTGTTAGAATCCATGATGGTCAAATAGATTTTTTTTTTTTTGAGACACTTGCTATTGGGCATGTGTACTTGCTAGAGAGACAGAGAGACAGAGAGACAGAAACATGGGAGTCCAGCCACATAACCATGATGCCATCTGCTCATCCCATGGTCAAGTAATTTAATCTCTCTATGTCACTTTATCTGCAAAATGGGAAGAATATCAATTCTTTCCATGTTTATGGTTGTTAAAAAGATACATCGATATACTGTATATGAAAGAATGGTTGAAAATATAAAATGATATTAAATTTTAATTACTTTCCATCCCTTATCAGAGAACTGGTGCATAACAGATATTCAACTTTAGTTTCTTATGTAAACGTTCCATTTTATTTAATCATTGAATCATTATGGGAAACCGGTATGAATGAAATAGATCTATATTTCTGCCAGCTTCTGGTGTACCTAGTTGGAATAATTCTGGAATGTGAAAAGGAAAGTCACGTCCGAAGAGCTGAAAGTTACCAGCACTGCCTGTTTTATTCTGGCTGTAGGGGTAGGGCAAGCAACACTTCCTGGGGCTGAAAAGAGGAAGAAGAAGTGTCCCCCACACATTTGCGTTTTTGTCCTGAGAAAACACAAACATAGTTTATGTATAGCCTAACACAGAAACTTGCAATTCATATAATGGTGAAAAGATGTTTCAATTTAACTCAGTCTTGTTTCCGCAGTGAATAACAAGGAGTAAAATGAACCGAGGTTTACAAACCTTTCATTCTTGGTGCCTGTGTTTGGTGGGGTTCGTGATGAGCTGTGCAGTGCCCACACAAAAGCCAGCAAAAAGCCTTCGAAATAGAGAATCCAAATAGTCCGCAAGTAGGCTGCTCCTTTGAAAGCTTGGGGGTCATTTTTGGTAAAATCTTTGTGCGCTTGCTCTAGGACTGCATTAGGGAGAGGCAGACTTGGGCCCATGGGCCCAATGCAAACTCGGTGAGAAATTGGGCTAGGATCCTTTCACGTCATTAGCCATGATCTGGGGACACTGTGGGAATGAGGAGCCTGCAGCCTCTGTGTCCCTCAGACCAGTGTCTGTTTTTAGACAGTCAGCCAGCATCTCGGTTTGTTCGCATTGCTAAACAGAGTACCCGAAACTGAGTGATTCACAGTGAAATTTGTTTGGCTCGCAGGGCTGGTGGCTGGAGAGCACCTGTCTAGCTTCCCACGCTACACCACGGCGTGGCGAGAGATGTGGAAAGGAAAGTGGGCACCGGCAGAAGAGAACCGGGGACAGCCCGCTTGCTTTTACCCCAGCTGCTCTTTCTTTTCATTATTTATTTAACTTTATTTATTCATTCCTTTATTTTTAATTTGACCAGAGAGACACACACAGACAGAGAGAGAGAGAGAAGGTGAGAAAGCAAGCCACAAGGTCCAGGACTTGAACCGTGGTCAGCCATGTGGGAGCATCCAGCGCCTTAACCACCACGTCACCTGCTGGCCCCACCCCCCAGCTGCTCTTACAGGAACAGGTTAGTGTGAGCCTGCGCTCTCCTGTCAGCCTGTGTCCATTATTCATGAGGGATCCACCCCATGTCTGCAGCACCTCCCGCTGGGCCTGGCTCCCAGCATTGCCCGGTGGGTGTCCAGTTACAGAGTAAGGAAGCCTTGGTGTGGAAAGAACACTCAAACCATAGCAGTCAGATAAGGCTGATTTTATCATTATTATTATTGTTATTATTATCATTGTTAAATATTAAAAAATAATACATGAACAAGAGCAACACTTCATGGAGTAGGAAAATGGTCTGAAACTCAAGTTTCTTCACCCACAAATGAAGTATCACTGGAAAATGGCCTCGTCCGTTAGTTTATGTTAGGTGGCTGCTTTCTCACTGCAACAGCAGAGCTGAGTAGTTGCAGCAGAGACCAATGACCCACGAAGCCTTAAATATTTATTTTCTATCCCTTTACAGAAAAGGTTTACCAAAACGTGGACCAGGGGTTTTAAAAAGCCTTCAGACAAGAACAGTGACAACAGCAACAACATTAAACAATCATTCCACAATATAGAAAACCTGCAAGTTGGGTTTTGGAATACAGTATGATTTTTTTTTTTTTTTGAGAGTTTTTCTGTAGGGCATGTATGCTCACCAGAAAGACAGAGAGAGAGAGAGACAGAGAGACAGAAAACAAGAAATCACCCCTCAGGGGCAATGGCCATACCACAATCCCTTCTCCTCCATTCTCCTCTTGGGATCTTGGGCATGCATGCACATGCGCCTGGCGTGAGTTTAAGCCACCAGGTCTGGGACTCAAACTGCCGTCGACTACATGGGAGTCAAGTAACATAGCCATTACGCCAACTGCTGGTCCCAAGAATACGGTATCATTTTTAGGAATTTTCAGAAAAAAGAAAAACTTTGCCTACATTTATTAAGACTTTAGGCTTTGGGTATTTCTGTTTCCTAATATTTTTCATCAAGGGAAAAATGAAAAAAAAAATAAGAGAAGAGGCTAGTTTGTTTAATTAGGCTAGGGTCGTTCTTGCAGTAATTTGAATATTGTAATTCATTATGGTTTTATCATTTGCAAAGTCAGAATATTAATACAACATGTATTGAGTCATTGGAAAAGTCATGACATATTTTTGCATAGAAAACCAGGAAAACACATTGTGACTCTTCTGACAACCCAATAGGCACAGCAATAGAAGTCACCACACAGGTGATGAACACATACACCTAGCACCTAGATGCAACCATTTGCGTGCGTCTTCACTGTCTTTTGCAATAATTAAGAATTTGTGATCTGCTGCACTCAGAAGTAAAAAGCATCACCTGGGGAACCAGCAGTTAGCGTAATGGCTATGTCGCTGGACTCCCACGTAGTTGACCGCGGTTCTTGTCCCGGACCCGGTGGCTTAAAACTCACGCAAGGCGCGTGTGCGTGTGTGCACAAGATCCCGAGAGGAGAATGGAGGAGAAGGGATTGCGGTGTGACCATCCCCCCTGGGGGGTGATTTCTCGCTTTCTGTCTCTATGTCTCTCTCTGTCTGGCGAGCGCACGCACCCTACAGTGAAAAGCTCTCCAAAAAAAAAGTGTCACCTGCATCTTTAGGTTCTGAAGTGCCATTACAAACAATAACGTCAAGTATGTAATCGCAGTCAAGTCACAAGAAATAAATACAAGTTATTTAGCTTTTCCTTCCCCCAAATGAGAGTTTTAATTACCGAATCCAAAATGTTTGAACATTTTTTTTTCTTTTCTTAATATCCTTTCATCTGGTGTTGACTTAAAGAAAAGCAGTTTGAAATCTGGAGGCATCTCAAGATGTTAGCCAAGGAAGACGCCCCTCAAAAGTTCAAAGACCTAATTCAAAGCTCGGTTGAGGGTTCTAGTAGACAGAGTCCACCTAATGCGCTGTGGAATCCTAGGTATGTTTGTTCAGTAGCCACCAAGAGAGCAAAGAGCATGTGTGCAGATGAATCAAGTGCCTGATCATTTGCAAGGAGAGATCTCACAGAGCTAGACAGTTCCTCTTTAAAAATAAAATGCAGCGCTCCTTCTAATACTGCGATGTTCCACTCCACGCCTGTTTCAGTGCTTTATGACTGACAAAGAGAGTCATTAGAAGTCTGTTTGATGGACATAACTAAGTGGATTGGAAAAAATAAAAAAGCCTTTTCAGCCCATTCAGAAATAATTGATGTGACTGAGACAGCTGTATGTGAGTTCCAGATAAGGAGACGATTTATGGAGAAACTGCTGGAGCTAAAAAGGAAGGTGCAGATTTAAAGTTCCCAATAAAGTTGTCTGTAAGACACAGAGCAGTATTCAAGGAGGAAATAGATTTAACCAGAGGTTCTTCCCCAGTAGACGCCATCCTTAGGGTCCTCTCCTCTTGCAAATCAAATCCCCGTAAAGATAGTGCCACTAGGTTATAAAAAATGAACTCCATGGAGAAAGGATCTGTACTCTTAGCCCTGGGCTTTATTTTCTCTTCTACTCTATTGTGAACAATATGATATTTCTAGAACTTATGTCTTTCTTCTTTTCCTCTTCTAAAATTGACCACTGCCCTGTCAAGGAAAATAATCTATTTTTATTTTGCAGATGGTAATTTGGAAGATTTTGCTAAGTGGAAATGAAAGGCAAATATTTTTAAGTATGTCTGATGACAAGACCGATTATTTGCTTTTAGGGTGCAATGGTTACCTTTCAATTGAACAATTATAAATGCATATAAACAAAGGCACTATTACTTGTGAATATATTCATCTGGTCTCTATTGCTTTTCTTAGAAACTGTACACAAACTTTCTAACAAAGATTTTCTTAAAAAGCTAACACCTGGAAATGTTATAAATATTTAGCAATAGTTATATTCTGAAAACAATCCAGTAATAATATCAATAATATCGATATTAATGTTAATCTTAAAATTAGTTTTCCCGAATATGCAGATTATATAAAATACATGTTAATAAAGCAGTATGTTCAAAAGGAAGGTGGTTGTAGGGTTATCTAAAATTTAAAAAAAAAAAAAAACTTTATTTATTTTAGTTTGTTATAGAGTGGATGTGATCACAGGAACAAGAGAGAGAGAGAGACAGAGACAGAGACAGAGAGACAGGGTAAGTGAAAAATCATCTCACCACCCCCACAAGAGGGGATGACCACACTGCAGTCCCTTCTCCTCCATTTTCCTCTTGGGATTTTGGGCACATGTGTACACATGCTCAGTGTTATTTTCAAGCTACTGCGTCTAGTACCAGAACTGGGCAATTGGCCATGTAGAATCCAGCCACCCCAATCATCTGGCCACAGGCTGTCCCCCTCCCCTCCCCAAATAATAACTTTTAAATAAATCTGCTAGGTAATATTTAAAAAGATACAGTTATCATACTTGTAGTGTAATTTGACTTCAGCTTCCTAGATTTTTTTTTTAAATATGCTTTTTAGAACATTGTTTCAGTCATTTAGTGAATTCGAAATGTACAGATTTAACTCTTCCAGGAAACCTTTGTGTTAAAGCAGGATTGGATTTGGCTGTTGGTCTGTATTTGAACTAGAGCTTATGAGGACTCCTGTTACCTCTAAACCTGCTAGGCAACCTGCCTTTTAAGCTTATTGTTAGGGACTTTACATTATCAATCACAGAGCTGGGTCTTTACACAAAGGAATACACAAGCTCACTTCATTTTTGTTTCATGAGTGCTTCAGTCCTCAAACAAGCCTGCTTCCTGTGATCCGCATGCGTCCCCTCCTTTCCAGATCTACACGGGCTGACTTTCTCTTGATCCCGAGTTCACCAGTGTGCCTGGAAAATGAAACTACCAAATACCAATGGATGTACTGAATATTTGACACCCCACAGCTTAATAAATCCAAGTTAATACAGTTTAACTTGCTATGTTTTTTAAAAAAAACTATTTTAAGTCTCTGGGATTAATTTCATGTGGAAATGATGCTGGCATCACATAGCACCCCTTGGGGTTCCCAACATTTCTGAGGAGGAGTGGAGGTTAGGTAGAAGCTGTCATCGTCAGGTTTTAGAACACTAGGCGAGCGCAGATGGCAGAGAAGACCTTGCTATTTACATTTTTTTAATTAATTAGTTTATTTATTTATTTATTTTAATTGGACCAGAGAGGGACAGAGAGAGAGAGAAAGTGAGAAAACAAGACACCAGGTCCGGGACTCAAACCATGGTTGGCTATGTGGGAGTCCAGTGCCCTTAACCACCACGCCACCTGCTGGCCCCGCCATTTGCATTTTTGTCTCCTCCCCATGTGACCTCTAGGTTTCCAGGAAATAAAGAGCATACAATTATATAGAGAGTGGAGAATGCTGGTTACAAGTCTGTAGTCACTTAAATCAGCATCAACTCTTAGGCATTTTCATCAACTGAGGCCTGGGAGGAGGGTACAGGTACTTCCAGTGTCCCAGGGATTGCATTTTATCTAGAGTTCACCTTTGAATACTGTCTTAGCTCAGACTAGGTAATTTATAAAGCATCAAGATGTATTAGGACCCCGTTATAGAAGCTGGGAAGTCCAAGAACTCGGAGCTGGCATCTGCTTGGCTTCTGGTGAGCGCCTCGTGCTGTCATAACATGGCAGAGGTTGTCGTCACTTGCTTAGACAGAGCAGGGAGCCTCTGTTGGGTCTTCCTTCTCCTCCTGTCAAGTCGCTAATGCTGTCATAGTGATCCAAGCTTTATGACCTCATCTAGTCCCAACCCCAATTAACACAGGAATCTGGAGATTTAAGTTTCCATCTCATAAACTTTTTTGGAAAATACTCAAGCCATGGCAAATATATTTATAGCTATCTCTAAATGG
Organism: Tupaia belangeri chinensis; assembly: GCF_000334495.1. Taxonomy (NCBI): domain Eukaryota; kingdom Metazoa; phylum Chordata; class Mammalia; order Scandentia; family Tupaiidae; genus Tupaia; species Tupaia belangeri. The sequence goes on along the minus strand of NW_006159546.1, from coordinate 1,915,462 downwards.
CCCGAGTAGTCCCTTTGGTAGGGTATGTCCCCAAGGGAAAGTCTGAGGTATGTCGTAATGGAGACAAATAACAGCTGATAAACGCCCTTCTAAAATATCAAATATAGAAGTATTCATGCTCACTGACTCATTAGCTATGAAGAGCTTTTAAAAATTTGAGTATTGTTGTATGTAAATATTTGCTTTATAAATAACTTGCATCTATTGCAATAAACACATTACATTAACAGGATAATTAGGTATGAAATTCCATATGGATTTTAGAAATTCTGTTGAGAAGGTTTGTGTATTACTCGACCAGCTCTATATTTTCTTCAAAAAAAAAATAATCTAAAACATGACTGGAGATAGCCTTCATTATATGGTTATGGCTTGAGGTATGATACCTTTTATAGTATATGTCTTTGAGGGAGCTTAAGGCTCTTTTCATAAACTACCTCATTAATTTTCAGAGAAGTTAAGTAAGTAAGGGCAGGTGTTAACTGTCTCCATGTTGCGGACCCTCAGCCTAAGGCACAATCCCCAAAGGTCAGCTAAGTTGTTGAAGGTCACAGTGACTCTATGGGGGTTCTTGGAATGGAATCCTTTCCTTTCTCTGTTATTTCTAGTGTGTTTTTGTTTCCTCCTAAAACACATTCACACACACACACCCACAGACCCATACATGAAATTTCTCAACATTTATATACTTTCCTTTTGTGTCATTAATATTATTGTTAAGAATGTAAGTATTATTGTATGTAAGTACTTGCCTTATAAATTACTTGCATCTATTGCAACGATTATTATTTACGTTTCCTTTCTCTCTTCATTCCTATTAGTTTACTGATCTTTTCGGTTCACTTTCTTTCCCCTCCCACACTCTGCTTTCAGGCACCCATTCCCCCTTGCATTTTTAAATCATCACAGTAAAGCAAACTGTCTTCAGTGCCAGTGAAGAAAGATAAAAGAAATTTAGATAAATGTAACCTTTTGCAGTCTTTATATCATTAATGGAAAAAATACATATATTAATTTGCCAGAGGGAACATGTGCTTGCCTGGTGGAGAGGGGATAGGGACAGAGAGAGTGAGGAAGTACTCAGTAGGGAACTGCTATCCCACAGTCCCTTCTCTAGTTCTCCTTTCAGGATCTGGGGCATGCACACACACGTGCCCAGCGTGAGTTTAAGCCACCGGGTCCAAGACTCGAACCGTGGTCGACTACATGGGAGTCCAGCGACATAGTCATTATACTAACTCCTGGTCCCTGTAGTCTTTTTCTCTTAACTACTTCCCTCCTGCTCTCTTTTGCCATATGTTTAAAATTAGTAGTATATGACTACTTTTTCTGTCTCTCCATATATTTACAAATCTCTCTCGGTTCCCCAGGGTTTAGAGGCTTGGTAGCTCCAGTCACCTCCTAATGATGAATTCAGTGGACACATGGTGGCCAGAATCCTGCCTGCTGTCTTTGCTTCCTTTGATCATATACAATTTTATTTCTTTCTGAAAATGGTCTGCTTTCTTGGCTTCTGAGTTTTAAAAGTGACCTGATTTTTCTACCCACCCCCTGTTTTTAATCCTTTGCTGCCAGCCCTACATATAAAATCTATAATCAGCTCTCAAATATATCTGATCCGTCCATTATCTTATAGGGATCTGAACCTACAAATCTTCTCCTTTGCAAACACCTTTTCTAAATGCCCAAGCAGGTTTTCATGCCTCGCTATTACTTAAAACTTGATCACATTTATTTACAGCTTTATACCTTCAAGGCTTTGAGTTTCTTAAATGTATAGAATCATTGTTGGAACAGCCTGTAACGGGTACAACATAAATGCAAATGCAGTAAAGTAATGAGTGTGTCTAGTCAGCCCCACTTGCTTGCTTTCTCACCATTGTCCAGTCTTCTCAGACTGTCCCCCTTTCTTGGATTTTTGCCATAGGGTGCATGTGCTCACCAGAGAGACAGACACCAAGAGAGAGAGGGAGACAGTGAAAAATCACCCCCTCTCCCAGGGAGATGGACACCCCGTAATCCCTATTCCTCTACTCTCCTCTCAGGAGTTTGGCACACAAAGCTTGTTTTTCAAGCTACAGGGTCCTTGACTTGAACTGTAGTCAGCCATGTGGGATCCAGTGCCTTAACCACCATACCACCTGCTGGCCCCTCAGTACTCAATTGCATTATTCACTCACCTAAATAAACTCTCTGATTTGCACTCCCTCTTGTTTAAAATACTCACAAACACCACACTTACTCATGATTTGGGGGATAATTTTGTTTGAGACTCCTTGCTTACTTAGGTCTTTAGAGTACCTTCATACTTTCTTTTTTTGAATTCTTTATTTTTTTTTAAGATTTAAAAATTTAAATTATTTTTAAATTTACCATAGGAAACATATGTTCATCAGAGAGAAAGAGAGAGGGAGAGTGAGAAAGCAAGCCACCAGGTCCAGGACTCAAACCATGGTTAGCCATGTGGGAGTCCAGAGCCTTGACCACCATGCCACTGCTGTCCCCAGCATGCCTTCATACTTCCAAAGGCTGACAATCTTCTTCATGTTCTTTTCATTGCTCTTTCTTACCTAGAGGATGTCAAATCACTTATTTGTATTGGCCTAGACAGAAAAATACAAAGCTCAGACTCTTTAGGTCACTAAATGTCTTCACATCTGGATCTCGAGATGGAAAGAGGAGTCTGGTAACTTTCCCTGGAAACTGGTGTGGGCACTCAGGGAGCCAGCTGGCTTCCTGGAGCAGCATACTTTCTTGGATCCTCTTTGCTTACATTCTTCTTGACTGTTGGATTTCTCACTCCTCTTTGTGCCTCTTCATTATCTGGATGATTTTAAAAACTACTGATATGCAGATCCAACCCTGAATGCGAATTCTTTGGGTTTAAGTGGGGGTCAGGTACTGGCATTCTTTTTCTTCCCTCCAGTTCTTTGAGTGATTTTAATACAAGTCTAGGTTTACAAATCAGCACTTAAAACTCCTCTACTTTAGAGTGTCAGTGATGAACTAAGTGACACTCCCATAAATAATGCAAATTCATTCCCTGTGTCAGGAAGTCTACACTCTGCTTTGCTTTCTGTTTCAGTCAATCTCTCTGGAATATATAAATCATATGACTCCTGTGTCATAACCTTTGCTATAAAATCTACCTGTCTTCTCAGTAGACCCAAACTGGGTGTTTTGTGTAAATAGTTGTCTATGTGCCTGTCTTTTCGTTTTCTCCTCTGTCTCCCCATCACATATGTACCTGTCATCTATCTATCTGACAAACTCTCTATATCTGATGTACTCATGGAATTATTAATAAATCTTCATTCTTGTTTCCATAAGTTCTCCTTCAGACTTTGGGATTCTGTATCAATTCAATCTATAGGGTTAACTTAAATACTTCACCATAAGAATTTTACTATGCAAAATAGCAGAATTGAAATTTAAACTTAAGAGAGAGTAATATAATGTTGATATTGCATTGTAAATTCTAACAGGATGTTTTTAAATGTGCCTAAAATGGATAGAAAAGAGAGTGCACGAAGCATCGTGTGGTGCTTTTTATTTTGGATTTTAAAAACAAAACATCAAAACAAAACTTCCTTCAGTTCATTAAAAAAATTACAAAATAAATTTCAGTTCCAATACTACAATTTTGCAAGAGAATGTAATATTTTGCACATTAGACCTTTATGATGACAGATAATTAGCAAATACACACTGTTGTGAACTATTTCAGACAATACAAAAAAAGGTTTTTATTTGTTTTTCTCTTGTAAACAAAAGTTTATCATTTGTAATTTTGGATTTTTATTTATTTATTCATCTGCTTATTTCAATTTGACCAGAGAGGGACAGAGACAGAGAGAGAGAGAGAGAAAGTGAGAGAGAGAGAGAGAGAGAGAAAATGAACAAGCTGCCAGGTCCAGGACTTGAACCACGGTCGGCCATGTGGGAATCCAGTGCCCTTAACCACCACGCCACTCGCCAGCTCTGAAATAAGCATTTTTAAGTGCAGATTCTAGGATTATCCCCTTTATCCAGTTGTCACTCTCTTAATTTTTGATCAAAATAAAGCATCGCTTTATAATTTCTTATTTTTTTGCCTTTTCATGATTTGTTAATATAATATGTATTCTGTATTTATTTTGTTACTACATTAGTGAAGACTGAATCCAAAAGATTTAAGTCATTAAATTTGAATCAAAAATAGCATTTGACCCATGCCTTTTTCTTATTATATTGTTTAAAAAATAAAAACAAAAACAAAAACAAAACATTGGTATGTCTGGGACTAAAAATGTGTCTACATGATCCTTGCCTAAATTCAACATTGTCATTAAAATTTCACTTTTCAGTAGCATTTGCTGAGTATATCTGTGTGTAAAAGCTATTTGATTTTAGGAGACTGTCAACGGTCTCTTCGATGGGCTGACACCAGAGACATCAAAAATTCAGAGAGAGTTTACAGTTAACTAGGAGAGATAAATGAAGAAAGTACATAAAAAAGAAATAATCACACACAAGACAAATCATTGTAAATACAAACATTTTTATATTTATTTAGATATAGGGTAAAATATCATAATCATACCATAATAAAGAAATATAAAACATCTTCCAAAATTTTATGAAAAATGCATATTATGAAAAAGGTAGGGAACCAGCAGTTAGCGTAATGGCTATGTTGCTGGACTCCCACGTAGTCGACTGCGGTTCGCATCCCGGACCCGGTGGCTTAAAACTCAAGCCGGGTGCGTGTGCGTGCGTGCCCAAGATCCCGAGAGGAGAATGGAGGAGAAGGGATTGCAGCGTGACCATCCCCCCCTGGGGGGTGATTTCTCGCTTTCTGTCTCTATGTCTCTCTCTGTCTGTTTGGCGAGCACACGCACCCTATAGCAAAAATCTCTCCAAAAAAAGAAAAAAAAGGTATAAATTGATTTCAATTTTTTTTTGCTCCAAAATAAACTTGTATGTTAATTCCTTTTGTCCATATACTTTCTGAAGTTTCCTAATATCAAAATTATTCATGAAAGAAGGGTAATGTTTCTGGAGAGTTTTTTGCCAATAAACTTTGTCACATGAGGTATATGTTACTTATACTAGAAATGTTTTGTAATTGTTTTAAAATACTATGTCCCAATATGGTGAAATAGTATAAAGAGATTGTGATAGGAATGTTCTCCTTTTACATTTAGATTCAGCCATTCTGAGTTTGATTTTGAATTAGAACAACAACAAGGAAATTGTTTGTAAAGACTACATCCTCCAAATAAGTACATGAAGGGTGAGGTGCTGGGTTAGAAATGCCAAGAATGTACAGTATGTCTTGCCAGTCTTCTCTATTTATGACAAAATAAAAGGAAGATTTGTTAAAGCATGTGTTTGTCTGTAGCAAGCTAATTTATAAATTAGGAGGAAATGCTGTAACTCTTCTTAGCTTTCCCATTAATAACCTATCACGTACAGATAATCCTTAGCATTTCTAAAATTCTATCGGTAGCAGTTGTATCTAATGATTTATATCATAAGCATTCAAGTTATTAAAGTGCAAATAAGGTTCTTAACTTTTCCACCATGCCTTAGCAATGTTAATTTTGCTCTTTGCTGTAGAAATACCAGGTTGAGATATATAAGTTTAAAAATACATGTGCTTACATCACTTTTAAATTTATTTGAGTTTCTTCAAATAAAATGATTGCTAAGAACAATCTTGGACAGAACAGGGCATTGTTATATATTTTTTTTTCAAATTATTATTTGCATGTGGCATTGTCAATTGTTGACATTCATTTCTTCCCTTAATGAGCTAACATTTTTAGGATTTCATTTTGTGGTTAAGATACTATGTAAATTCCATACGCAGTAGATCTTCAGCCATTTTTACTCGCGCCTTAAATTGTGGGGCTCAATGGATAAAGTTTTGCAGCAAGTTAAAGACTGTATATCATTTTAATTTTGAGAACAACCATAAGCAATCATAGTAAGCACACACAATTAAACTTTTTAGTTTATATTTTACTTACTGACTAAGGAAACTTTGGTCTATTATTTCAACAAAGCACTTCGAATGTCAAGGTCAGTAGGTAATATATTTGTAGGAACGAAGTAATAAGTATGTTTGGATTTCTTAGCATTGAATTTAACAGCTTACTATTACTAGTTTGAATAGACTGCCAAAATACTCGACTCTCAAATATTATATCATATGGAAAAAGTATTTAAAATGGAATCACCTTACAATGAATTTGTTTAATATGTACTGCTTTCTCAAATCACTGACCCTGCTTTTCATAGTCTATTTGTGTGAAACGCATATGTGAAGACTACAGAATAGAAAAAGACCGAAAATGTGGAACTAACGTATCTTATTTAAATGTATGTTTTGGTGAAATTGCTGTTTTCTTATCTTGTTTCAGGAAAGGAATGTTCAGTTTTTTCATAATAACATCTAAGCTCTGGGCATTGCCTCAGATAAGACACAGTTAACCAAATAGATAAGGACCTATCTAACCGTTTTGCATTGAATTAGTTGTCAGTAGACCTTACTGTATGTAATTTATGTATTTTTTTAAAAAAATAAGATCATTTACACTCTTCTATCTCAGTGACATTCAGAATCTTTTCTTTTACAGCCATTTCGTAGAGTGACGTTTTCTGTTGTGAGTCAGCCTCAGGACCCACATCAGGGGTCACTGCAGAGTTGCTATGACAGCGGGCTGGAGGAGTCAGAAACACCAAGCAGTAAGAGCTCATCAGGGCCAAGACTGGGTGCCCTTCCACTCCCAGAGGACAACTATGAAAGGACCACGCCGGATGGCAGTGTTGGTGAGGCAGAGCATATGGAAAATGGTAGGGGCAAACACAACACCCACACACACAATCACGCTAGTCAGCTGCAATAAGTAGCCTCGCGAAAGGCAGTCCAAAACCCAAATAAAAGAGCGGACACCCAAAACGACTTTATTTTAACTCCTAAACATGTGCTAAAATACAGAAATGCCAAATAAAGGAACATAAAGATAAAGATAAAATTCACCCGAATGGCACTGTCATTTTAAAAACAGCCTTCAGAAATAAACGGACATACGATTAAATCAGAGTAGTACCTGCTCTAAAAGAAATGCTAAATTAGTGTACGATTCCTAAATAATAGCAATGGAGAATGGTCTTGTCTGATTTTTTTATTTTTTCTGTTTATTTTTGTCATGCAACTATTTCTTCAACTGCAGCCATCCAGTCTTAGTGAAAGGACAGGGTGATAAACACACCTTGCTCAGCTTTTGCTTCCTCTGGATATTTAGAAAAGCATTTGCAAACCTCTGTTTTTGAGTGATAGCCGATATGGAGAAAAGGAGGACAGAACTACCTTGTTCTCTGCAGTAAACAGTAAACACGTAGAATTTCCTCTCATTGAAGTTTGAGTTTTTTTCTCACTTTTGTACAAGTAGAAGGATGGAAAACAAATCATAATACTCCATGTTCTTACCCTATTGTGAGGTTATTCTCATAATTATCACACATATATATCCTTTATGTATGTGTGTGTGTATGTGTGTGCATACAGATCAGAAATGCACACACACACACACGTACATTATCCTTTAAGTTATAAAATTAGGTTACAAAAATGTCCTTGTGAACCTTTTCACATTTGTTTATGTTCCCAAAGACAATTCAAAGATTTTTTTTTTTCTAGATTTCAAGTCAAGAGTAAATGTTTGAGGAATAAGTTTGTATTAATAATGGAATGGTAAAGTTCTTCCCACCTTCATTATCATGTGAAATATATAAAGAAATACGGTTATATCGAAGGGAAGGAAGCGGAAATCACACATAGTTTTCTGTAGTGAAAACTCAAATCGAATTTATGTCTTTCACTATCTCACCCCTAAAGTGATATAAGACATTCTAACTTTTTGTTATTTACTAGTTCCGTACAGTGATAATATGCAAGTAGAGGGTATTAATGCAGGAGAGAGGCTGATTTTTTTTTCTGAAAGTTTACCTATGAATATTAAAATCCACCATTAGAGAGTAATACATCATAACCCCAAGGGAAGGTATTGCTAAGCTAAATCACACTAAGTAATTATTTGTCCACATTGTTATGGGGTGAGAAGGGCCTGATGATTGATGTCCCTCTTGATTAATTATCTGGAGTTTCAATGCCATTTTGCCTTCTGGCTATAAAGGCATGCTTATCTGTGTGTATGGTGTTGTGTGCGTATGTGGGTTGGAGTTTGGTGTGGTTTTTAAAGAATTAACTTTTTTTTAGTAATTTTAAAAAACAAGTATAAAAATTTGATATGAATCGCAATAGTGATAAACATACATTCAAGGAAAAAGTGTTTAGAATGCATTGGACAAAAATAATAATTAGATATATACACACTCATATACGTACCTTGCAAGGCAGAATTAATTAATTTAGGGGTATTATGTCTGAGATTATCTTTTGATAATATATCATTTTATTTGTGTTTTTAAAAAATGCTCATTCTTAACTCTAAACAGTGGAATGTACAATTAAGTCATTATTTTGTGACTGCCTGTTAGGTTAATAGAAAAGACTTTGTACCTACCACTGGCATTTTAATCAAATTTTAATGTTATTTTCTGTCTTGTGAGTTTAAAGTTCAATACCTTTAAAATGAGAAATAATGAATAATTAAAACATAAGTATATATGAGAAATGACATACTGATTACTTTTAAGGAAACATATATGGAAAACTTAACAGGTGATCTTGGAATAGAATAGGAAGTTTACTGAGAAACATTTCCCAAAGAAAACTTTTTGTTCTTTTTTTTATAACCATGTGTTCAGTCCTGTCTACAGCAAGGCCCATGATAATGTAACTTTCTTCTGATTTTGTGTGTGACTGACACTTGAAATTCTGAGCTTCTCTAACCATTTGTCATCTGATAGCTGTAATTCATGTTAACCCTGATCTATAGGTAAGGGAAGAAGGAGGCATGGTGCCCCAAACCTAGCAGCTGACCTCTGAGTTGTAGTTTTGTGGAGTCCAATTTCTCAGACCACTCATAGTTGTAAAGTACAATGGTATTGCTTGAATTCTGGTCATTTCATCTTCAATATTAATGGATCATTCTGACATAAATAGAATTGGAATTGAAACCTGTCAAGTATTCATTTGTCACATTTAATTGGAATCCAGGTAATCTGCAGTGTTTTGCTTGGTTAGGTTTTAATCAGGATTTGTATTGGCTTTTCATTTGGGTTTTTCATGAACATACCATTTTGGATGCTGTCCTATTTCCCAATTATTATTAACTCAAATATTTTTCTTGAATTTTAACCTATGTGAAACAAGACAATTGCTACTAATTGTTCCGGATTAACTTTTGCTGTAAAGTTGAGGAGAGACTCTCCAGTGCAGTACCGTGACAGCTCAATGTCACGATGCAAACCAGGAATGAGGACAGCTCATGATAAAAACAAGTTGTCACAGCACGGAAGTAACTGAAACTCAAGAATTTAAATAAGGAGGCAGAAAAATGTACCTATACTTTACAAAAGCTTTATCTGCCTCCTCTACTTCAGCATAATAAAATTTCATCAAGAGGGCCTGTGCGTGAATTCCCTTTAAAACAAGCTTTATCCTATTCTAACCAACGTGACTGCCAAATAAGAATTAGGTTTCCTTCTCTTATTAGCTAAAGAAAAATATTACCCTGTATGCATGAACAGTTTCCCTTCACCTGATAAAATAATGCAGAAGGAGACCCACTCACCCTTTGGAAGTTCCAAGTCTGTGGACCTTATGCCCCTCAGGTCACTAGAAAACAGTAGCAAATTTTTAAAAAAACTTTTTGAGAAAGTCTTATGAATTATATACTCTGTGAATACAAAGATCAGTAATATATATTGCTTTGCCTTTAAATATTATCAAGATTATGATTATTTTCATGCTGATCCTCTGATAAAGATTAGTTGGTTATTTGTTATCTCATTAACATAAATTTACTAGAATATTTTTCACAATGGAAATCATGGTGGGAAGGAAGTAGGTAGTGATAAAATATTTGATAATTAAAGTGTTAATGTAAGTGAAACCTGATGCAGTGAATTGATAATTCAAGTAAAAAGCAAATGTTATGCTTAAAAGCACCCTTGCTTTAATGGCAAAACCTTGACCTGCAAGAGGTTGCCCTTACTCTAATTAAATTAGACAACAGTCTTCAGACCTTTTCTGGGGTGGTATTAACAGCTTTTCTGTGCCTGTCAGTATTTACCTTGGCCTCTGCCTTCAGGCCGTGGCTGATTATTCCTTCCAAAGACCCCTCTGAAACATTCTGCAAAGCCAATTTGCCTTTGGTGTGCATGGCTTGGTCACGGGAAGTGTCTATGAAACTGAGATGCAGGAAAAGACCGCACCTGACCTTCCATCACAACTTAGCTCTCCGCATTGGGTAGGGCGCTTACTCTCTGGGTCTGCTTGGATTTTATCTAAGGCAAGTAACTAAATGAACTCTGAAGTTCCTGATCCAACAACCTGCTAGTCTCTCCTACAAACCAGAAAGAGATCTTTATGTTTCTTAGTAAGATGGCAAATGAATTAATTTGATACTATGTGCTAATGTGAGCAGGGAAGAAGAAACTCAGGTGCTTTCCTGTCAATCCATTCAACATAGGTACATTCTGATATTAGATCATGCATTTATTAAATCGTAGGAGAAGGCTGAGTCAAATAGTGTCATTTCTGGCCAGGTGAATGGAAGGGTTGGTACCACCCAGGCCAGCGTGAGAGACAGTTCTGGGGCTTCTCTCAAAACAAACTGTGTGAAAGGTATTTGTAGATTGAGCTCGTCTCAATTAATGTTTAAAAACATTAATTATGATTAAGACGACTCGCAGTAACCATTTTACTTCCTTGCTTGACATTGAAAACATTGGTCAGATTAAAAATGGAAACAGGTAGAAACAGCATGTATTTTTTTCTCAGGATCAACGTTTACAAATAGCACACCACAGAAGTAAACTAGAATAACAAATCGGGGGCCAACTGGTAGTGTGGTGTTTAGGGCGACTGGATCCCACATGGCCAACTGCACAGTTCAAATCTTGGACCCTGTGGCTTGAAAAATGTACCAGGACCATGTGTGTGCATGCCCAACATCCCAAGAGGAGAAATAGAGAAGAAGGTATTGAGGCATGACCACCCCCCCCATGGGGATGAGATGTTCTCTCCCTTTCTCTCTCTTTCTCCCTCTCTCCAGTAAGTACACACACCATCTGGCAAAAACAAACACACAAGACAACATCAACAACAACAAAAAAACCCTGAAAACAACATAAAGCAGATTTTGTTCTTTTTCTTAAAAACAAATTTATTATAGAGTGTGTGCACTCACCAGAGAGAGAGAGAGAAAGAAAGAGAAAGCAAGAGCGTGAGAAATCACCTTGTAGAGGGGAATGGCCACACTGCAATATTGTCCCCTCTTTATCTTTACAAAGATCAGTAATATATATTGCTTTGCCTTTAAATATTATCAAGATTATGATTATTTTCATGCTGATCCTCTGATAAAGATTAGTTGGTTATTTGTTATCTCATTAACATAAATTTACTAGAATATTTTTCACAATGGAAATCATGGTGGGAAGGAAGTAGGTAGTGATAAAATATTTGATAATTAAAGTGTTAATGTAAGTGAAACCTGATGCAGTGAATTGATAATTCAAGTAAAAAGCAAATGTTATGCTTAAAAGCACCCTTGCTTTAATGGCAAAACCTTGACCTGCAAGAGGTTGCCCTTACTCTAATTAAATTAGACAACAGTCTTCAGACCTTTTCTGGGGTGGTATTAACAGCTTTTCTGTGCCTGTCAGTATTTACCTTGGCCTCTGCCTTCAGGCCGTGGCTGATTATTCCTTCCAAAGACCCCTCTGAAACATTCTGCAAAGCCAATTTGCCTTTGGTGTGCATGGCTTGGTCACGGGAAGTGTCTATGAAACTGAGATGCAGGAAAAGACCGCACCTGACCTTCCATCACAACTTAGCTCTCCGTATTGGGTAGGGCGCTTACTCTCTGGGTCTGCTTGGATTTTATCTAAGGCAAGTAACTAAATGAACTCTGAAGTTCCTGATCCAACAACCTGCTAGTCTCTCCTACAAACCAGAAAGAGATCTTTATGTTTCTTAGTAAGATGGCAAATGAATTAATTTGATACTATGTGCTAATGTGAGCAGGGAAGAAGAAACTCAGGTGCTTTCCTGTCAATCCATTCAACATAGGTACATTCTGATATTAGATCATGCATTTATTAAATCGTAGGAGAAGGCTGAGTCAAATAGTGTCATTTCTGGCCAGGTGAATGGAAGGGTTGGTACCACCCAGGCCAGCGTGAGAGACAGTTCTGGGGCTTCTCTCAAAACAAACTGTGTGAAAGGTATTTGTAGATTGAGCTCGTCTCAATTAATGTTTAAAAACATTAATTATGATTAAGACGACTCGCAGTAACCATTTTACTTCCTTGCTTGACATTGAAAACATTGGTCAGATTAAAAATGGAAACAGGTAGAAACAGCATGTATTTTTTTCTCAGGATCAACGTTTACAAATAGCACACCACAGAAGTAAACTAGAATAACAAATCGGGGGCCAACTGGTAGTGTGGTGTTTAGGGCGACTGGATCCCACATGGCCAACTGCACAGTTCAAATCTTGGACCCTGTGGCTTGAAAAATGTACCAGGACCATGTGTGTGCATGCCCAACATCCCAAGAGGAGAAATAGAGAAGAAGGTATTGAGGCATGACCACCCCCCCCATGGGGATGAGATGTTCTCTCCCTTTCTCTCTCTTTCTCCCTCTCTCCAGTAAGTACACACACCATCTGGCAAAAACAAACACACAAGACAACATCAACAACAACAAAAAAACCCTGAAAACAACATAAAGCAGATTTTGTTCTTTTTCTTAAAAACAAATTTATTATAGAGTGTGTGCACTCACCAGAGAGAGAGAGAGAAAGAAAGAGAAAGCAAGAGCGTGAGAAATCACCTTGTAGAGGGGAATGGCCACACTGCAATATTGTCCCCTCTTTATCTTATTGGAATTTTGGGGACTCATGTACATGCATCTGGAATAGTTTTCAAGCCACCGGAACCAGGATTTGGGCCATGCAGTTGGCTATGTGGGATCCAGCCGCCTTAACCAGCACACCACTGGCTGGCCCCATAAAGCAGGTTTTAGAAAGTTAAGTGAGATTACAAATGTGACCACTCCAACTCCGTAATTAATTTTGTGCCTCATGATTTTCTCAAATCTTTCAAAATTAATTATGACTATTTTTTTTTTAATTTCCCAGAGGGTGTGTGTATTTGCTGGGGAGAGAACAAGAGAGTGTGAGAGAGAGAAAGAGAGAGAGAGAGTGATAAAGCACACCCCATGGGGAATGGTCATGCTGCAATTCCTTGTCTTTCATTTCTTCCTTTGGGATGTTGGGCGTATACACATGCTTGGCATGTTTTTCAAGCCACTGCTCTGGGACTTGAACCACACAGTTGGCCGGCCAACTGCTTTAACCATCACACCAAGACTGGCCCAATTCTGACTTGTATGCACTAGTTTTTTTTTAACTCTCCACTCCTAAACTCCCTTAATTTTGCAGACTGATGTAAGGGAGGCTCTGTTGTTTTATTCATGCTGTATTCTGCATGTCTTCACTCCACGTGCTTAGACAGTGTTTGGAGTGCCAAGTCCTTGATGCCTAGCACATGGTAAGTGTATCCTGAGCCCATTGTATGCCTACCGTGGGCTTTTCACGTTGTTTCTAGATGTAGCTGACCGTATATTTCTGTGCATTTCAATATCACTGGGAAGAACGCCATTTATAGGGCCAAAATGGACACGAAAGCTTATCCTTGTGAGGTGAAGGACCCTTTCTTCTAGTCTTCCTCTCATCTACCAGATGTTCCATTAGGCATCTGTAACATGCTGTCATCCAGCTAGCTGTGATTTGTGCTCTTTGCATGTGGCAAGGCTGCCTCTCACATCTTTCCAAAGATCCTCGTATACTTATGTTTGTGAATGGCGGATGCATAATTTCCCAAAAACAAATGCCTCAAACATTTTTTTTTCCTAGTAGGTAGAGACTCATGTATCTTACTGAGGATTCCTTTTCATGGTTCTACATTTTTCCAAATCTTTCTACTTCCCAGTGTCTGGCTGAGGCTGCATTTTCTATGTTTATAACCCATTGTAACATGGCTCTGTACCTCTCAGTTATCCCCAAGAAGGCCTCATGTCACCACTTTGGGATGGGCCATCCCTGTTCACTCCTCTTTCTTTATAGTGATATGAGTGGAAGGTGGGCAGAGCGCTGGGTCTCCAGGCTGGGTCTGGGCTCATCTTTGCTGCTTTCTGGTAAAAGAGCAGTGCGATCTACAGAAATCTGGAGAAGTTAGGTTGGCAACATCGTGGTTGAAAAAATAGAATTTGAAATCTAATGTCACCGGTGTGAATCCTGGTTTCACATCTTACTAGGAACATAATTTTCTGACATCTGTTAGCCCCACTTCCTTCAATTACAAATCAAAGAATTGTAGAAGAAGCTAATAGTATTTAACAATTTATAAATAAAAGAGTATCAGTAATACCTATCAATGGATTATGATAGCCATTCAGTACTATCACTTAAAAGGTAATCGGGACCAGCAGTTAGCGTAATGGCTGTGTCGCTGAATTCCTATGTAATCGAGCACGGTTCAAGTCCCAGACCTGGTGGCTTAAACTCACACTGGGTGTGTATGAGTGCATGCCCAAGATCCTGAGAGGAGAAAGGAGGAGAAGGGATTGCGGCGTGGCCATCCTCCCTGGGCGGTGGGTGATTTCTTGCTTTCTGTCTCTCTGTTTACTCTTGTCTTCTGGTGAGCACAAGCACCCTATAGCAAAAACCTCTCAAAAAAAAAAAAAAAAAGGTAATGATAAGTACTTGGATTAGTATTAATTTAGGTAGAGTTGATAGAACACAATGGCTTAATCATAAAGGCTTCATAATGTGTCTATTCCTAGCAAGATAGCATTTTAAAATTATCAGTAAGAATGACATTCTTACCTTTGAATGTTTTAATTTAGTTTCTTTATTTGGTGGGGGAGGTGGAAGGGAGGGGAGTGGGTGGGTAAGGTACCATAGGATGATACTCAGGGCAGTGACTTATAACCTTAGCAAGGATCTAAAATGGAGGAATGAAGCTTTTTATCATTTGACATCAAATCAGTGAACTCATTGTGTTCTTTGTCATCCAAGGTGGGGAGATGCCATTACTATCTTTCTGCATTATTTTCTCTGTTTTTCAAGGTTTCTGCGTTTTACATTCAGTGTTCCAGTGGAATGCATTATTCTTCAGGTATCTATTTCCCTTTGAGCTGCTGCAAAATATTCACATTGACAGGGAAAATGAGAGGAAAAAAAACATCCAATTAGTATGCTTACTGGCCTCTCGGTCCTTTCATTTCTAATCTCAGTATTAATAATTAACACTGATAAAATGTGTGGCCATCTTACCCTTTTTATTCTAATTTGGTCCTTTAAAACTAGATCAGTCTTCTGAGCCCTTGTGACATTTGAAGAGGGAACGTGCTCTCATGAAATCTCAAAGTGACTCTGGAGGTCAGTTGGTCCATTTGCTGCCTCCAGACCCTCAAAGCGTTTGCTTCTGTGAATTTCAGCACGCCTGTTGAATGTTACGTTTCGCTACTTATCAAGGTATCATCTCAGTCTTTTCTGCATTCCTTTTTGCTTATTCAAGGTATATGCTTTTATTCTTCCTCTGATTTTCCCACCAGATGTATGTATAAAAAGCTTGCTGTTTCCGAAATACAACACTCAAGCGTCTTCTGTGTGGTAAAGGAACTCTGGAACTGGCTGCTAAAGTGTTGGTTTCATTGAGAATCTGTTTCATCTCAGTGGTCCTCTCCTGGGCTAAAACACTCTTTCTTGTTACCTCTTCTGTTACAGGTATTTTTTTGTAAGTAAAACATTCTCTCCTTAACTAAAGCAAAACCAAACAATATCCTTCACGTCTCTTGTTTCGTGGGATGATTATTTAGTGATAGACCTGTGCTTATTTATTTTGATTCAACAACCATATACTGAAAATAAAACATGTCCAGGGCTCTCTGAGGAAATTTATATAAATGAGGAAGAATCCTTGTCTTCAGAATGGCAGTCCTTCTGTTGGGGAGATACAACCTTGATTGCAGTAAATTAAGTATAATGTGAAAAGTAGAAAGCTCATTAGAGATATTCAGAGTAGTCTGAGGTACAGAGAAGGGAAGGAAAAATTACACAGAGGAAGCAATTATAAATGCACTTATTGGAGGTATTACATTTTATAAATACAGTCTGGGGCTGGAAGAAGGCCTTGAAATGTTACCTGTCTCATATCCTCTGTCTTTATCTACCCATCTCCAACATAGTGGGGTTTTTTTGTTTGTTTATTTTTGACTTAGTTTAAAAACAACTATGAAATTGGCCTGGAGGCTTCATGTTAACTCAGATAAGTTCAGATTAATTTTTTTTTAAGTCAAGTTACTGTTTCTTTAACTTCATTTTCCTTTTTTTCTTTTCTTCTTTTCAGTGCTGCATACAATTAGTTCAAAAGCTCTAGAATTTCGCATTGATGGAATTGGCAGCAGAAGCTAAATGCAGTTCTAAGGCATAAAACAGATTAATTTTATGTCTCTGTTCTCTCTCTGCTTATAAATATAAACAACTACTAAAAATGAATGTGCTTTGGGGCCAGCAGATGGCATGGAGGTTAAGGTGAATGTATCCTCGTGGCCAATTGTGCAGTTCAAGTTCCCAACCCATCAGCTTGAATATACAGGATGTGTGTATGTGTGTGCCCAAAATACCATGAAGAGAATGGAGGGGAAAGGATTGAGGGATTTTGGTGTGGCCATCTACTTTGGGATGTTCTTTCTCATTTTCCCTCTCTCTCTGTCTCTGTCTCTAGTAAGTGTACTGCCCTATAACAAAAAAAAAAAAAAAAAAAAAAAAAAAAAAAAAAAAAACACAAAAAAAAAAAAAAAAAAAAAAAAAAAAAAAAACCCACAAAAAACAAAACAAAACAAAAAAACAAAAAAGTGTGTGCTTTAAATAAGGTCTTTCAAGCTTAACAAGAGCATGTTAATAGTTGTGAAGTTATTCTTAATTCTTTTTAGAAAATCAGTGTATTACTCAAATTAAATAAATCATTAGAGGAAGCGAGAGTAAATTAGATTGCATTAAGTTCATTTTTTAAATAATTATTTTTTTAACTTTATTTCTTTATTTTAATTTGACCAGAGAGGGACAGAGTGAGAGAAGAGAGAGAGAGAGAAAGTGAGGAAGCAAGTTGCCAGGTCCAGGACTCAAACCATGGTCGGCCATGTGGGACTCCAGCGCCCTCAATCACTACACCACCTGCTAGCCCCTTGTTACATTCATTGTTTGAAAAAGGAAACCAGTTCATTTCCTCTTGTGGTGGTTGCAAATTGTTTTTGTAATTGTTATTTAAGATCTAAGTTAGGTTTATGAATATTCCCTTTCTATCTGAAATATGGTCAGCAAGTTGCTTTGTTTTAAAATCCTGTTAAATTTTACTTAACTTATGCAAGTAGATTTTTATGGCATTATGTCTCATTATCGTATATGCTTTCTCATTACTGTTCCAAAAAATATTACTATAAATTCATAACAAGAAATGAGGAAATATCTGAAACTCATGCAGACTTAAATGCTTCCTCTAAAACAGACTTTTGACTCTTAGATTGAAATTAATAATAGAAAACTAATTTTTAATATTACAGGTTTAAATGAAATCAGTGATGAGTGATATAAAATATTTTGGTAATAAACATATAATAGAACATAGTATACCTGTGTACAACTCTTACAACTTCCTCATCTCTATTTTTTTTTTAAGAGGTTTTTGCTAAATGGCATGTGTGCTCACCAGAAAAACAGAGAGACAAAGAGACAGAAAGTGAGAAATCACCCCCCAGGAGGCATGGCCACGCTTCAGTCTTTTCTCCTCCATTCTCCTCTCGGGATCTTGGGCACGCACGCACATGCGTCTGGCGTGAGTTTAAGACACTGGGTCCGGGATGCGAACTGCAGTCAACTACATGGGAGTCAAACGACATAGCTACCATGCCATCTGCTGGTCCCATCTATTTTAAAATATATCCCCTATGGTTTTATTTCTGCTCTGAAATTCTTACCATCTACACCGAAGAGGTAATTGGAAATCCCATCTGTGATCTGGTGATCTGGGAGGGCACTCTTCTCTGGAGTTGCATTACTCTGCATAACAGTGCACTGTCCTGAATTGGGCACACTGTTGCTGTTCTGTGTGAGGCCACATTTCAGCAGCCCAACCCTGGGAGCCAAAGATCAAAGCAGCTGTAGTTGAAGTTGAGTACGATGAACAGGGAATGTGGTGTATTGTGAGAATCCATTGCATTAAATTCAGTAACCATTTGTTGAGCACTTAATCCTTGCAAATTCCCATGAAGGAGTTCTAGATGAACAAGCCATGCTCTTTGTTTTCCACATGTTTATATATCATTATGGAAAATAACCTGGACAGAATGAGATTTTAAAAGTAAAGACAAGAGAGGCAGGCAGTATTTGGAAGGATTAAGTACTACAAGCACTGGAGGAGGATGGCAGTTGGAAAAATGAAAGATCATAGGCAGTTGAAGGGTGGGAGGCAGAGATTTGATAAGCAGAAATATGAATAAGGTTTTGGAGTACAGGAAGTGATGCAAAGGAAACCAATCCAAAAAGGTGGGGAATGTGGTTTGTTTGCATACCTGAGAAAAATAGAAAGTAGAGTGAGTTCTCTCAACAATGAGACTGATTAAGACACATTGGATTCAAGATATCTTTGAAAAATACATGTGATAGGAAACTACTGGAAAGTCAGAGCTGAACTGATGTATGAGAAGATGATAAAAATTCTGTAGATGGCATTAGTGGTTTTGTCTCTGGACTCTCACATGGCCCACAACAGTTCAAGTCCTGGACCCGGTGGATTGAACATCATGCCAGGCATATGTGCATGTGTGCTCAAGATTCTGGGAGGAATAAAAAATTCATTGGAGGAAATTAAAAAAAAAACAATTAGGACAGTAGTGATTATCCAATATCCAGTACTGGAGGGATGAAGATGAATAAGCAGACACATGAGATCAGGCAGATCAGGTGAGAAGTATTTTGGGTCTTTATGTCCCTTCTCCCCCATTATACTATAAGCTGCTTAAAGATAGGCCCTGTACCTGCTCACCAGTGAATGATATATTTCGAATAATCATTACACATAGGTGCCCAGAAGGAAAAAACATGTCATCTTTAGTAATATATATACTCATAAGAGACCAGTGTTGCTGATACAAATTCAATGCTAGGGAAACCGAGGAAACTGGAAACCAAGAAATGTAGTTTAAGAACATATTTGAGGGTAATCTGCCTGAGTTTTTGGCATATTTTGGTTATTGGTCCTTACCCGAGCTACAACGTGCAAATATATTCTCCCATTCCGAGGGTTGTCTCCTCACTATAAGTATTGTTTCTTTTGCCATGCAGAGGCCTTTTAAACTAATGAAATACTACTTACCTATTTTGGGATCACTGCCTATGCTTTGAGGGTCCAATTGAAGAAGTCTTTGCCTACTCTGGTATCTCCAAGAGTTTCCCTGTGCTATTCAAAGTAGTTAATATAGTTTCAGATCTTAGGTTTAGATCTTTGACCTATTTTGAGTTTACTTTTGTTAGTGGTGAGAGATAGAGGTTCAATTTTATCCTTCTGCAGGTGAATACCCAGTTTTTCCAGCACCATTTTTCAAAGAGATTTTCTTTCCCCCCTTGGATTGTTTGGTATCTGTTGTCATAATCGGTTGGCTATATATTTTGGGGTTTATTTCAGATGTCTCTCTTCTGTCTCATTGGTCTACATGCCTGTTTTGTACCAGTTCCATGCTGTTTTAATTATCACAGCTTTGTAATCTATTCTGGCACCAGAGAACAATCAAATTAAAATATGGACAAATGAGCTGAACAGACAACTCTTTAAGGAAGACATATAAACAGTCAAAAAGCATATTAAAAAATACTCATCCCTTATCATAAAAGATATACAAATCAAAACCACAATGAGATACCACCTAATCCCAGTCAGAATAGCTAAGATTTAAAAAACAAAGGATGATATGCACTGGTGAGGCTGTAATTAAAAGGACGCTTTCCTACACTGGTGATAGGAATGTAAATTAGTACAGCCACTCTGGAGAACAATATGGGGATTCCTCAGAGACCTACAAATAGAACTACCATATGATCCAGCAGTTCCTACTCAAAGTATAGGAATACACTTAGTCAAAAAACCACTCACACATCCATGTTTATTGTGGCTGTATTCATAATTGCTAAGACATGGAGCCCACCCAAATGTTCATGAACAGATGAATGAATTGAAAAAGTGTGGCACATATACACTATGGAATATTACTCAGCTACATAAAACAGTGAGATCCATGTGTTTGATTGAAAGTGGATGAATATGGAAGATTTAATGTAAGGTTAAGCAAGCCAGAAAGAGAGGCATCGTATGTCCCCAATTATTATATACCAAATGTCTGCACTCTATGGCAGAAACTGAAAGGCTGGAAGGTATAAAGAGAGAGAGAGTAACTAGATGCTTAAGGCACTGTGGAAGGAAGGTGGAAAATGTGGGCAGGTTATAGGGAGGGAATCCAGGGAGAAGAGAAAAAAAAAACATTTAAGAGACATTAAAATGGAAAATTTTCTGCTGATGATAATGCGTGTGATAATAACTTTGACTGGACTAATATGCAGTGTATTCATGCTGGGAAAATAATTTTGTATGCTGTAATGATATACAGTGATTAAATGTAAAATATGATAAAAGAAAATGACAACAAATAAATAGTTAAACAAATAAATGTTAAAAAAATACTTGAGAATTTATTTTTCAGGTCAAAAAGTCCATTGTGACATTATTGTCAGAGGCAAGTTACATCTCTTGACATTAATTCTTTTACATTTCTAATCATTTTAGGTATCCATTATTCAGGAATTTTTATTTTTATATAATTTCCTGAAGGTACTGAACGTCTAAAATTTCTACATGATGTTTTCTGCTATCTTTTATTAAGATACATAATAGTTATTTATTTAAATTAATTATAGCCTAAATAATTATATGTTACATATGTAAATTTTTTATATCTTAACTCATATCTTTTTTAAATAATTATTTTATTTAACTTTATTTATTTTGATTTGACCAGAGTGAACGTGAGAAAGCAAGCCACCAGGTTTGGGACTCAAACTGCTGTCAGCCATGTGGAAGTCCAGTGCCCTTAATGACCACATGACCTGCTGACCCTTAATTATATCTTAAATCTGTATGACTGCAATATTTTTATTTTAGGGGCTGGCAGGTGGCATAGTGGTTAAAGATGATGGACTCCCACATGGCCAACCATGGTTCAATGTCCAGACCTGGTGACTTCCTTTCTCACTTTCCTCCTCTCTCTCTGGTAAAATTAGAAAAGAATAATAAATAAAGTTAAAAATAAAATAATTTTTAAAATATTTTTATTTTATATTATACAGACATTTGTCTATTTTATTCTAAATTAGAAGTGTTCAACTAATTGCATTTGTGGTAACATCCAGTAATTGATAACATTTTTTGGTCATCCTCAAAAATTTTTATTTTGTGACTCTAAGTTTCTTGACACTAAAATAGTGTTATCAATTGTTAATAATACTATGTAAGTAGATGTAATTCAAAGCATAAACAATGAAAAGGGATAGTGAATGATAAATAAATTCAAGTTGTATAGTACAAGGACTGCCTAATTCAAGTCTAGTTTACATGTCATAACAGCACAAAAAATTGCAATGTTAATAATACCACAGCTAGTAGCACCATCCAAAGAGAACAATGCCTCCAAATATATAATGTGCAAAGATTTATTAATAATGATTTGCCAGAAGGATGTTACTTTCCATGTTGTTTTTCTTCAAAGGAATTACAGCCGCCAATGTCACATAAATTTGTTCTCTTTCTCTGTTTTCATTATTGCTTTGCAGGAATTATGAATAGAAGCAGTATTGATAAAACTTTCCTTCCAACTCAAGATAATCTAAACAATTGTTCTATAAGAGTTTCCAAGTAAAAAAATGCAACTCATTTAATCACCCTCCCATATATCATTTCATCAAAATCTCTAGCAGTGTTCATTTCTCAGCTTTGTATATGCACTCCCATTGTCATGAGGGCATTGAGTAGAATATCTGTACATGTGTGTCCTTCCTAGGAGACTTGATGGGTTGCCACGTGACTTTTGTGTGGTACCTGAAAATATTTCTCTAGATCCATAAAACAAAATATCATCAGTGCTTCAGGAATGTATACAGCCAAGTTTAGTGACCAATTCTCAACAATATTATACAATTCTGATGTCAAACCATAATATAGGTTTACTGAATTTGGAGTAGGAGAATATCTCCTTCAAGAGCTAAGAAAGTCCCTACCTCTTCTCCAAAGAAATATCCTTTGGTTAAAGAGACCCAAGAAGTGTGAATGTACCTGCTAAAATGCTGCCTGATGAGGATGGATTCAGAAGTAGTTATTTGTTATTTTTTTGTTTTATTATTATTATTTTTAAATTTGCTGTAGGGCTCATGCATTCCCTGAAAAGAGACAGAGAAGGAGACAGAGGGGGAAAAGTGAGAAATCACCCTTCAGGGGGGTAGCCATGTTTCAATTTCTTCTTTTCCATTCTCCTCTCAGGATTTGGGGCATTCAAACACACATGCCCAGCGTATTTTTCAAGCTTCCACATCCGGAACTTGAACGATTGGTCATTTGGACCTATCTTCTTTAAGCACTACACCACAATCCAGACCAGTGATATCTGATGAGGCCTGAAGAAACCAGTCTATCCCTGACTGAGATCAACTCCTCAAAATCACATTGCTTTGCTCCCTAGAGCTATTGCTTCTTTCGGTACTGGGTATTAACCAGGTTCTCTAACTTGTTTGTTGTTTGTTTTCTCTTCTCTTAAGGTTCAAATCTTAAGGATTCAAATGTTCTTTCTTAAAATATATAAATGATTTTGCCAGTATTTTCTTCCGTTAAGATTGTATAACCAGATGTGTTTTGTTCCTTGCTTCTGACCCATTCTGTAGGTTGCCTTTGCCTGACTTAAACATTCACCAGTTATCTGTCAATCGAGGTGTTTATTTGGCAGTTATCTGCTGTTCCTCTCCTGACACTCGAAACTGTGTGAATAAGAAATATTTACCAGACTGATAAGTACTTCCAAAAATCTTATTTAAGTAGCCATAACTTCTCAGGTAATTCTTACCTCAAACAAGCTTAGTCTTCATTATACAAATGCTTGAGGAAACTTGAGTTGTAGAGTCCCGCCCTTATTTTTTTTTCCGCTCACTTTGATAAAAGCACTGTTAGCCATGCATCATCTTTGAACAGGTAACTGCAAGCAGCGTATTCACACAGAACCGTATTTTATCAAAGTGTTCCCCTTTAAGCTTACTGCCCTTTATTCGACGTAATCAATTGTATTCAGCCTTCACTAGTTCTTTGAGAATTCAATTTTGAGAGATATTTCTGGTTTCCTAGACCACATTGGTTCATCTCTTTCTCTCAGAATAATGAAGATCTAAAATCTAATTCTTGCCTATTTCGGCCTCAGACTGTTTTTATCCTCTTTTTGTGAAATCAAACCTACATGCTTTTCCTTTGCAGTGTATGTCTGAGTATTATCCATGTCCCCAGGATCAAGTGGCTATTAAATTAGTTCTATCAATTGTCCATGGGTTTAGAGGTTCCCATGTGTGTTTTTCTTAAGTAACCACATTTTATTTTAGAGCACAAAGTACAGGACTTCTGACTTGATTATTTAGCTCTTAGTATTTTGGGGGTTTTTTTGTAAGTAAATAGCAGGAAAAAATATATTGCTCTCCTTCACTCTAATGAAAAGTTCTGAGTTCCTCTGACTGTCATTTCATTTCTGAAGGAGAATTGGAGGACTGTCCCAGAGATTGACTCTCAAGTTTCATTTTTTTTCTTTATTTCTTCCATTCTAATAACCTTATTCCTTTGCCTCTTCCAAACTCACCATCTCATGCACATTTTCTCTCTTGTAATATCTTATCTCTGACCTTTTGGGGATTAAATGATTCAATTTCTCTCCCCAAAGTCATTACATGTGAGTTATCGCAGACTATCAAGTTTCTCTTTTCCTTTGGGATACCTTCTAGATGAGTCTATTTCATAACTTTTTAGTTTTAAAAGTCCTTCTTAAATCGAACTTACTTCTGGTGAGCTGTGATAAATAATATAATATGTAAAGAATTAGAGTCAGATGTCTTGGGTTCCAGTTCAAGCTCCATGACCTTTCCAGGAAGAGGATCTCGGTCAGTTCACATAATTAGTTATCTCCCTCACTTCCACAATGGGAATAATGATTGTAACAATCACTTCCCTATTTAATGCAAATGACTATTGTACAGCTATACATGAACATATATTTTTGAGAAGTTATCATTAATAAAATTGTGCCAATTTACTAATTTACTGTATTCAATTACTTAGGGACACTTCAGAAATTCTTCTGATTCTGCAGGTACCCCTTTCCCCCATTAAATCAGACTTGCAACATTCATCGTATTTACTAAATGTATGCTTATTTTCTGACCTGCAGAAATGTTCACTAGCTTCATTTTTATTTATCTGCAAAGGTCAGTTAAATCTTGGCCTTTTAAATTTTCCTGTTGGTTTCCAGTTCTCTTGGTAAGAGTACATGGATCTTTAGCTACTATGAACAAGTTCCAATATTGACAACAAATAGAATTCTATGAAAACCACAGAGAAAGAAAACATATTGGGACCAGCAGATGATGTAATGGTTACATCACTGGACTCCCATGTAGTTGACTATGGTTCGAGTCCTGGTCCAGGTGGCTTGAAACTCACACTGGGCCCGTGTGCATGTGTACCCCAAATCCCGAGAGGTGACTGGAGGAATTGTGACATGACCATCCCACAGGGGGTGATTTCTCACTCTCTTTCTATCTCTCTCTGTCTTTCTTGTGAGCACATGCAACCTATAGTAAAAATTTCTCTTAAAAAAATTAATAGGGTCACATTTTTTTTTCTGTCTTCTAAATGGGTTCTGTCTTAAAGATTCCTGCATATATTTTCCTAGATTTTTGTTAAAGATTAGTAAATGGCAGAAACCACTAACTCACTGAGATATTTATCAAATAATTATTGAAGATCATTCAATGCCCAGTAACAAAGTAGTTTCAAAAGAACTGAGATTATAGACAACTTTCTCATATTCATGACAATAAGAAAAGCCTTGTAAAGACTACCAGCAATCATAAAATGTAGATCAAATCCACCAATTAGGTACCAGCTCAAAGTACTGAGGCATGTCTCCATTTAAGCTGCCAATTAAGCTAAATACATTTATAAAAATGTAGAAATCAACTTTAAAGGGCTATCTGAGATATTATGCAGTACACTGTGCACAATATCCCAATTACAATACAATTCAAACTTGAAGGACTGACATGATTCTAAAGGAAACAAGCCATCACGTCGTGTCCCTGATGTCAGGGACAAATGAATTATAGGCTTAAATACTCCCTCTCCTGTATGCATACACACAGAGGGAATAATCAGAAAAAGACAGTATAAAGTGGCTAATTTGTCAAAAACAGTTTATGAGCATGATGACGTAGTATCCCTATTAAATGTCTGAAAAAAATAAAAGATAAATAGGATAAGAAAAAATGAAATTAATAAACCAACATTTAATTACAGTAGTGCTTATCTGTGAGTTCTTCATACACATGTGCTTTATAGAATCACTGTGTGGAGGTAATGTCATCTACATTTTATGGATGATGAAAATAAGAAGACATGTAAACTTGTGATGAATATCCAGTAATATTAGTTGTTCAAAAATAAATTGGTAGCTGTTACTGTTTTTGTTTGGTTACTACTAGAATCAAAGTACTATATTTACATTATTGCATTAAAAGCCCATGAAATCCTATTGTAAACATGACAACGATTTCTATTTTACAAACAGTATGAAGGTGCCAGCAAATGGCGTGGTGGTTAAGGGCCCTGGACTCCCTTATGGCCAACGGCGGTTTGAGTCTCTGACCTGGCAACTTGCTTTTTCAATTTCCCTCTCTCTCCTCTCTCTGTCCCTTTCTGGTCAAATTCAAATAAGTAAATAAATAAATAAAGTTAAAGAAAATAATTCTTAAAAAAAAAAGCTCTATGAAGAACCAAAATTAGCTTTCATTTTATATTTAATAGAGGCACTAATATATTGTGTAGTTTCAAAAAAAATCACATAGCCTCCACTTCCTCATTGTCTAAAGCAAGCAATCATCTATGCCCTACCTACTTTGAGGGAATTCCTCTTTTTGTATGTATACAACGCATGTTTTGTTCATTTGCATAAAGCGATATTTTCTTTTGTCTCAAGAACCACTCTGAACGGTGGCTTTGACATGAATGTTGATATCTGGGATCAGAGTGAAATAGTCAAGTATGCACATCACAAAAATGAGGAGGAGGCCAGCAGATGTTTTCTTTGTTTTTATTTTTGCTTTCATTTGTTTCTTTCAGAAGAACAGGATAATAGACTCAGTATCATAAGCTTCTTAAATAAATACAGTATATCCAAAACAGGGTAAGAATCAATACCAGGGGCTTTAATGGTTTAGCTCAAGAACTCTATTCCTTTCGACTGTTTTTTCTTTTTCTTTTTAATTTAGTAGTTTATTCTAGTTACACACACACACACACATCTCCATTACCTCCTCCTAAGAAGGTATCATTCGAAAGAGGAAGCATAAGAAAATCCTACGTTTGGAACCTAATTTTGGAGTTGGTCTCATGACTCCCAAAGAATGGAAATGAAGCAATTAACTTTTTAATTATGCAGCAAACCATTCTGTAAGCAAGAAGGAAAAAGATGCTTAAACAGTTTACTTAATACTTTTAATATTGTTTTAGTAATGCTGGAAATTTCAAAATAAGCAAAGAAATGTCAGTTAAATATGTAAACACAGATTTTCTTTAAAAATTTTCTCTCCGTAGGATAAATGCAGGAAAAATTAATTTCGTACGCATCTCAACTGCCTTCAAAACTGCTAGACCAATTACTTTAAAGATTATAAGTTTTATAATATGTGTTTAAATTAGAAAATATTTTAGCTGTCTCAAGACTTGGGCACACATATTTTCAACTGCAATCTGACTCCCCCAACCCTCAAACCTCTCTAGAGAATATTAATTTTAATTATGCCTACCAATTGATCTCAATTATTGAGCTTGCTCAGACTTGTTTAAGAATAAAAAGCATCCTTAGATGCAGTACCAAATTAAAATGAAATGGGAAAGCATTTTGAAATGGTGGGCATGAAGAAGTTAAAAGGAATGCGTATTATCCATATGTAAGCATTTCCCAAGTTTCCTTTTCCTCAAGTACTAAATCTTATTCAATCTTTTAAGTAGTTGGAAGAAGATACGTCTTTCAAAACTGGATTTATGAGACAATGGAGCTAGCATTTAACATACTGTCATTTTTTGTTGCTGTTGTTCTGGAATAAGAAAACTGTTGTTGTGTTTTTATTTGACATTAGGAATCATTTCTTGTCTTTAATAATACACACCCAGAAAAGATGAGTCCTGTTTCAATGTTGGATTAAGTCAGGACACTTGTTTTCACTAAGAAGCTGATTTATTTTGTGTAATAATAAATTGACCTAGTCAATAAGTAACTTTCAGTCCCCTTCTGCTCTTGCTGCTCTTTTGTAATTATCATATATATGTATATATATGTGTGTGTGTGTGTATATATATATATATTATATATGTTGTGTATGTTGTATATATATGTGTATATGTGTGTATATATATATATATATATATATATATACACACACACATACATATACCACATATATTAAAATATCAATATATATATATATACACACACATACATATACACACACACACACATACATACACACATATACATCACCATCAGTGGGAAGACTTTCATTTTCTTCCTGGGAAGAAGGCAGGGCATTTCTGAAGTGGTTGGGGGTAGATCCCTTGCCACTATAGGGGAAAAAAGAACCAATGACACAATGTAACCACAGGGCGCTGTGTCTGCCTCTGAGCGCTCTTCATCTGAGCCACTTGAGAAACATCACTGCACGTTGTTACTCAGACCGCCGTTCTTTCTAAACGAAGGTTACTGTCATTGATCCCCAAGAGCTAAAGGATCTATTTTAATATTTTTGTGCACTTCATTTAGCTAGTCTCCTTATTGATTGGACTTTATGAACTATCTACTTGTACCTGATGTGCATTTCTGAACAGTTGTGAGGACAAATATTTTCTCTTATGGATCAATGTGTAGAGAATTTGACTTCTCAGTTACTGTATATTTGGGATGCTTGTTTTGAAATTTAGGAGTACACTTTTGGAGTGCTTGGCACTGCTTCCTGGGGAAAGACTCTCTCTCTCTCTCTGTCTGTCTCTCTCTCTCTCCTTGATAGGCTGGTTCAAGCAGGTTAGAGCACATCAGGGAAATAAATTTGAGTGATAAATTACGCTTTCAGAAAGATTTTATTTTTGAAATACCCTATTAAAGCCCATAGTTTCATACATTGCAAACTTGACGATCTCTACTAGATTGTGATTTTTATATTGTAAAAGGAAGTTTCCTGTGTTAAAGTAAGCTTTAGTAAACTGCAAATAGAACATTTATAGCAGAATGTACCCTTAAAATCTGGATAGTTTTCTCTTAGTATGTAATATGCCAAGCAGGAATTTAATATAATCCTTCAAGTACAGAACTGACCAAAAACCAAACAAACAACAAACAAACAAACAATCTGTAAGATGAACTTAAGACCATAATATTATAATGCCTTGTAATGCATTTTCCCCTCAAGAATGAGGTGTATACTTACATTTTTACAATACAGACTTAGAAATATATAAAAATGTTTTAGACTAAAGTATTGCTTCCAGGTTCTTTTATTGGGCTGCTCAAATATTTCATCATTTCAAAATACCCTTTACACCTGAAGCTCTCACGTTCCTCATAAGGAATTTTGCTTTTTAATAGAAGCCTTCTGAATCCCTGAGGGCATTTAGACCTGGTACAGCTAACGCACAACAGGTCTCAACAAGAAACTCGGGCTCCTAAGACAGAGGCTGACGGAGTTGGTATTTCAAGCTTCTCTGGAAAACCTAAGATAATCCAATGTAAATGACCAGTTATTTATACTGCCCGTCTCAGTATCGTGGGATATTAGGCTTTTCATGCTCTTTCTTTCAGCCCTGGAACACAGCCATAACTCTGTCCTTGGCTTCTGTAAATTTGCTATAATAAAGTCCTTAATACTATTGGTAATAAACCTTCATGGATGCAATCCAGGAGAGACCCTACTGAAAACCGAATTCAGTCTCATGCTGAATTGTTTTCTTGTGAGGCTCCAGCCTAGTATTTCCCTTCAGAGTTAAGGGTTTTATGTAGAAATACTTTATCTATCTCTCTATCTCTCTATCTATCATCTATCTATCATTGACCAGTTTCACTGCCATGAGTAAGAAAATTGCTCCATAAAATACTCGGTAATGTAAATGTGAGAATGAAAGTTATGTATCTGATGATTTATCAAAGTTATGGCTTGTAGGAACATGACTAGTTCTATAAAGGAATTTAATATACACATCAGAGAATATTCCAGTAATACCAAGTAAAATGCGATGCCGTTGCAATATGAAATCTCAAAAGCAAGAACCACTCTAGAATTTCTGCCTTTGGCAACTCTACTCATGCATGACCTGGCATGGCATGTCTAAATTTGATGTAGTGAAAGTTAGAATAAGCATTTATTTTAGAAGCTCTTGTGCTTCCACAGAAGATAATCTTCTATATGTATTCCTGCTTTTGATGTTCTTCCCTACCCATTTCTCTCACTGGCAAGAAATAGGAGATCAGCTAAGTGTAGGATGTTTAATCAGATTCATTTTAGAGGATAAGGGATCAAGGTTGATGAACACAAGGCTGGAATCTGAGACAAGTGCTGGCCCCCAGAATGACGAGTCATGGTGTGACAGGCAGGAGGAACTCAGGGCTTCCCTGTACTCTGCATGTAATATATTGAAATTTGTTCAGCCTTTTGCTGTCTCCCAGGAACCAGACTTTAAATAAAGTAGTAATCTCTGTTTTAAAGAATGAAATTTTTGTTTCTTACATTTTTGGTTTTGTTTTGATTTTAGAGGTTTTTTGTTTGTTTGTTTGTTTTTGTTTTTGTTTTTGTTTTTGGTTTTTGCT
Source organism: Tupaia belangeri chinensis (assembly GCF_000334495.1). NCBI lineage: Eukaryota > Metazoa > Chordata > Mammalia > Scandentia > Tupaiidae > Tupaia > Tupaia belangeri. The sequence goes on along the minus strand of NW_006159546.1, from coordinate 1,885,014 downwards.
ATAGGGCATGTGTGTTTAACAGAAAGTGAAAATCAGCCCTCAGGGGAGATAGCCATGCCACAATTCCTTCTCCTCTATTTTTGTCTTGGGATCGTGGGCACATGCACATACACACACACACAAACACACACACACACACACACACACACACACCCCACCCCATGTATGAGTTTCAACCCGCCAGGTGCAGGACTTGAGCCACAACTGACCACGTGGTAGTCCATCACCTTTAACCATGTGCTGGCCTCAAGCCTTTGAGTCAGTTGATTTATTTATGAGTGTGTGCTATAGGGTTGCAGCACTGCGGACGAGAGACAGGAAGAGAAAGTGAGAAGTCACCGCCCCCTCCCCAGGCGGGTTGGCCACACTGCAGTTCTTTCTCTTCCATTCCATTCTCAGGATTTTAAGCACACATGCCTCATGTGTTTTTAAGCCACTAGATCTGGGACTCAAACCATGCATAGGTATATAGCATCCAGCTGTCTCAATTACCATGCCATTGGCTGGCCCTGGTCAGTAAAATTTTGATTTACTAAATGGTAATTTTAGGATTCTTATAATGAGCATTCATTAATTGATACGCTAGTTCGAAGGTCCCAAAATGTTTAACCATACATAAGAGATTTTTTTTTTAATTACATTTTTGTAAACTAAAAAATTAAAAAAAGCAAAATACAAAAAACATACTTTGTTCATATGTCCACATAGAGAAAGTATACTAAAACAAAGGCTTAGTGGGACCAGCTGGGACCAGCAGATAGCATAATGGTGATGTCACTGGACTCCCATGTAGTCGACCACAGTTTGAACCCCAGACCTGGCAATTTAAAACTCAGTCTGAACACGTGTGCATGCACACCCAAAATCTCCAGAGGAAAATGGAGAAGGGATTGGGGTGTGGGCATATCCCCTGAGGGATGATGTCTCACTTTGTATCTCTCTGTCTCTCTCTCTCCAGTGAGTACATACGCCCTAGATCAAAAATCTCTCTCTATAATTTTTTTTTTCTTTCTGTACAATATTACAATAAACTTAGCTATTGTTTTTATAATGAAGTATGTGTGGCAAATGGCTTATTTTCAAGTCCCATCTCCCCTTAAACCAGGAAATATATTATTTAACTGAAATAAAAAAGAGCATATATGGGGGGGGGGAGAGAAACGGGTCCTGCACATATATTAGCATGCCCATATGCTGTTTATTAAATCTGATGATATTCCACCAATTCAGACAGCTGATAGAAATAAAAAGAAATCAGCATTTTTGCCGAAGTATGAAAACTTGTGCTCGTGTACCACCCTCACGCAGTTTCATCATCTGTCAGATTTCTCAAGAGCATACCATATTTTATAGGCTCGAAATAAAACATTATGAATACATACATACATAATGAAATACGAGCTATGCTTCGAGGGCCGAGCATTGCCCAGTGTGAGCATTTTTACTTCTGATCCTTTAAATGACACCATAGGAAAGGTATTTTCTTATTTTAACTGAGTCAGAGCATGCCGTTTATCTCCTTAGTTGTATAGGAATATGTGGAGGAGAAAATACTTTGCAAAAATAAAAGTTTTGGTAAGCATCTGAGAGGTTTGATAGTCAAAGAACAACTTGTGTTTTAACAATAAATTAAAATACATTAGCTAAGAGCGGCGTGCAAAGTGCTTCAAGTGAAGGATGGAGTGAACAGACTGTCTTACTCTCCCTCCACTCTACGTATCTATGAATAATCATTCCTTGAGGTTTGAAATTATAAATAGCAGTGCAAAGTGGAGTGATTTCCACTTTCTGAAGGAAATCATCCATTTTGTTTTCATTTTCATTCGGGTAAACTCAAAATGGCTTTGCATAACTTCTGCTAATCTTATTCAAGACTGAAGCCGTTTTGACCAAAGATTGTTTTTCCAATTGTGAGCAGATTAGTACACTTTTGTAGCCAAATTGACTCAGAATTGACAACTGTTGTTTGACTTGGTAAAGTTAGAAGATGCGAGTCGATCCCAAGAGAAGGGAGATAACAGGGAAAGTTGAAAAGGCCGGAAGTTTCAAAGAATCCCTGAGCAAATTGCATTCTAGGGCTAGACGGTAGATAGTTGCATAAGGATAGTTTTATTGAAAGTTTAAAATGGAAATAGACTAAAATGATTATTGCCATAAATTGATTATTCCATACCCTGTCCTGGCACACATGCATAAAACTAGATATATTAGGTAAAGAAAAAAATTATCATCTAATATTTTATTGGAGTTCTTAGATCAGTCATTGGCAAATCCTAGACAACGTGTGCTAGTTAGAGTTAGGAAACTGTCTTGAGGCCGGCTGGTGGTGCCATAGTGAAGGTGTTGAACTCCCACTCAGCTGACTGCAGTTCAAGTTCCAGACTTGGCAACTTGCTTTCTCACTTTCTCTCTCTCTCTCTCATCCTACCCTCTCTCTAGGGTGAGCATGTGTGCTGCGTAGCAAATTTAAAACACAATATTAATACTAGATAAAACTCAATCAATGATTCTTTCAAATAAAAGATACAGAAAACCTGTCTATTTGGATATAACCGTTACTAGCAATATTTACAAGGTCAGTATGTGGAAGGTTGTAAAGAACTTGGTTTAAGCTTTGTGATATGTCATTTTATAAAACAAGCTTTTTAAAAGTAATTGTTAGAACTATGGGTATACATTTATTAATTATCTATTAATTATCGAACTCAAGTACTTGACCTTACGCTACATGAAGACCTGAGGGTGAAGCCTGTGTTTTCTTGTTCATCATTCTATCTCTAGCTACTAGGGTAGTATCTGGCATTTGGCAGATGCTCAATAAATACTCTTTGAATTAATTAATAAATAAATAAATGTCCTCCAGTTCCAGGATCTATCCAAAATTTCTATTATTACCTTTGCAGTAATGCTTTATTTTATTTGCTTGCTCTTCTGATTAACTTAGTCTGCGTTGAGTTGCAATGGTGGAGAAATTAGTCAAAAATGATTGATTGAGGGATCAGCAGTTGGTGTAATGGCTATGTCGCTGGACTCCCATGTAGCCAACTGTTTGAGTCTTGAATCCACTGGCTTAAACTCATGCCAGACATGTGTTCATGAATGTCCAAGATCCCAAGAGGAGAATGAAAGAGAAGGGATTGTGGTGTGGCCACATCCCCCCCCCCCAAATACCCACAGTGGGTGATTTCTCACTTTCTGTCTCTGTCTCTTTCTGTCTTTCTGGTGAGCACATATGTCCTATAGCAAAAACCTCTCAAAAAAAAAAAAAAAAGAAGAAAAATGATTGATATAAAACATACTATATCAAAAAAAAGAATAGGCTAATACTAAGTTCTGTGTAGAGCCTTGAAGAAGAGTAGATTTTACATGTTGAAATCATGCTTCTCTGCTAAGCCTATTTTTCTCTTTAGTGACCTACTTGACAAAACTAAAGTACGTCAGTGGAAAATGTAGTTGAAGAATTATTTTTCTTAATATTCTATCCACCCAGGACCTGGACAATTAAGGGTAGGTCCAGGGTAGTGAACACCTTACATGGAGAAAAATTATAACATTCTCTATGTACTGCCTTAACAACTATTCATATTTTCTAGATAAGTCAGTATCAATTAGAAAACTTTCTGAATAACATAGGTTGAAAGCATCATAGTTGCTAATTCAAACTATTAATACATGTCTGATATATTAAGTATTTATTTATTTAGTCATTATTTATTATTCAAATATTATTGAGATTTCATTTTAAAGAGAATTGTATGATTTAGCTCAAGAAAGCCTTTAGGAGTTATGGACAGAGTAGGTTAAATTTCAGTCTTAATTAAGTTTTCTACTGTTTTTTAATTCTTAACATTATCTTATATTTTTATGAAGACCCTGGTGTACTTTTATAAAATTCCAGTTTGTTTGTTTGTTTGTTTGTTTGTTTATTTATTTATTTATTTTCATTCCTGAGAGAGGTTAGGATGTCGTTGGGTAGAATCAGGAGTTGCCCTGGATTTGCTAAGGTCTGCATGAGAAGCTATTCTCTTTGTATTTCCAAGGTAGTTCATTCCATGGTGTCATATTTCTATTTTCTAAATCGCTTGTATTCATCTTTTTAAAAAATTATTTTATTTAATTTTTTGCTGTAGGGAGTGTATGCTTGCCAATGGAGGGGGGAGGACTGGGGGTAAAGTGAGAAATACCTGCGGGGGGAGGCTATGTCACAATCCCTTCTCCTCCTTTTTTCTCTTGGGATTTTTGGGCACATATATACACACTCCCAGCATGTTTTTCAAGCTGCTGCATCCAGGACTTGAACCACACAGTTGACCATGTGGGATCCAGCTACCTTAAGCACCATGCCACTGATTGGCCACACTTGTATACGTTGGAGGTTCCATACAAATTGTGCTTCCCTGCTGCCCTTTCCACTCTTTTGTCTAACACTTATCTCTTCCCCCAACCTCACTACTCTTCACTCTCAGTATAACTAATTCAGTCTCTAAAAATGCAGCAACAACAAAGAAGTATATATTACTGGTGTTCTAGTTAACTGCCACACAGGAACACACTTGACACATTTCATCTGACTTTATCCTCATTACATTCTCTATATGTAAGTTTTATTGTGTCCCATGTGAGCACACACTGAGGTCAACAGACCTTCGATGACTGGCTGCCCATCCCATGCCACCAGTGATGGCTGGGAAGACGTCCTAACAGAATCTGTCCAAGAATAAAAACATGTTCTTTCCAGTATATCTTTTATCTCTGGGTATCCAGCCACACCCTTCCCTCACTGGAATGGTCTAACCCCCTTCCACCTGCTCCCGTTTCTGCTCTCCGACACTCCCTGTAGTATCTTCTGTGGAGCTCACCCTGATGCTTGCCCTAGTTTGCATATCGCACATCTGTATTAGCATCTATCACATTATATTATAAAACTTTAGGATTATTCCTTGTGCTAGAATGTGCCCTTCAGGAGGGCAGAAAATTTTTTATTTTTTTTGTTTAACTCATAAGGGGCTTAAGATGGCAGTTCTCAAAGCATTTCTCAATCCTCCAGGACTCAAAATCATTTCCCTGATAATATTAGGATGTGGTTTACCTTTTCGACCTTCATTTTCCCATGCATGTGCAATGGAATTCTCCTTAGACTTCATGCCGTGTGACATTGGAGCACACTGAACACAGAGCAGACAGGAGTCCAGCTGTCTTCTGGCAAACTGCTCGTCAAAGAGATGGGTGAACACGTAAAACAGTGTCACTCGTCTCATTTTTTAAAAAGGTGTTTAATTATATTTGATTAAAAATGCTTTTATTGTGGTCATTTACAAATACAATGAGTTATTTTTAAAGTATCTTCATGCTGATTTTGAATGTGATGAATATCAGTAGATACATGCCTTATACGTAAAAGCTCTCAAAGTGTCCACTGGAGTTTTCAACTGTAAAGGGGTCTTGAAATGAAGATGTTTGAATACCAATGGCTCCAGCCATGTCTAGCTTTGAGTTAGCCCTCATTCTATTTGATCAACAAAACCAAATAATCAAATTGATAAAATCTTTTGTTGCAGAGACAGTGAGTTTTCTGATGAAGACTTGGCTCTCTTTGATATTATAATTTGCTCAAACAATCGTAAGTCAAGGAAAGAATGAGCAAAATTCTTATTAAAATGTACTCTAGGAGAGTGTAAATTCAGAATACTAATTATATCAGTGAAGCAAAATCATGTATTAATTGAAATTAAAAATTTAACCAAACATCACTCAATACATGAATCAAATATTAAGCAGGTACTCACATAGGTTATTCATTTGTATAACAGACTACGCATTGTGAGATTTTTTAGAGAGAATATTTGTGAACATCATAAATTTTAAATTAATCCAGCCAAACATTATAAATTTTGTAGAAGATTTATAAAATGTTTTTTAATGGAACTAATCTGGAAATTTTCATCAAATTATCACCTAAGAAAAATGTATGACAACAGCTTCAGTTTTCCGTATGCCAAAACTCCAGCATTTTTGAATTGTTAGTATAAAAATTAATTTTCTAAACTTTATTTATTTAATTCTTCTGAGAGAGAAAGAATGCAAGAGGTACCCCCCACAGCTTGTCACACTGTGATACACCCCTGTCCCAGCCACCCGGAACCATTGGCGTGTTCAGGAAGGTCCTGAGACCTGAAGGGCGTTTCCACGTGAGTTCAGTTGAATTGCCACCGTGCCACTGCCTGAGCCATACAAAAATTAATTTTTAGGAAGAACTATATAATATTAAATAAAATAAATGAACATCTTCTCTTAAAGAGAACAGATGAGAGAATATTACTTGATTTTACTCTAGACTTAAGAGATTCTCAGTATCGTATACTAGTATTAATAATAGGTCAGGAAAGTCATGACACATTTTTCTGTTCTTCAGTGTGAAAATGTGTCATGACTTTTCTAATGACCCAATAGGTCATGCTTCAGACTTGTGTGTGTGTGTATGTGTGTATGTGTGTGAATTACAATAGCAATGTAATTCAGTAACAGTGGCCAAAGTCTATACCTAAATCTTTTCTATACTGTTCACTAATTTCTTTTCTTTTCTCTCTCTCTCTCTCTCTCTTTTTAATCGCCAGAGGTGGGTCTCTGACAGACACAGAGTGAGGGAGAGGGAGGAAGGCCCCCTTCTGTGGAGTGTAGTGGCGCCTCAATTCTTTCTCCTCCATTTCTTCACCATGTCACCCTCTTTGTTTTGCTAGTCACTGGACTGGGATTCAAACTGTGGTCAGCCATTGCAGGATCCAGCTACCTTAATCACTAGATTACGGGCCAGTCTTTCACTAATGTCTGTATTACAAATCTGTTTTGTTAAAGCTGGTAACTAGTAGTATTATAGACTTTTATTTAGTATCGACATTAAGCTGCCCAACTATGCCATCAATCTCAGAAATCCAATATGTAACACAAAACAGTAATTGTTACAAAAACATAGTAACAGTTACTGAAGAAGAGGTGAGGCCCAGCTACAATGTAACTAGTTGGGAAATGCTAGTACCAAAGGTTGGAGTCACATGGCAGGCCAGGAAACCCATCAGAGACCATCCTGAATAGGCTCCGTGCCATAGCAGCTGCTTGTCATCCTAGCTAATGGGGAGATTGGGGCAGAGGACCCCAAAGGCGAGACCCTGCCCAGAATACCCTTCTCTTTCCCATCTGCTTCCACCCTTGTCCTCCCCTCTTTCTCTCTCGCATTAAATAAATAAATAAATTAATTAATTAATTAGGGGTCGGTGGATGACATAATGGTTACCTCACTGGACTACTACATAGTTGACTACAGTTCAAGTCCAGGACCTGGTGGCTTAAAATTCACGGTGGATGCATGTGTGTGTGTGCATGTCCAAAATCTCACGAGGAGAATGGAGAAGAAGGGATTCTGGCATGACCATTAGCCACTAGGGATGATTTCTTGCTTTCTGTCCCTCTGTCTCTCTCTCTGTCTCTCTGGCAACTGCACACATCCCATAGCAAAAATCTCTAATTTTTTTTAAATAAAAACTGAATATAGAATTAATAATTAACTAGCAATTTATCTTAACTCAGTTGTAATTTTTATTATTTCTTTTTAACAAAAGCTTCAGGTGATGCCTATACAGTGACTTTTTTTTTTTTCCACATTTCTTTTTTTTTGGTTCCTTCCATGGGGTCTTAGTAGTTGTCCTGACTGAACCTCATCTAGAGCTATATGATTGTATTAGGTCATCAGGAAAGTCGTGACATATTTTTCTATGCAGAAACGGGTCAGGACTTTCCTGACGACCCAATATATTTCCTAATTTTAAAATACCGTTTGTTCCTCGCACATGCTACGTGCATCACAGTGTCATGTCTGTGGTAGGGCAGTTTCCTGAGTCCTTCAAGCCCACGTAACAGCCCATGCTCTGCAGGCGTTTAGACACCCCCTCTGCATTGCCGCTCTGCCACCACCCAGCACAGCTTCATCCCGTCATGCCGTAGCCTGTGCAGGCGTCACTGTGGGCTCCCCGCACTCCAGCTCTGTTGCGGACACTGTGGACATTAGCATGCTGATGATTCACATGCCCTTTTTGATCTTTTCCCAGCCCCTACTAGCAAGAAGTTGAAGACATCTAAGATGTCTCATGGTCTGAAGCAGACCTTCCTGGGCTTGCTCTGGACTGTTTGTGGTCATAATGTCCTGGGTAGGAGTGTAACAGACTGGAGAGTTTTAGACGCCCGCAGAGCAAAATATCCGTTTTCCAATGGTTAGGGATCATTTATGTTGAAATGGAGCTCAGTAATAGGGTTTGGAAAACAGCTGTTGCTGGGATCGTTTATACCATGGCAATAACCTTTTTCTGTTTACCCTTATGCCAGACACACTGTGTGTTGACCAAGGTTTAAGGACATTAGGCAGAGAACAGGGGCTCCACCACCTCATCAGTCGCCCCAGAAGAGAGAGTGTTAGGTGCCTCTCCTGCTTACCAAGGGTGTGTGCTAGAGTTCTTCCCTCTGCTTGAGCAAACTTCACACTTAACCACACTCAACCTCCTTTTCGGGAAACGAATTTTCTTCCATTCCTTGATAAGTATTCAATCCAGTCTTCAAGAGTCAGCGTCTGTCTCGGCCACGCAATTACTCCCCTTAGCTCTCTGCCTTTCACCTCCAGCCTCTCAGCATTTCGGCTTTGGCTTTACTGCACCAACCTAAACAATCCCTTCCCTGAAGACATGAACCAGGCCTGATTCTGCTCTGTCTTTCCAGTCAGACGTGGGTTTTTTTTTCCCTGTTCTATTGATAAATGGACTAAATCACACAGCACTTAGTACCTATAATTTAATATCAACATTTCAATCTTGACCATCCCTTTTTTTTTTTTCTTCCCCAAACACAAAAACAGAAGAGGGGGCTTTAATAGAGAAGCTCTAATAGGGGAACCCGAGTGAGCCATGCTTTGCTTATTGTATCAACTACAAGGGGTCTTCACAAAGTCGGTGGAAAATATGGGAAAATGAAATCATCATGGCATTTCCAAATATGTTTTGGATCAAAATAAACTTGTACTTTAATTTTAGATTTCCATAAACGTTTCGATGTCCTCTGTATGTGACAGAGAATCCCTGTCCTTTTGGAAAAAAGCAAACTCATTCCGAACTCTTTATTCTCAGTGCTTCTCAAGGATAGCCACATAATACTGCTCCATGCGCTTCGTGTCTGAATAAATGATAGGGTCCATTTTCCCTTTTGAAAAGCTAGCTCATATCATTAGCCATTAGCTAATTCCTTCCAAATACCTTCCAAGTATAAGGGGTTCTTTCATAATCCTGGGTACTAACTTTTAAATATATACCATATTTTTATATCCCTGAACAATAAATTTCTATTCCCTTTTCGGTTGACTTCTGACTCTAAAATTCCAGTTTAATCTTTTAGGTTACTCTCTTATTGTTTCCATTGTAAACTTAGCTATTTCTAAAATCATTTCATAGTATATATTTCAATAAATTACAGTCTCCTTGTTCCTATGTGTTTTGTATGTGTGTATTTACTTTCCCAAGTTTCTCATAAATATACCTTTGCATCTCACACAGGGTGGTGCTAATTTATAAATAAATTACCCTGTAGTAATCTACTCTTCCTAAAACCAAATAATTTATTGTATATAAAATTTGTATCCTTACGCAAAATTTTAGTTTTTCCAACTAGCTGTATGTATCTGGATTATTGTGGATTTGGTTTCTTTTTTCCTTGGACTGTGAATTTCTCCTGTTTGATTCTTCCAGAAACAAAGTGCTGATCCCCAAATAATTATTCAGTATTTCAATATGTGTATAACTAGGTTTAAGCTTTTTTTTCCCCTCAATTTGTCAGAGGGTTTATGCACTCACAGAAGTGAGACAGAGAGAGAGGCACCCCCCTCCCAGGAGGGATAGTCTTGCTGCAATCCCTCCATTGCCCTCCCTAGGTTTGGGGCACACATGCCCTGCATATTTTTTGAGACACCATATCTGAGACTCAGACTGTGCCATCATTTACTTGGGATCTAGCTACCTTAACCACCATGCCACTGACTGGCCCTGGATTAATTTTTTTTTAAAAATTAGATATTACTTAAATATATCGGTTGTACTTTTAGAGGGGAGTTTAACTTTTAAAATAAGTATTACATAAGTAATAGCTTAAAAGTAAATATAAAAACAAATATCTGCAATAAACAATGCAACACTTTAAAAAGAACTTATTCAATGGTATGAGATAAAAATTAAATTTACTCCTTTGTGTTGTTTCTTCTAAGTTCAACAGGCCGAGATATGACATATGCCTTCAGAATTCTTTGATGCTAATCTCCCATGATAACCAATTAATTCTCCAATTTCTCCACTCTAAGGCTGGCTAATACTATGGCCCAAGCAGTAGGTGGGCCATGCTATTTTAAACAGACAGGAGGGCTGAGGGTAAGCAGTGTGTCAAAGAGCAGAGGAGTTAAGAAATTGGAAAATCTCGAGACAGCCTGTCTAAACAGGATTAAGGCAAGGCCAAAAGGATTATCATGCCCTAGCCCCCCAAGATCTTTGTGATAACTGCTTTCCTAAACATTGGGATTAAAGGTTAGAATCACATTCTGAAACAAGAATGCAAACGTGTATTCATGAAAATCCCCGTCTTTAGAGGAAAAGTTCAACAACGTCTCAGCCCTTCCATTACTAATACACTGAAAAACGTATTTGTGTGAGGGTCCATTGTTTTTTTTTTTTTTTCCACAAAGAAAAATAACCTCTTTTCTACTTTTTGTTTTGTTTTGTTTTTTTACAGTAGCTTTTTTTTTCTTCATTAAAAATACATCTTTTTTTTGGCCCATTTATCAGCATTATGTATAAAAGCTACTCTTAAACACACCATTAAAAAAAACCACTTCTAATATATAGTTGGTATTTAAATATAAACATACAAAGTTAAAGATTGAAAAAAAGAATCCTAACAAAATTTGTAGCAGTGGTTGCTTTTCAGGTGCAGGATCATTTTATGTATTGATAATATGAACACAATTAATTATTGTTAAAATTTGAATACTGTTTTCAACTGTTTATTCAACATTTCCACCTTATCTTTCCATATGATTCTATGTTGACTTAAAAAAATATATGTAGCTCAGATTAAAGCACATCTATAAAACCTAGTGAAAGCATGAACATTTTTACCTTTATAAATTGGATTTCCTGAAGTATTCATATACAGGAAGTCTATTACATCTAAGTCTTTTTACCAAAGTTAACAATGTGAAGTTGTTTTGATGTCAAATTTGCATATCCATAGGAGAAAATAAAAAGGAAGATGCATTGTATGCAATTCATACAGCAATGAGGTACTGTCAGAATCAGGAAATGATAATAATCTTACTGTATTTGGGGAAGAAAATAGATTTATATTTGATATTAGATTATCTAACAGCTTTTTCTTTGATACGTTGTAAAAAAACCATTCAATGCCCATCTGTGAACATCTTGCCTTAAGCTACCCTGTCTAGCAAAAAAAGTGAACATAAAAATGTTGCTCCTTCTGTGTAGTGACCCATTATGTCCCTGGACCAGAAGAATGACAGTTACGAGGTTGTTTAGATGAACACATTTAGAAATTTAGAATACCAGCTTTGTTCATATTATGCTTGAAATTTACCTAGATTTTTTTTTTTTAAAGAAAGAGCACCAACAAGCTCAGGGTTTTTGGAAATTGGTATATTGGCCAGGTCTATGGATGGACACCATGGTGTAGGGGCTGCTGATTTTCCCTTCACGTATTTCCCCATCTCCCTTCCCCAGGTGTTGCTGCCATCAGTACCTTTCCCCTCCTTCCCTTTCCTCATGGCAAGACGCATGGAAGAAGAGTGCTGTTAAGGCCTCTCCATTAATCAACAGGTATGGCGGTTCTCATG
>NW_006159546.1:1855029-1871972 GCF_000334495.1 Tupaia belangeri chinensis | reverse complement strand
CAACAGTTATGGCGGTTCTAAGAAAGCGGTCCCGCTGCCGCTCTTCTGCGTGCTCTGTTAAGAGTCTGTCTCTCGTCCACACTCATCCACGACACCAGGCCTACTGATAGGGAAGAATGGTTGCACCCAAGATCACCTTCACATTTCCCAATGCGCTCTGCATTTCGAAGGTCCCTGAGCAGTTGTAGGTTTGCTTGTTGTTTTTTAAATGGAAACCTTGCAAAAGGGTTAATGGTCAAATTCTCAGAGGAACATGCTATGCATGTTCCTCAACTAGTTATAAGGGAAAGACATAGAAGGTGTGTGTACAAATATAGCACTTGAAACCTTCGTAGAGAATACCTTTGAAAAGTGTAACACAGGGGGATTTTGTGGGTTTTCATTCACAATTTCATGATAACGTTTGCATCTTCAAAAGCATTGCACAAAATCGCATTCACCTTAATGGCAGTACTTCCTCATATGATTATAGGAAACTAGGTATAAGCCAGGTTAAATAAATCTGAATACCCTGCAAAGCAATGCCATTCAGACAGGAGAGCTGAATGCATGCTAATTAACTTTCAGCAAAAGTTTCTTTTGTCAACTCAGCTGGTGGCATTTGAGGGAGATGGAAGGAACCCTTGTTCAGCAGTGACAGGATGTCCCTCTGTACAGGTCCCTGTGTTTTGAAAGCAGCACTGCCCTCAGGGCTCAAACTCCAGCAACCATAACCTTTGAAACAGGCATTCTCAGTCATTGCCAGGAAACGCCCCTCTTCTGCATTTCCCTTTTACTGGTGGAACTGGTCCTCCCAGCTCCTGCAGGGGCTTGTTTTAAAGACTGTCAGGCTCTATGTTACATTTTTTATGATTCAGGTTTGTTAAGACATATGACTAAAATGCAGCCTCTGGGCTAGAAAGATTCCTGTCAGATGGCTTAAAAAATAGGGAATGTGTTGGTGTGCATGTATGTGACAGTATTAGTTGGGGTATTCTTGAAAAACAGCATAAATTAGATTTCAAAAAGTGTATAGAAAAGTGAATGAGTTGATTTTGGTGCAAAAATCTATACATAGACCATTTTTTTTTTTGGCTTGTTTTTGTTGCTTAATTTGCTAGGGGGTGTCTGCACTCTCTAAAGAAAAGTGAGGAAGCACCCTCTCTCCCCCAGGGAGGATGGCCATGGCACAGTCCCTTCTCCAATATTCTCCTCTGGGGATTTTGATCGTGCACTCACACACACCTGGCTCTTTTTTCAAGCTACCAGGTCTGGAACTTGAAACAGTCAGCCATGTAGAATCTACCCTTCTTAGTCACCATGCCAACAACCAGCCCTAGGTCTAGATTTAAAAAGAAAAAAAAAAAAAATCCATGAGCTTTTTAAAGACCTCTTAAATATAGACAAACCATTTTGGTGATTTCTGGTCACTTTGGTCGCTTTGCTTAATCCTAGTCTTACCCGTGTTTGTCGTTGTCATATTATGGTTTTATTGTACATGCAACCTGTGGTCTGGCCGCCACTTTTCTCAATGAGCACAGTCTGCTCATAGATCTGTGAACAGGGGCCCTCCATCTGGGTAGTACCCAGCCACACCTGTTTGGGAAATTAGCAGTAACAATAACAACAGCAAACATGTTTTGGACATTGACTGTGTTACTACAACGTTTCTGAGCTGAACCTTGACTTTTCTTAGTTTATCCACACAAAGGAACACTCAGTTAGAAACGACCTTATCTGTAGTTTTGTCAGAAACATCATGACATGTGTTTACACAGAAAACAGAAAAAAAAAATGTCATGATGTTTCTGACAACCCGATATATGCAGTAGGTTAGAAAACCAAGGCTCAGAGAAGTCAGAAACTCTGTCAGAAGTGGGATGGTCCTCCCGAGTCCTCCCAAGCAAAGAGGGGCTGTCCTTCATTCTCAGCTGTGAGTTCCCAGAGGACAGTGATTCCACCTCATCCTTCATGAAGTCGGCAGCGTCCACAGTAGTCTCTCACTCACTTACTGTTGAATAAATAAATGCATGAATCTTCACAAAACAGTCTTTCACCTTTTCCGCCTGAACATGAGTTCTTCTCTTCACTCTCTCTTTTAAATTTACCATTAAAATACCAGAGCTGGCATGCTTGCCAGAGAGAGACAGAGACAGAGAGTGTGAAAGCACACACCTGGACACATGCTTCTGTGTTTTCTTAAGCCTCTGGGTCCAGAACTAGAATCATATGATTGGCCATGCAAGATCTGGTTCGCTTTAACACCAGGCCATGGGCTGCCCCCGTGTATCTCTCTTCTCTGTTTTTAATTCCTTTTTGAATGTGCTTTTGACCGTTATTACCTTCCTAGATGATCCCATATATTTTGTCATAAGAAAAAAACTCATTCTTTTTCCCCCAGATTTAGAACCTGTAATTAAAAACCAAATAGGCATAAAATAATTGCATTCACAGAAAAATGAACTGGTAGTTAAAATTCTATAAAATGTATCAAGTTGGATGGCTGGAGAGAAAGCATAGAAATATTTATAGTTCACGTAAAAAGAAGAAAATTCAGCCAAATTATTCTAAAATTTTAAAGAGAGGAAATCGTAAAAATTATGCATGACATTGTAGAAAAGTAAAGAAAACGTGCACCAAGTAGGAAGGCAGTCTTACCAGTTTATTATAAAAGAAAAACAAAGGGAAGGAATAAAAAGATAAGGAAAAGAGCCAAACCAAAGAGGAAAAAAATCTTTGGAAAAAAAAAAAAGAAGCAAAAAAGTTTTGAAAAAATGAGTAAATTGAAAAAGAATGAAAAATGAACGGAAACATACCATTGAAAACCACAGGCACGGAAAAGACTTTAAAAGAATATGAAATAATACTGAGAGGGAAAAATCAATGCAGGTAGTGAGATAGAACTTTGTTTATGAGTTGATGTTTCCTTAATTCTTAGAAACGTCTTTGAGGTAAAATGGCTATACAGAAAAAAGACAGGGAAAGATACGTGGATCTGAATACCCTGTAATTTTTCAGGACTTTTCCTGTGGGAACTGTGCTTTTGAGAGCAAGATTTGGGCTTACTCTTAATGTCAGAGACATATATTTAGAACTAAAATGGTTGTGCCTACATATGATTGAGATAGTTTGATGAAAAATTACTATCAAGTCAAAATATGCCTCTCTACTGCACTGTCAACCAAGATCATCATAAAATTAATTAGTCTGCTAGTTCTGCAAATGTACGGATTGTTTAGCTCATATCTACTGTGTGTGTGTGTGTGTGTGTGTGTGTGTGTGTAGTGCCTGAAACATGGGGTAAATGTTTGCTGAATTAGTCATGGAATTTTAAGAGTGGCTAGAGAGATTTGTGGTCAATATAGTCTTCGATTGTGCAGGCATGCCTCAATGTCATTTATGAGGTTTACTCATCTCTGCTTGAATAGCTCCAGTAACACACAATCCAGAAGTAGTTCACTGTATTTTTGGCCCATCTTTAACTTCCCTGCTTTTTCTCATAGTGAGCCAAAATCTTCCTATAGCTTGAGTCCATTTATCCTTAGTTTTCCCTCTAGGGAAACACAAAATAATTTCTATTCTTGTTCCAAATGAAAATATTTCCAGACATAAATTCAGACAGACACTATGTCATAATGTCTCGATGTATAATGTCCCTCTATGTATTCTTTCCTGGTTTTTAGCCACAGTCTTCTAATTTTTCTACATTACTTGGTTGCAAGTTCTTTTCATATTCTGACTATTCTCAAATTCTCATTTAGTATGAAATGCTTTTTATATACATGACACAAGAAATTCAGATGGGCCCCCACAGTTTATATTCTTAAATACAGTTAATTCTGAAGGATTTAGCGAATCTATCTCAAGTACTTTTAGGAAAAGGAAAATGAACTTTAGAATAGGATAGCTTTGACATGAGTTTGTATATAATAAGGGTGGGGTTTGGATGGTATAGATTTTGTGAATAAAATACAATTCTATGTGATAATTAATTAAAAGTAGCATGAGATGAAGAATTTTTCATCTTTACTTTTTGATTTTTAGTTGAATGTATTTTTTATTTTGAGTTGGGTCCCTGAGCTGTATCCTTAAGAGCCCATTCATCATTCTGACAAACTTGGCATTAGACACTATAATATCCTTAAGTGGATAGTAGTATCAGTGGAAGTTAAAAGACAAATGAAACAAAACAAAAATTATTGGCTTGATTGACTCAAAATATGAGCCGGTATATAATGATATGGTCCATGGTGATCAAAACAGAGCAAGACACCATTGAACTGTGCCAGATTTGAGCTTCCCTAATGAAAGTTATACAAAGTACATGTTTCACTTATGTGAACTGTTACTTAAAGCCAAGTTGTTGTCAGTGTCCCTTGCTGAGTCCTATTTACGAGTGCATTATGGCACACTCTCAGAGGCCCTGCACAGTTGACTTTCAGTGAGTGTCTCTGCACGATATATGGCCTCTTCTAGAACTGAGAAATTTAATTAATTTGCTGGCGGAGAACACTTTTATGCCACATGCCTTTTCCCTGACCTGACCCAAGATTTCCATTTTCAAATGTGCTTCATATATTTATGAACCTATATAATCTTAATGAAGGTCTTCCATATGGTAATTAGAGTGCTTGACTTTATAGTCTCAAAAGCTCTGGTGCCTACATAAATTCTTTCTGTGTAATACAGAATGTTGCGTGTCAGATGTATGGATATATACACCCAGGTTGGCTGTTCTGATGTCCCGTCCCCAAAGCAACACCATACCCTTTATGTATTTCAGCATCTAGAAGATTCTTAGGCAGTATTCTTTTTTTTTGGGGGGGGGGGAGAGCTTTTTGCTATAGGGTGCGAGCGCTCTCCAGAAAGACAGAGAGACAGAAAGCAAGAAATCACCCCCCAGGGGGGATGGCCATGCTGCAATCCCTTCTCCTCCATTCTCCTCTCGGGATCTTGGGCATGCACACACACACACCTGGCATGAGTTTAAGCCACAGGGTCCAGGACTCGAACCACGGTCGCCTACATGGGAGTCCAGTGACATAGCCATTACACTAACTGCTGGTCTGATTAGGCAGTATTCTTAAAACAATAAGAAAACCTATTTCTGCATGGTCTCTTACTGCTTGTGAAGGCGTAAGCCATGTATAATGCGTATTTTTATATTAGTTCATGTCTTTCACTCTTTTAGTATCATAGAAAGAGGGAAGCAGGCCAGTTGGTGCCTTTGAGGTTAAGGTGCTGGACTCCACATGGCTTACTGTGAAGTCCCACATCTGAAACCCATGCTGGTCACATGCGCGTGCATGCCCCAAATCCCAGGAGTAGAAGGGAAGAGAAGGGATTGCTGTGTGGCTAATCGGCTCCCAGCCCAGGGGGTGATTTCTCACTGTCTCTCTCATTATCTTTCTCTGTCTCTCCAGGGAGCCTCCCTGTCTCTCCAGGAAGTACATACACCCTATGGGGAAAACCTTTAAAAAAAAATATGAAAGAGAAAGAGAGAAAGAGGGAAGTGGAAAGCAAGCGAGAGATATGAATTGATCACATCAACTCTTAAGACCTCACTAACTTCACTAAATGGGGGATTTGGATTATTTCAACTTTTTAAAATTTTTGTTTAAGATAATTTTGCTTTGTGGCAATTTTCCTCAAACTTCATACTCCACCACAACTGGCTGGCTTTTCTTTTCTTTTCTTTTCTTTTCTTTTCTTTTCTTTTCTTTTCTTTTCTTTTCTCTCTTTCTCTCTTTCTCTCTTTCTCTCTTTCTCTTTCTATATTTATTTGCCATAGGGACCAGCAGATGGTGTGATGGTTATGTTCTTGGACTCCTGCATCATTGACCACAGTTCCAGTCACAGACCCAGTGGTTTAAAAAGAACTCATATTGGATATGTGTACAGGAGTGCCTAAAATCCCAAGAAGAGAATGGAGAAGGGATTGCAGATGTGGCCAACCCATCGGGTTTGGGGTGGGTTGATTTCCCACTTTCTGTCTCTCTGGTGAGCATACATACCCTATATCAAAAACCTCTCTCTCTAAAAAAAAATAAAATTATTATAAGGCATATGCACTCCCAGAGAGAGAGAAAGTGAGAAAGCACTCCTCAAAGGAGTTGGTCACAGCAATTCCTTCTTCTCCATTCTTTTCTTGGGATTTTGGGCACATACATACATGTACCCATTGTGTTTTTCCAACTGCTGGCTTAGGGACTCAAACTGCATGGTTGGCCATGGGGCATCTAGCCGCCCCCACCTACCACACCATCAGCTGCCCCACACATGGCTTTTTCAGTCTTGCATGTTGCCCGGGACAGACCAAAGTTAGGGACTATCCTGTCTCAGCTTCCAGACATCTGGGATTGCAGGTGCATGTCACCCTGCCAGGTCTTTAGGCTGAACTAAGACTAGAACCCAGTCTTCCCAGGTGGTTGCAGCATATGGAGTAGCACACATCCACTTCGCTGGGCCTTGGATTCATTTATTTCACTTACAGCTTTCCACAGAATATGGAAGACTAAGAATTTTAGAAAGTGTGATTTCATCTAACATTGCCAATAAACTCCGTGTAATAATCTCCCTGGAGTATGGTTTCCTCAGTAGTAAATCAGGGAGACTGGGTTAGATCAGGGATGTGCTATTTAGTGATAGCTCATGTTGCTTTATTGTTTCTTTCTGGGGTTCTCTCCTGAGGATTCTGAGAACTTCCTTTGACTTAATGGCATGGAGTGCGCTGAGATTGTGTGATCAAGTACCAGACTTGCTATGTAAATTCAAGAAAATGCTTCCTTGGGAACCAGCAGTTAGCGTAATGGCTATGTCGCTGGACTCCCATGTAGTCGACCGCGGTTCGCATCCTGGACCCGGTGGCTTTAAACTCATTCCGGGCACGTGTGCGTGCGAGCCCAAGATCCTGAGAGGAGAATGGAGGAGAAGGGATTGTGGCGTGACCATTCCCCCTGGGGGGTGATTTCTCGCTTTCTGTCTCTATGTCTCTCTCTGTCTGTCTGGCGAGCGCACACACTCTATAGTGAAAATCTCTCCAAAAAAAAAAAAAGCTTCCTAATCAAAAATTTAAAAAATCAAGAGAGTATAATTTTAATATTATAATAATATTAATAATTTAATACTAATTAATAATTTAATATTCCCTTGTTTGGTGTAAATTCAGACACTTCTTATGCTTATGGATATGTGAATTCAAGAAAATGATGCTCTTAAGGAAGACAGGTTGAGAAGACAGCCATTTGAGAGATTCGAAACAATTTAATCCAGAAGAGATAGGAAGAATTTGACCAGTTTTTGTGGCTTCTAGTGGTGGAGCAAATGCTGGTAGAGTCACATGGGGAAAAAGTTGTCTTCATATAAGGATAAAATGTATTGCCCAAAGAAATACTCAATAAGGGGCCAGGAGGTGGTGTGGTGGTTAAGGCATTGGATTTCCACATGATCCACTATAGTTCAAGTCCTGGATGCAGGGGCTTGAAACTCACAGTAGGCACGTATACATGCATTCCCAAAATTCAGAGAGGAGAATGGAGAAAAAGGGATTGCAGCATAACACTCCCCCCACCCCCATGGGATTATTTCTGTTTCCT
The DNA here is from genome assembly GCF_000334495.1 of Tupaia belangeri chinensis. NCBI lineage: Eukaryota > Metazoa > Chordata > Mammalia > Scandentia > Tupaiidae > Tupaia > Tupaia belangeri. The sequence continues at coordinate 1,864,398 of NW_006159546.1, read as the reverse complement.
TCTCTCTGTCTCTCCTCAGCAGGTGCATGAGCTCTATGGCAAAATCCTGAGGGGAGGGGGCAATGGAAAAAAAAAAAAAGAAATTTACAGTGAAAGCTCATCCAAAGAATAATCTGTGTGTAAAATCTGTATCGAGATGTTAAAGTTAAGGTTGCATGGCAATTTCTCAAGCTTATTACTAAAGGAATTCGTAAGACAGCGAGTTAGACAAAATGAATTCTAATGCTAATGATCTGCGATTCCACAGTAACTATCAGACACAGTAATATTAATAGAAATACTCCTGTCCTGGAATTTGGTGCCATAATACAGATTTTATTGGAACTGGTGATTTGAAATTTTTATCACAAGCACTTTTTGGGCAGTGTGCATTGTTCTAGTGAAGTGTTTTGTTTTTTTAACCAAAGCTACCCTTCTGAAGAGAAGACCACCGATGATCATCCGAGGGACTACTGCTTCTTTAATTGTAGGCTAAGCCTTCTATCTTCATTTCTCTGTTGCAGTATAACTGGCTATAATGAAAGTTGCAGTCAGAATGACTTACAAGGGTAATGTGATGATTGATTGCTTTTAGCTTAGTAAGGTGCATTGGGCGTAATCTGATCATGTGGGATCCTAACTTGTTTTATCTGGAAGGGATTATGAAAACTCCTTGTTTGGAAATCTAGCTTTTAAAGAGTAACTTTTCCCAGGTCATTCAATTAGTGAGAGTTGTGAGCTGGATTTCCTAAATCTCAGTGCAAAGCCACCAGATTTACCGCAGTCACTTGCTTCAAAGTACAGATCTTGGTGAACTGACACTTTCTTCTCCACCGGTGGATGCACGCCTTGTTTAGAATCTGCAGGTTGAGGGACTGGCAGCGTAATGGCTATGTCGCCGAACTCCCATGTAGTCCACTGTGGTTTGAGTCTCGAACCTGGTGGCTTAAACTCACACCGGGCAAGTGTGCATGTGTGCCCAAGATCCTGAGAGGAGAATGGAGGGGAAGGGATTGTGGCATGGCCATTCCCCCTGGGGGTGATTTCTCACTTTCTGTCCCTCTCTCTCTGTCTGGCCAGCGCATATGTCCTATAGCAAAAAACTCTGAAAAAAAAAAAAAAAAGAATTTGCAGGTTGAAATAGAAAAGTAAACAAAGAATTTTGTATAGACCAAGCAGAAAAACATAGGGAGCATAGCCTGCTCTGTTGCTGGCAGGCTGTGGAGGTGGGCATCCCTCTGTAAAGCCTGACATGACAAACATTCTTCATAATCGACTAACAAGTTTTGCCAGAAATGAAACCACTAAAAGAATATATTCCAGCTTACACTCAGGAGCTACATAATATGATGTTATCACCACATTGAGGGTGTGACTCTAGACCCCGCCGATGACTATGCTGCTAGAGTTTATGGCGAAAAAGGTAGAGTGAGTTACCAAAGATGTCATAAACATTAACCAGACTTAGCCATTATTATTCTGGCTTCCCTGTCCACTCTAACCAGGACGGCAGGCATTAATGAAATAAATAGAACATCTGATTACAAAGACAGTTGTTAACCCAGGAACATTAGCTGGTTATAACAGGATATTGGTTAATTGACAGAAGAAAACTTCTAAGTCACTACGAATGGACATTGCTCAGGATTTTAATTCTTTTTAGTTTTCTTTGACTATAGCAACATGATAAGCATATGTATTCAAATAAGAAAATACAAGCACTATTTTTATTAGAAAGATTTTTGCTATAGGACACATGTGGCTTACCAGAGAAACAGAGAGACAGAGTAAGAAATCAACCCTCCTCCCCCCCACCCAGAGGCCACACCACAATCTCTTCTCCTCCATTCTCCTCTCGGGATCGTGGGCATTCACACTCTTGTGCCTGGTGTGAGTTTTAAGCCGCTGGGTTGGGGACTCGAACCATGGGTGGACTATTTTGGAGTCTTGCAATGTAACCATTACATCATCTGCTGGTGCTGCGATATTTTTTTCTTTCTTTTTTTTTTTTTTTTTTGAGATCTTTTGCTATAGGATGCATGTGTTCACCAGAGAGGCAGACAGAGCCAGAGAGGCAGAAAGCAAAAAATCACCCCCTAGGGAGGTGGCCATGCTGCAATCCCTTCTTCTCCATTCTCCTCTTGGGATTTTGGGCATGCATGTACATGCACCCAGCATGAATTTTAACCCACTGGGTCCAGGACGCAAACTACAGTCGACTATGTGGGGTCCAGCAACATAACCATCACACCATCTGTTGGTCCCACAAGCATATACTTTTAGACAACAAAGAAATATGGATATAATTTTGAAATTATGACATTTTTGTAAGAATAGTGAACAGCTTGGTCAGTGTTAAAGATTGACTATCTCTGCATTTACAAGGAGCAAAAAATGAAGTTAGTAAAGGTGATTCATTTACAAAGTGTTTTGAGTAATTTATTTTGAATTTTTTTTCCAGCAAGTCTCATATTATCAATGACTTTTTTTCTTATTTCTAAAATGATTATCAAAAAGATAGTGCATATCATATGTTTTTAAAAATACGAAGCAAGTTTTGCATAGGTAAAATAGTCAATCTGTACAAGAAAGACATTGCTGATACTGAAATAGTGAATGAAAAAGAAAAAAATCAAATTTCCTCATTGCAAATTTAAGAAAAAAATTTTAAGGAAAGAAAAAGTATCCTGAACAGATAAAACCGTAACAGTTTTTTACTTAGTATATAATGGTATCTTTTCAAACATTGTTATATTTGCTAGCCTTTTTATCTTAATGTAACTAATAAACAGACATGAACAGTACTTCAACAAGATGTCATTGATTTAAAAATTTGTTACATTTTATTAGGGAAATGAGCCTGCAGGTCTTTCAAAAATGTGAAGCTCAGAAAACTAAATTAGCAAATTAGATAGTTTGGAAATTTTAGGAAAGTATTGAATTATCTACAATTTGGTATAAAAATAGCTAAATTTTCCAAAGATGGGATAATTCAGATATTGTACTGATGCCTTAATATATATATATGTTTAGCTTTTATCTGTAATTATAGTTTACGTATGAGATTCATTAATGAAACTGTTTTTGAAATTTGCTCATAAACTGAAAAGCACAAATAAAAGCATTTTAGCAATATGATCCTTTTTTTTTAAAGTAAGCACTTATTATAAGTTACTGAAAGTTCTAGTAGTTTGCTTTAAGGAAATATGGGATATATATAACACCATTAGTAATTAAAATGATGAACTATTTTTGAGGCTCTTGAAGTCCAAATGTAAAAGATATAAATTATTTTGTCCTATTAAATAAGTTACAGCTTTTTAGAAAAAGTAGAAAATGAATGTAGTCAAATAATTTGCAATTTAGAAATGTAGCTCTCCGAGACAGCAGCTGGTATAATAATTAAGGTGCTGAGTTTCCTTATGTGGACTATGGTTCATATCCTGGACCCAGCAACTTGAAAATCACTCTGGGCACATGTGTATGCATGCACAAAATACCTAGAGGAAAATGGAGGAGAAGGGATTGCAGCGTGGCCATACCTTATGGGGAGGGGACAATTTCTCATTTTCGGTCTCTCTCCGATGATCACATGCACCTAAAAGCAAAAACTTAATAAATAAATAAATAATAAAAATAAAAGGAAGCTCTGTGCAAGTGGATTTAGAGAAATGCTTTTGGGAGTGAACTGGATAATGAAAATTCTCTATTGCTTGGTCATGTGTCAGGGAATTTACTGGAGGCCTATAAGCCAGGAATCTTATGAATGAACAAAATGCTACATTGTAACATTACTTCTATTGCTGGCTGTGAATGGAACTCCTTTGGTGTAGCCTTTCTTTTTTTTTTTTTTTTTTTTCCTTAGATTAATCATCTAGAGATACTTATTCAATGGTCACATATAAGACCTGGGGAATAATTTATAGGAGACATTTAATGCTAAATGTTAGAGGAGTAATTGCTACACATAGGATTACTGATTTCAGAATATGAGAAAATTAATCCAGTCTAATGAGCTACAAATACTTAGAGAATATATAATAGAGAAGCATATAAAAATATGTAAGCATCAGACTGAGTTTTAGGTGTGGACTATTAATTGTCAAACGCAAATTCATCAGGCCAGCCAATGGTGTGATGGTTGTGGTGGTTGAATCTTCCAGCCAACTGTGTGGTTCCAGTCCCAGACCCGGTGGTTTAATAAACAAACACACCAAGAGCACTCACATGTGCGTGTGTGCCCAAAATCTGAAAAGGAGAATGGAGGACAAGGAATTGCAATGTGATCATCCAACCCAGAGCTGCTTTCTCATTTTCCCTCTTTCTACTTAGTGCATGAGCCCTATGACACCTTTTTAAAAATATATGTACCATATATCTTTCTTTGCCTAGTTGTTTTTGTTTTTTTTTCCCTCTAGGAGTTTCTTGGGTGCTACTGATGCAAATCAGTTTCAGCTTTTAAGGGGGCCCTTCCATTTCCCGTGTGAACCACAGTTACGTTAACACAATCATATACAATATAAAATGAAGAATAACAGCACACCCATAAATGAGACCAAAAATGTCTTACTGAATTAAAAAAACGTGAAATAACATTTACTTCATTTTTAAAAGTATATTTATTTTTTATTTATACTAGGTATATTTAAAGTATATCCATTTCTTCTATGAGAGAGACAGAGAGAGAGAGAGAGACATGCCAAGCACAGTGCTATGTGCTCATAATCTCAGAGCCTGGGAGACTGAGACAGGAAGATTTCAACACAAGGACAGTTTCTAAAAAACAAACAAACAAAACACAGGAACCCACAAATATTTGTCTCCCAAACACTCAGCCACTCAGCCCTCTTTCCCCAAATGTATTGTTCTTTGTATTCGAAAGTATAAGTTCTGTGTATGCACCATAGAGGATTTACTTACGGAAAATACACCTATTGGTCTGTTGAACCGGGAATCTCATCATTTTCCCTGCCATCTCTCTGCTGCAAACAGCCAACCCACCTCACCCACAAGGCAGATAGCGATAAATTGTCTGCTGCCACTTGGGTGAAGGAGAACATGCCCACAGGGTGTTGTTTCAAGTTTTATCTCAGGAACTTTGAAACGTTTATTTTTGCCTAACTAACCTCCCTCACTCACCTTTCTACCCACTCAGGAATTTCTTTTTTGCACCAGGGTAATCTTATCCCCCCACCCTCTCCTTAATCAACACACACACTTCTTCAATGCACCTTTTCTGCATTTCCTGTCAGGAGCAACACACTTCAGTGGCGCAAAAGCACGTTAGTCTATGAATGACTCAAATTGGTGTTGGAAGAAACAAACTGAGTTGAATTTCTTTTTATCTACAAAAAATAATTAAGGTTTTAAAACAAAAATTCCTAAAGTAAAAAACATTGAATAAGTGGATGACTCTCTAATCAGGTATAACAAAATGACAGAAAATTCCCAGCATTGTAATTGGGGATTATTATTGAGCCAAAGTTGTCTGCCAAGGCATGTCAGCTAGACTTGTTCAAGTTGGGCCATCCAAGTCATCCTTTCCTTAATTTTTTGCTTGTTTATTTGTTTCTCTAAGAGAGATTTTTTTGCTGTAGGGCATATGTGCTCACTGGAAAGACAGAGAGACAGACAGAAAGTAAGAAACTTCCTCTAAGGGAGCATGGCTATGCTGCAGTCTCCTCTCCTCCAGTATCCTCCTGGGATTTGGGGCATGCACACACTCCCACCTGGCGTGAGCCTCAAGCTGCAGGGTCTGGTACTTGAACCACAGTCGACTGTATGGGAGTCCAGAGAGGTAATCCTTACACCATCTGCTGGTTCCATTTCCTTACATTTTTAATGCTCAGATTATTTGAAAGTGATTACAGGTGAGTGTGTTTCTGCGTAAGGGTCTTTTTTGTGTATGTATTTCTAGTTGAAGTAGAAAGACGCTAAGTTAAAAGTAGTCATTCTATATAGGTGGGTTTGCAGTTCGAGTCCTAGACCCAGTGGCTTAAACTCATGCCAGGTGTGTGTGCGTGCATGCCCATGATCCTGGGAGGAGAATGGAAGGAGAAGGGATTGCGGCATGGCCATCCCCACTGGGGGGTGATTTCTCGCTTTCTGTCTCTCTCTGTCTTTCTGGTGAGTGCACGTGCCCTATAGCAAAAACCTCTCCAAAGCCTTGACAATATCATCTTGATGACATTTATCTCAGTAACCGTCTTGGTGATTCTCTATTTCTTGTAAAGTGGCAACATCTCAGCTGTGCTTCCACCATGAAGATAACAAACCTGCAGGCCACCTTGCATTATCATCAGTGTTGTCATCAAAGTGTTCTTGTCACTTGCCTGATAGGTATTCACCAATGACTGGACACGTGGGAGGCAGCTCTTGTCAGGGTGAGGAATCCAGAAGAAGAAAACCATTGGTGCGCCATTGAAAACATGGTACCCATTGCAAGCCTAGGCTAATGATAACGATAGTCTGCAAGATTTAATAGGGACTGACTCAGAGATTCCTCTGGCTTTCAGCCTAAATCAAGTCAATCAAAAATTAGACTTCCAAGTATAAAATACCATGCCATATGTTAACGAAGCATATGTTTTGAAGCTTAAAAGTCATTGGAGATTTCGTAATTCTTTCTAACTTTGACAAGTCGTTTTTCTTGCATAATACTATTGGGTTTTTGGAAAAGTCATGACGCATTTTCGCATGGAAAAAAATCTATCACGACTTTTACAACTACCCAATATTTTCTCAGTCTTTATGTATGTGTATGTGCGTGTGTGTATGTGTGTGTGTGTGTGTGTATGCTTCCTCTCAGTATTGGCCAATTTGTACATTATGAAGAAATTTTTCAGCTTTTAATCATTGTTGTGCACAAAGTAACATCATTATATAATATAACGTATCTTCAGAAAAATAGTGATGACCCGTTTTATCTAACCATTAGCAATAGTCGATTGTGTTTAGTCCAAATTTATAGACTTTAACCTGCTGCTTGTTTTGTTTTTAATCTATTTCATTGCAAATGTCATTTCTTGCATTTTTCACATCTCATAGACAGTAAGTTGGTAGGGGCTGCATATTTTAGAATTTATGGTACTTGACAAATCCTAGCGGAATGCCAGAAAGGGGAAAAAGAAGAAACTACACAACCAAGAGAGCTGGTCTTTTTTCTCATTTCCAAAAGAATTGTTCAGGTCTAGGACGATTTTGACATGAGTAAAAGCCTTCTTCAACTCTGCAAATAAGACTTAATTCAGAAGATCACTCCGAGTCTTAGGGATCTTGGCAGTATCAGAGGGGCTGGATCAACCATTCCGGGATAGTTTCTACAAAAGATTAGACACAAAACATACTATCTTTTCATTTTAAATGTACATGCCTCATCTTGTTCTCTTGAAGTATATGTGTGTTGAATAAATCAGTGGACTTTGACTTCTGAAAAAATTTCAATATCTATGAATGTTAAATTGCCTGTACATTATCTAGCCCAGCTGTGCCCAGTAATGGTGCCGAGCTGCTCTGGGCATCAGAGTTCATTTTTCTTGGGGAATGTCTCACCGCTTTAGGTTGCCATAGGGGAAGTGACAGGCTGTCTTGAGCCCCTTCAGTAGTGATATTTACTTAGGGCCTTAACTGCATTTCACTTTTCATATCTTGGCCTATGAGCATCTGCAAAGGGCTTTTTGTCTTACCTCCCTGAAGTGGGTAGAAATAGCAGCAGAAGTTGTGCCATTTCAGAGCTTTGGAAAACAGAAGTGGCAATACCAGGCGTGTTGGCGTCAAATAGACGGACGTGGAATGTTCGACAAGCATCTCCACTCACGCAGGCTATTCACACGCAAACGAGAAAGTTCTTTCCCTTTGCCACATGTTCTAGATCAACAGCGTAGGTTCTTTTGTATAGTTTTTTCTTTAATGCTTTTCCAAATTGTGAGTACAGGGACACCGTCCATAGCATTGCCTAAGATCCTCCTTCAAGGACAGTGCGTGGTATTCAGAGTTTTTACTGTAAGTGTTGCTTGCATGCTTGTTTTGGGGGGTTCATAGTTATGCTCTGCTCTTTCAGACATGCTTTAGAAACGAATATATGTTAATTAGCTTACATCCCACAATTCTTGATTTCATTTTGTTTGTATTCTATTATGATTTGCAGTATTCGTGTGGTATATTTAGTAGGCAATCTTTAGGGTATTTTTGTTTAGGCTTTAATTATATATGAGCTTATGCAGAATAGTAAAATATGATAAATATTTTCTGCAATGTAAATTGATGTTTGATGATCCCGAGTCTCAACTGGGAGATAAAGGAATTTGGATCAGCCAGAGCACACCAATACATGCGTTGATGAAGTAATTTCTGTATTTCCATAATTCTAATGATATAGGATGACATCTTTAGAATTAGTGGCTAATATTAAGGAAGAACATGAAATTTAATTTTTCCAGTTTTTTTTTAACAAAGTGCAGTGAATCACCATTATCAAAATAGTTTGACTAGCGTCTTTTATCAGCTGCAGATTTTTCCCAGAAGCTACATCCTCTATAGGATCACAGGATAAGATATCAAGTCACCTTTTGCCTGTCCTGCAAAACAAAAGATCTTCAGCATTCTAAGCATTTAGTGATGTTATCTCATGCTATTGAATCTTCCAATGCAAATTGGGTTTCTTCTTCATTCTAAGCTAGCATTTAAAGAAATGGAATTAGAGAAAAGAAACTTCAAACCTGCCAGCTGGAAATCATCGTGTTCAATATTTTGCACTTCTGTGTTCTTGCATCTGTAGCCTCACATCAATAACAAAATTTTCTTTGAAGTTTTGTGGTATTTCAAGTAGAAAAATGTTTAAAAGAGAGAGAGAGAGAAAAAAAAAAAGAACATCTTCTTATAGTCAGAAGTTGCCCTGGCCAAATTATGCTGCATAATCTTCAAGCAGTGTCTGGATAGGGTGGCCATTTTTAAGTGAAAGTATTTCTGTAGAGTGGACATGCATTTTTCTTTGGGAATTTTTTTTTCTGCATAATTAATTTTCAGTGCACACAAGATGGCTTAGGTGGATAGCCTGGCCTTGTTAAACCTGCTAAGCTATCTCTGACCATCAACATTATAACTCATCAGACTTTTCAAAGCAGGAGCTGTTTAAGTCAAGGGATTTTCATTGCAGATCCCTGACTACGGCTGGGTAGATGTCAGAATTTAGAAGATACTCTCCCAGTAATTGTAAAGCAGTGTTCTCCAATCAGCATATATTATTGCAAAGCAAGAACTACACTGTCTGAATATCTATTTCAGTTAAAACCCAGTCATTTGAACTTTGAGTCATACATACCGAAATGTCTCTACTGGATTGAAAAGCATGTTGCACTCCTCTCCCGTAATGGTGTTGAGGATAAAAATACA
>NW_006159546.1:1729629-1855019 GCF_000334495.1 Tupaia belangeri chinensis | reverse complement strand
TATCTAATTACTCATTACAGATAGCTGTCACTGCTTCTGCGTATCCATCAATGTTTCAGTTCATAGCAGTTTTAATGCGTTCACTCCAAATACAGGAGTAATAGCTTTTGAAGAACAGGAAAAATTGGGGGTCTCTAGATATAAAAATAATGAGAGGAAAAATCACATGTAGATTTTTCACTTGTTTTAAAAGTGTATTGATTTAGGGACCAGCAGTTAGCGTAATGGCTATGTCGCTGGTCTCCCACATAGTCGACTGTGGATTGCGTCCCGAACCTGGTGGCTTAAAACTCACGCCGGGCGCGTGTGCGTGTGTGCTCAAGATCCCAAGAGGAGAATGGAGGAGAAGGGATTGTGGCGTGGCCATCCCCCCTGGGGTTGATTTCTCGCTTTCTGTCTTTGTCTCTCTCTGTCTGTCTGGCGAGCACACGTGCCCTATAGCAAAAACCTCACCAAAAAAAAAAAAAAAAAAGTGCATTGATTTATTTCTCCTGAGAGAGAGAAAGAGAGGCAAAAGACAGAGAGAGAAGCAGGTACCCCCAAGGGGGTCCTCAGGTCACAATCCATGCCCAGCTTCAGTCAGGCCCATATCATGGCCAAGCGTGTGCCTGGCGTGTTTCGGGAGGTGCCCAGGTACAAACCAGTATTCTTTCACATGGATCAACCTCATGGTATTTTGTGTTGCCACTGTGCCACCTTCTAAGCCCCTCTTCATCTCTCTTAAAAGGTGGAATATGGATCGGATAAGCAGGGAATTCTTTTCTTTCTTTCAATTTTCAAGAGAGACTAGAAATAGGAGGTCACATCCAGGCCCTTCATTCACTTATGTCCAGTTGCCATGCTGTCAGTAGACGAAGACTAAAGGAGGCACCCTGCGTGCTGAGGTGGCCTCGTTGCAAAAGGCAAGCGAAAGTCCTCTCAGACCACGAGAAGACTTTCCTTTCCCTCCTCCTGGCATGAAAATCTAGGTTACCAAAATTACTTTCAAGGACAAAATCTTTTTCTTGTCAGAGAACAGAACATACCTTAGAAGAGCATCACGCTGGAAACCAAGAATCTCCCTTTTAATCCAGCTTGAGAAATGAATTAGGCAACGTGTCAACCTTTCTGGGCCTCGATTTCTTTATTGTTAATTACGGAACTGGGCTGGAAAGTTGTACCATCACATCTAGTGTTCATTTTATTTTATTTATTTTTTTTACACGTTGGATAGCTTACCATTAGCGAATGTAAATAGAATGTGACTATTTAAGTTAAAAACGATTTACCATAAACACGACAATTTAAAGAAGATTACATTCCATATGAGGACTGTGGGGAAGAAGAATGTTACGTTGAAGAAGGGAAGTCCGATAGACAGTGCAAAAAGAAAAAGAAAAAAATCTGTCATAAACACAATCGATTTTGATCCTTTTGGTTTTTTACGTTGTGTGAATTGTAATTTCAGACTATCCTCTCAAATCTAATCACAAAAGAGTCTAATAGCTAGCAATAGATATTTTCTCAAATTGAGCCCAATAGAATTTCCTACACACTTAGAATCAAGCTATTCTTAGGGTTGATGCTGTTCTTTGCAAAGGACAGCCTGCATACGATAGCTTTGTGACTCTGCTCTCTCTTATAAAATTACAGTTTATGCTTGTGCATGAAAAACTATAGACTGTTTCAACAGTAGAAAACTGAGTCTTATAGAAAAAACAGAGGCACTCTTACGATGCTAGAGGGACTCTTGTATATCCTTCTCTCTTACACGTATACATATCCAACATATTACATATATGTTACATGTATGTGTCTATGTTATATTCAAACCATGCATTTTTACAGTGACAGTAGAAGCAAATGCAGTGATAAATATAAGTTTTCTGAAGTAGATGTTTTGCATAGCATTTCCCAAACCTCAGAAGTTTCAAGAGCTTAAGAAATGAGGCACCCGTACCATCTGAGTCAAATCTCGGGTCCCCAGTCTACAACGCTCCTCCCAGTTAAGCTGCATTGTTACAGAGTTTTCCTCTGGAACCCAGGACAGTGGGTGGGTGGAGCTGAATTTGAGGCATGCTGCTAGCAGAACCCGTATTGCAGCTCAGGGGGGCCTCTATTTGTGTGTCTGACTTTGCCATGAGGCTGAGCCCTGTGAGTAGGGGAACTATATCAGTCATTCACAACTCACTGTCTTGTATTCAGAAGGACCCCAGGATAGATTTGAAGAATAGAAGTAGTTCCTAGATTTTTTTTTTTTTTTTTTGAGAGGTTTTTGCTTTAGGGCGCGTGTGCTCACCAGACAGACAGATTGAGACAGAGAGACAGAAAGTGAGAAATCACCCCCCGTCCCCCGCCCCAGGGGGGATGGCCACGCTGCAATCCCTTCTCCTTCATTCTCCTCTCTGGATCTTGGGCATGCACGCACACGCGCCTGGTGTGAGTTTTAAGCTACCGGGTCCGGGATGCGAACTGCGGTCGACTACATGGGCGTCCAGCGACATAGAGTAGATGTTTTGCATAGCATTTCCCAAACCTCAGAAGTTTCAAGAGCTTAAGAAATGAGGCACCCGTACCATCTGAGTCAAATCTCGGGTCCCCAGTCTACAACGCTCCTCCCAGTTAAGCTGCATTGTTACAGAGTTTTCCTCTGGAACCCAGGACAGTGGGTGGGTGGAGCTGAATTTGAGGCATGCTGCTAGCAGAACCCGTATTGCAGCTCAGGGGGGCCTCTATTTGTGTGTCTGACTTTGCCATGAGGCTGAGCCCTGTGAGTAGGGGAACTATATCAGTCATTCACAACTCACTGTCTTGTATTCAGAAGGACCCCAGGATAGATTTGAAGAATAGAAGTAGTTCCTAGATTTTTTTTTTTTTTTTTTGAGAGGTTTTTGCTTTAGGGCGCGTGTGCTCACCAGACAGACAGATTGAGACAGAGAGACAGAAAGTGAGAAATCACCCCCCGTCCCCCGCCCCAGGGGGGATGGCCACGCTGCAATCCCTTCTCCTTCATTCTCCTCTCTGGATCTTGGGCATGCACGCACACGCGCCTGGTGTGAGTTTTAAGCTACCGGGTCCGGGATGCGAACTGCGGTCGACTACATGGGCGTCCAGCGACATAGCCATTATGCTAACTGCTGGTCCCAGTTCCTAGATTTTATTAGAAATGTACTCCTAGAAGCCAAATAATGAGCACAAGAATAGTGTTTCCCATATAGTTTCTGCTATACCGCCTCGAATGTATTTATTTTGCAAATACCATTGAGTGAACTCTTTGCCCCAAGTATAATTGAGCTTCCGGGAGGGGGAGAGATTAAATCTATAATGTCCTTACTCTGTACAAAGTCAAAATTCAGTAGAATGAAGCATAGAAAATTTGATAATAATACAAATGATTATCAAGTTACATAAAGGATAGTATAGTAGAATAATGTAAAAACAAATTTAAAAAGAGTACAGCCCAGTCTTTAGGCTAAGATTGGAGACTTCTTGATGTGGGGAGCCCATGAACAGAAACGTGTTGCTTCTGTTCTGCTTTAATCTCTTAAAATAACCTTTAAAGCTCATGTTTCTGATCCCTTAATTTTCCACATACAATTGTGCATAATTGTTTTTTTTTTTTTTAATTTTTGCCATAGAGCATAAGCACTCACTGGAAAGAGACAGTGAGAGGTCAAGTGAGTGATTACCTCCTAGGGGGATGGCCATACTGCAATCCCTTTCCTCCCTTCTCGTCCTGGGGGATTTGGGGCACACACACACATATGCCCGGCATAATTTTCAAACAGCTGGGTTCAGGACTCAAACCATGACCCACCACAGGGGAGTCCAGAGCCTTAACCACCACATCTTTGCTGACCCTAGTATTTTTTTTTAAGTAGGTACTTTGGAAACATTGTTAAGTCCACATGGCAGTTGTTCTAAATCCACCCTTAATAAAGGACTGACTGGCAGTTTAGAGTTTGCATGTCTCTGTGTGAACAAGAATGTCTTTGCCAGAGTATCACCCGAGTTACAACCGTTCTTGTTCATGGAAAACTGAAACTGCATGCAATAGGCTACAGTGGCTTAGATGAGCTGCACGTTTCTCAGGCGCACATGGGCCTGTGTAGCTCTGTGTTTCCACACTCTACTACAAACGTTCTCTCTTCTTCCTGGGCAACTCGTCTTCATACATTCATATCCAAGAATATTATTTCTTTCCATGCAGTTATGTTACGGCTTCAGGATCCTGCACAGAACTGTAATCTCCCTATTCCTTCGTAACATTTTGTCTGTATCTCAGTCAGAGAGTGTTCACTGAGAGCCTGTTTTGTTTAAAGCACTGGGCCAGAAACAAAGAGTCATTTCAGCCCTAGAAGCAGAGCTGTTGTGGGCCACAACGCGAAGCGTAGACTCAGTGGTAATTTACAGCCAACGTCCCTTCGGAACGCTCCATGCCCTTGCTGTGCCCGTTTGTTCAGTACTTTGAACGTCGTCTCTGTGTGGCGCATACAGATCCCGGGGCATTTTCCGAAGTGCCGTTGATACAGCTTCCCTTGACGTACTGCTGTGCGTCTCTGCGGCCAATTCCAGAAAGAGGCTTGGTTTGGGCTCACTTTTTTTTCTCAAAGCTCCCCAAGGGAATATCAGTTCCTGTTTCATGAATCACTAGAGGACACATTGGGCAAACGGTTTAGAAACTACATAGATTAACACCAGGAAAGCAAAATATTTAGTTTTGGCACCTATTCAGAGAAGACTGACAGTATGAAGCAAGGATGGGTGAAGGAGGGGGTCTCAATCTGCAGGTTATCGCTTCAGCTTCATCTAACTTTAGAAGTACACGTAACTTCAGAGTCTCGTACATCCAATTCTGTTAGAGAAGAAAGGGGAAGAGAGAGAGTAAGAAAGGAGGAGAGAGAGGCAAGCAGGTAGATGTTGGTTAAGATGCTAGAATCCCACAGTTCGAGTCCTGGAACTGGCAGCTTGCTTTCTCACTTCCCCTCTCTCTTTCTCTCTGTCTCTCTCTGGTAAGAGTTCATGCCCTATAGCAATTTAAAAACAATAATAAATACAATGAAATAAATCTTTAAAACATGAAAATAGAAGGGCCAGCTGGTGGCATAGTGTTTAAGGGTGCTAGACTCCCACATGGTCAACTGCAGTTCAACTCCTGGACCTGGTGGCTTGCTTTCTCACTTTCCCTCTCTCTCTCACCCTGTCCCTCTCTGGTCATATTAAAATAAATAAATGAATAAATAAATAAATAAAGTTAAATAAAATAATTGTTAAAAAAAAAGAGGAGGGAGAGAGACAGAGAGAGAAAATATATCTGTAGCTGAAAACTCAGCAGAAATGATTTTAAATGATTTGAAAGTATCTTGGTTCTTGTCAATGCATATGAAACAACTTGGCAAGTTTTCGTTCTCCAATGTTAAATAATAAATTAATAATAATTATGGACACTGAGTCAAACGTACTCAAGTTCATATCTTGTCTACTCTGTCTAGTAACTGAGCATCATTGGAGCCTTCTGTTACCTCACTGACCATCTCTTTCCACAGATAATTCTTTGCCTCCATTAAAGAGATAACCATGGTTTGTCCAGCACTTTTATGTGCCAGGCTCGCTCCCTGAATTTTGTCTTAATTAGTCTAATCACCACCATAATCCCACTGTCCCCCTTTCACACATGAAGGAACTGAGGCTCAGAGTTACGCATTTTGCTCGTGATTCACCTGGTATTTCATCCCGAGAGTGAAACTACAGTCTGAGCCCCCATGCTACCATAGTACCACTGCATGATTTCCTGTATGCCATGCCTGGAACACAGCGCCATAAAAGTGAGATTTTATTAATAACAGTTTTTTTTTTCTTTTTTCTTTTTTCTTTTGGAGAGATTTTCGCTATAGGGTGCGTGCACTTGCCAGACAGACAGAGAGAGACATAGAGACAGAAAGCGAGAGATCACCCCCCAGGGGGGATGGCCACACCGCAATCCCTTCTCCTCCATTCTCCTCTCGGGATCTCAGGCACACACGCACACGCGCCCGGCGTGAGTTTTAAGCCACCGGGTCCAGGACGCGAACTACGGTCAACTACGTGGGAGTCCAGTGACATAGCCATTACGCTAACTGCTGGTCCCTAATAACAGTTTTGAAATAGACCAATTATGCTCTGGGCATTTCATTGTAAATTACTCAACACTAAAGTGTGACAAAGTGATAGGTTTGCTTTCTTCCTGGCACAAATAGTATTTCCTATGCGCTGAATAATACCTTTTAAATATCAGACTTTTTTTTTTTTTTCTCTTGTTACTTTTTGGAAGATTAAAAGGAAAACATATTTTCTTTACTATCTCTAAATATCCCATGTGATCAATACTGGTTGAGAGACCATATGGCTGTTGACTAGATCGTTCAGCTAGAAGAGGGGGCTTGTGTATTTTCAGTGGCTACGGAGTGTATATAAAACGGTATTGTTCAGTGTTTTTACGGAGTATAGAAAGTCCAGGTCTTCAGATGTCGTTCTGTGGAGGGGTGGAACCTGCTTCATTTCCCTGCCTCAGCTTCAGGCTTCTCATGTGGAAAGTGTAGAACGAGTGCAAGTCTAAGTGGCCCTTAAGTTCTTACCTCAGTGATTCTGTGGTTTGGCAAGTAAAGTCCTAGGAAGGACTTATGCATACGTTTCAATAGGCTCATTCAGGTTGTCCAAATATGGGGTCTTTTAACAGTGGCCAAGTCCACATCACTCGTCTTATTCAAAAGAATTCCTTCCTAGAGACAGCTTAGAAGATACAACTGTGTTGAGTAGAGAGACGAACTACCTAAGCTGTCACAGGACTTTCACACACACACACACACACACACACACCTCCTTGAGTTTGTTATATTGCTTGCACAAACTAAATTATATTCAGAATAACTTTAAGAACTGACTAGCAGAGGCCCAGCTGCAGTGACATAAGCAGTAGGGCACTGCTGGTGCCATATGGGAAGTCCCAGGTTTCAAGTCCTGGTTGACTTGTGCCCGTGGGGTGGCCCCAGGTACACCCAAGATGCTAGTTAGCTGAAGGCCTGGATAGAAGACCATGACATGGCTTGAGCCCTGTGGGGACAGCTCATTGTCTGTCTCTGTCTTTCTCTCATGAAAGGAAGAAACTTAAAAAAAAAAAAAAATGGAAGGACTACCAGAGGTTATGTTCAGGTTTCTTAATCTGGGGAAAACAAAACAAAACAAAACATCTCCATGTAGACTGAAACCAAGGCTCCAATTACCCTGTGAATTCTGGCAGCAAAGCAATAGGAAAATAAACCCAAACACCTGCTGTGTGTTTATGTAAATCAAGTTTAGGCAGGATTATTTCTCTAAAATTTCCCAGGTAATTGTTGCTCAATAATTCTGGCTTTATCGGTGACGACTGTAAATTCGATCAGTGTTTCTTAAAAGGTAGTCCTCAGGGCATCGGTCTCAAAATCCCTATTAAAATTGCAGATCCTTAGGGTCCAAAAACTTTGGAGTAGCAATTAATCTTCCCTTCTCCCTTCCCTTTCTCTCTTTATGTTTAAACAGTCATTCTCTTCAGTAGTTTTTAAACCTTTTGACACATTTGTAGTAAGTGGTACAATTTAGGTAGATTGTCCTGTTTTAGATGAGGTGTCTGTTGTAGCCACAGAAACCATGACTACATTAAAATGATAAGTTCCATAGGTCATCTGAACCATAAAATATTGAAAAGATTTTATTGATAATAAATTTGCTTAATATTCATGAGAAATCTAAGAAGCCCCAGGCTCTACGATAATAGATATTCGTCTTATCACATTTTTAAGATGAAAAAGAAGGGGTCAGCAGGTGTGTGTGCTTGCCCAAAATCCCAAGAAGAGAGTGGAGGAGAAGGCTTTGCAGCATGGCTATCACCCCTGGGGGGATGATATCTCACTTTCTGTCTCTCTGTCTTTCTCTGTGTCTCTGACAAGTGCATGCACCCTATATTAAAAAAAAAAATCTCTTAAAAAAGATGAAAAAGAACATCTTCTTAGAACTAAAATAACTTTCTCTTTAATTGTGATGTTTGTACCATGGAAGTGAAGACTGTTCCAATCTTCTTTAATCTGGACACTATTATTTTATTTGCAATTGCAAAACTGCATTGGTTGTTATACATTACGGGTGAGTAAGGTGACTTGTTAGATTTATTTTTCATTACATTTGCTTTTTGTGTGTAGGAGTTTTTTTTCGCCTCCAGAGGCTGTTTTAATTCTGAGTCAGTCCTAGCATTAAGACACAAGATTATAAGAGGGGCATAGGGGGAGACCATTGCCAGTTAGAAAAAGAGGTAAAATAATGTGATCCAGTGTGACCCATCAAGATTTCATCTAACTTTAAAATTCTGAGTCTGTTTCCAGTGTAGGTGCGTTAAAAGGGTCTTCCGGTGAGCCAAGACTCTTACAAAGACTGAAGTGATCAAGACGGTCATAATGCCCAAGCTATTTAATGTAATCATCCTCTACAACACAAACAAATTATCTCTAACACTCAGTTCTTATTAACACTCTAACACTGCACAGATCTTATTTTGCTTGTAATCTCATTGGCTTCGCCTACATCTCCCACACCCCAAACTCCATATCTTCTAAGATGGCATTTAATTATTTAGGCACAATCAGCCCATCCCAGTTGGGCGCCACCCTACTCCACCCAACAGAGATGAACTCACCTGACCACATGAAGTCATTTGCATCTTTACATAAAATCGCTGGTTCAAAAATCAATGCCTCATCATCTTGCTCACATAGTGTTTGGTTCTTTTTAGTATAAACAGTTTCATTCTTGCAAATGTTTCTTGAAGACATCACATCCTATTATGAGAAATAAATGCTTGGTGTCACTAAGAGGCAAGGAAATAGCTATCTTCGCTAACCTCTCTAAAGGACGTGACCGAGGAGAGAACACACCCGGACATGAATCCTCTAAAAGAGTATGGTGCTAGAATGCCCAGTAAAGAGTACACTCAGTAAATGATTAAGTGACCAAGTGTGCAGTAGACACAAAATTGTAATTACAGTAGACTGGTTAGGAGAGAGAGAGAGAGATTATGGAAGGCTCTCCAGACTGGGTAGATTTTGGACACGTGGAAGGGAGAATGAAAAGTACTCAAAGACAGAATAAAGGCTCTGCATGAGCAGGGAATGGAAAATGAGGTTTGGGAAGGAGAAGGGGAATTGGTGTGACATAGGAGAGAATATTAACTGAGGAGATGAGTTTAGTTAGATAGATTAGAATCAAATTCTAGAATCCCTTCATTGCCAGAAAATAAGTTTTGTTTTCTTCCCTTTCTTCTTCTTCTTCTCTCTCTCTCTTTCTCTCTTCCTCTCTCTCTCTCTTTCTTTCTTTCTTTCTTTCTTTCTCTCTCTCTCTCTCTCTCTCTCTCTCTCTCTCTCTTTTTCTTTCCTTCTTTCTTTCTTTCTTTCTTTCTTTCTTTCTTTCTTTCTTTCTTTCTTTCTTTCTTTCTTTCTTTCTTTCTTTCTTTCTTTCTTCCCTTCTTCCTGGATAGATTTTTAGATGCATGAAAGGGAGTGACGAGGGAGAGAGAGAAAGAGAGAGGGAAACTGAAAAAGCAAGTTTCCAGGTCCAGTACTCAAACCGCAGTTGGCCATGTGGGAGTCGAGCACCCTTAACTATCATGCCACCTGCTGGCCCCCAAGTAAGAAGTTTTATTTTGAGTGTAATGAAAGATTGTTCTTGAATCAAAGAAGACCGTATTGGAAGCTCAGGCAGATGCGTTAATGACATTGAAAAAGATAATAATTGAGACTTGAGGAAGAGGACAGAAACCAAGCATTTATATTTACGGATGCATTAAAAGCAGGGAGAATGGTGATGTTGTTGGCAGCAAGGTGGAAGTGAACACCTAGGGGGTAGAGCCCCCCACTAGGAACAAGGTCAACGAGGCGTGCTGAGTAGTAGAGCTTAACATCTCCCATTTATTTATTCTTTAGCTTAATTCAGACTCCATGGCATTTGGGGGAGTGCTTCAGGATGGAAATTTTATTTCTATTGTAATAGATCTCAACTTTGCCTTGGAAATAATTGTCAAATGACGTGCGTTTCTGAAAAAGAAATTTACTACAAAATAGCGCTTTTTGCATCTCTATGAACTTACTCTCTATCTTTTCGAAAAAAAAAAACCAAATCAGGTTGTCATTAGTAAAATGGCAATGACAGCAAGGACTGTCGAGGTGGGAGGTGTAGGTACCTGGCAGAGATCCTGTCACGGAGCCTGCCTCCTCTGCCCGTGCTTGCAAGGAGAAAGCTCTCCTCCACGCTTCCCTGTTCCTCAAACCAGTGTTCAGTTCACTTGTCAGTAGATGACATGTTATCATTGCAGTTTTCTGGTTTTTCTGTTTTTCTAGAAAAAAAAAAAAGTCAGTTTCTCTCATTAACTATAAGATAGAATTCTTTGGGAAACCTGATCAGGAAAACAAAGCAAAATTCTCCACAGAGACCATACTTCCGCCCTAACTGCGAAACTACGAAAGATTCTTTTTTTTAATTCAGCCATGCCCATTTCATAACTACATGCCTGATACCTAATAATAAACTAAATTGGATAATAGAGACCTGCTCTCACTACACAAGCCTCCCAGTTTTCTAGATAATGACAAACGAAATAGTGGAAGCCGTCGTGGGACTTGACTAACTAGAAACTACCAGTTGTGTGTTGGCTAAGTAAAAAAAGATTCATCTTTCCCTCAAGCTAATGGCTGATAATTAACCAAACTATCCAGCTGTGCCAAAGCAAATTAAGTATAGAAGGGAGCATTTTGTAACCTCCTTTGCAAAGGACATCCCCCTCCGTACTTGCCATCATCTGGTTGCATTTAGCATACGTAACCGTTCAAAAATGCTGGGGTATCACTCCTTTAATGGTGTTTTAAAGAGACTCTTGAAGGAGGTACAGCTAGGGGAGCTGTAGGGGAACAAGTTGGGAGAAATTAAGCACAACCGTGAAAGAAAAGGGCTTCTTATTTAGTCTTACGTTTCTCTCATAGTTTCTTTACTCCGCGTGCCCCAAGTTAGGCAGATAGATTATCTCTCTCTGAAAACACAGGACCAGGAAGTATCTGCATGTGACTCTGACTTTAGAGCTGCCAGCCAGCAAAGATTCAGGAAGGCCACTCTCCAGGAGTAGAGAGTCGGAGCAGTACTTGACACATATGCCCTGCTTTTCTATTTCGTTTCATTTATTTATTCTGGCAAAGCGTGCATGTGCTTGCCAGAGAAGCAGAGAGGGAGAGGGAGAGAGCCCCTTCCAGGGAGGTGTGGTCACGCTAAAATCCCTCCTTCATTCCTCCTTCCGGGTAAAGATTTTTGGCATGCACACATGTGTGCCCAGTGTGCCTTTCAAGCCACGCGAGCCGGGACTCACACCATGTGGTCGGCCAACCGTGATGTGGCTCCCTTCACCACCTGGCCACGGGACTGACCCTCCACCTCATGTTCTATCTCTGTGTGTGTGTTTTGTGTGTACACATGCATTTTTGTGGTGTGCACGCATGTGTGTGCATGTGCATGTGTAGCGTGTCTCCTGCTAGGCACCTGGGAAAGTTCAAGTGTCGTTGAACATGGGATATCCCAAATCACTCTTAGGTTGATTTATAAAAAGCAATGAAAAAGATTTCGAGAGAGGACACACCACTTTGGGATGTTTTAAATATGTATAATAATGAGTAATATTGCTGTCTCCAAAATCATTAACATCTCTATTCTCCTCTATGGCTAATATGATAAAGGCCCTTCCTTCACACAGGAGAAATTTTTACTAAACTCATACAAAAAACCCTGACGGTAGACACACTGCACAGATGGTATTATCTGTGTCCATTTTTCTTACATTATTCTTTAAAGGTTATTTATTTTTTTCTTCCGTAAATGAAAGACACAGGGAGAGAGACAGACAGACAGAGGAAGACATAGAGATACAGAGAGACAGGACTCTTGAGAGTCTTCGTTGTGCAGTCCACCCCCACAGCCTCAGCAAACCCTGTACCATGGGCAGGCACCTACTAGTGTTCGGGGACCTCTCCAGATGCGAACCAAGAACCTCTCCATGTGGGTCACTTTCACAGAACACTGCCGTACTGCTGTCCCAGTGTTCAGCCTCCTGCTTTGTGTTTTCAAGGTATTTCTACTTTATAAAGCAAGATGCTACCAGTTTCTCCAATTATACTTATTGCTTTCTTCCTCCCTCCCTCCCTCGTTCCCTTCTTTTCTTCCTTTCTGTCTTTCCTCATTCTTTGGTTCATTCATTTTCAACTCCTGAACACCTTTCATACTCTACTAGCCGCTTAGAATTGATCCACTTATGTTGCAAACACAGCAAGACACAATGCCCCTTGTCCTGAAAGAGCAACGATTTGTAAAATTTATTATTGCCTGTGGTCTGTAAATATTAATACTGGCTCCTTCCCTCTCTCACAACCCTCCAGGCATGTTATATCAGACAGAAATGTCCACGTTCTTCCCGGGCAGTCTTTGGTTTCTAAGTCGTAACCTCCCACAGTGTTTCTGTTGTGCCCTTCCATCCCTTTCAGCCCTGGTAAATCCCGTTCTCCTCAGGCGAGTGTTTGTCTTAGAATTTGCAACCCTCCTACGGTGTTCATTCCCAAATGCCCATCACCCCCCAAGTAGGATTTCCTCGGTTAAAGGCAAAAATGAAAATACGAGTGGGCTTTAGTATCTAAAGTGTAGGACCCTCTCAACTCATAGACTTATGTGTTATCGTTCTAGGAGGTTTGAGATCTATCATCAATATAAGATACTTGAAGGAATGCCAGTGAATACACTATTATGGGGAACATGTTTGGTGGCCATCGATAAGGTCTTATTCCCTAGTTCTTATCTCATTCTTTCCAGAATTTAGAGAAAAATGTTGTTAAGAAGAAGAAACAGTTATACTATTTCATTTTTAGAATCAATAAACAAAAATTGTGTTGTTTTTATTAAAAATAGTAGTTTATCTGGAAAATATGTAATTATTATTTTTTATTACTTTTTTTTTGGGGGGGGAGATGTTTTTGCTATAGGGTGCGTGTGCTCGCCTGAAAGACAGAGAGAGACAGAGAAACAGAAAGCGAGAAATCACCCCCCTCTGGGGGGGTGGTCACACCACAATCCCTTCTCCTCCATTCTCCTCCCGGGATCTTAGGCACGCACGCACACGTGCCCAGCGTGAGTTTTAAGCCACCAGGTCCGGGACTCAAACTGTGGTCAACTACGTGGGAATCCAGTGACATAGCAATTATGCTAACTGCTGGTCCCCTGGATCAAATTTTGTTGAATGTTTTAAGAACTCCAAATACTTGTGTTTCCCCAGGTTGGCTGTTTTGAACTGGAAAGTATCTGGGATTTAAATGACAGCCAGGACCATTGGAGATGCACTAATTTAGATTTGCATGTGCCTGTTACACTTTCCAAGTGGTCGTTTTTATCTCATATTCTGAATTATGTTTGATATTTGGCCGTATTTCATGAGTCTCATTTAAAAGACCATTAACACATTGAAGTGAATTAAATGTGGTATCCACAGCCCAACTCATGGGGAAATATTCTGTTAAAATCTAACTCCATAGGGTCTCTACTCCTTTTTCCTAGTTAAGAAAATGTCTTATAAATTAGTTAGGACTGATGAGCATCCCAGAGAACTGGTTTCCAGTCCTGGCTTTGTCGCCAGAGTGTTGTGTGAGCTTGGACAATAACCATTCCCTTTCTGAGCCTAATTTTCTCCCATGTGAAATAAGGATTATATAAAATACTAATTATTTTCTAAATACTTTTTCCACCCTGCCATTCCACTTTAAGAAGCATTGCAACCCTTGAGCAGAAGTACTGTAGTACTTTTTTTTTTTTTTTTTTGAGAGGTTTTTGCTATAGGGCATGTGCGTTCGCAAACAGAGAGAGACAGAGAGACAGAAAGTGAGAAATCATCCCCCAGGGGGGATGGTCACGCCGCAATCCCTTCTCCTCCATTCTCCTTTCAGGATCTTGGGCACGCATGGGAGTCCAGTGGCATAGCCATTATGCTAACTGCTGATCCCTGTAGTACTTTCTTGATAGCCTATACAGCCCTGTTGCCAGAAGAAAGAAACGTGTTTTTAGTGAGAATATTCTTGTATCGAGAAGAGCCGTGATTTAGTGGGAATGTATAGGGTTGGTTCCGATATACCTACATTCAAACCTTCATTCAGCTTATGATCTCAGTCAAGCTATTTAAACTTCCTAAACATGGACTTCATCATTTAACTGCCCCCCCCCCCGCCGCCAAAGAATAATACCTTCAGAGTTGTGAGAATTATAACATCTGTAACATCATCTGGAACTATTTGGCATTCAATAAGTGATTTTTCTCCTGATCGTACAACGTCTTTTTATGTTTTAGCAATGTCTATAATAAAATACATCAATAACTAATTAATATACTACGTGTGGAGGCCAGTCAGTGGCATGGTGGTTAAGGTGAGTGGATCCCACAATACCACCTAAGCAGTTCCAGGCCTGGAATCTGTAGCTTGGAAAACACAGTAGGTGTGTGTGTATGCATACCCAGAACCCTAAGAGGAGAAAGGAAGAAAAGTTACTGTGGAGTGGTCATCCCTCCACGGGGATGCTTTCTGACTTCCCCTCTCTCTCTCTCGGTCTCTCTCTGGCGAGCACACATGTCGTGCAGAGAGTTACAAAATGTGTATATATTAAATGTGAATGACTGAAAAATATAAGATATTTTCTCTCTTTGGTTAATAATGGTAATAATAATAAAATTATATTAAAGTTAAATTAAGGGAGAGAAATAATAAGTTAGTCTTGAATGGGGCAAGATAAATTATTTATTAGCTCTGGATAATAATAAAAGCAATTTTATATTTAAACAAAGCCAGACCACATTAAAAAAAAACATGTTTAATGTTTGAGAGTTTCCAAGTTAATAATAAACTAGGTGGATGAAGGAAGATTAGTAAGACACCAGAATGCAGAATGAATGATTCCCTAAAAAGGATTTTGGCACTACCTGAAACTGCAGCTGAACCTTTAGCTGATAATTTGTCTCATCTTTTTGCCAAATAAGGAAGATGAGAAGAGATGGTGAGACAATCACTATTACAAACTTTCATACTGGTAGACTGTTCCCACCATAGATCAAAAGTGTTTTTACTTGTGTATATAATCTGGCAATAGAAAATGTATTCTCTTCCAAATCACACTAGGAATTTTTGTCACTCTTAAACCTTGCTGGCATAGGTAATATGGCCGACAACAGCCTGCAATCTAGAATTCCTGTGTTAATTTTATTGTCACTGCCCAATAGTGTTACTTATCGTTCACTTAGATATGTTTGATTTCCAATAAAATAGAAAGGTCCCGGAGACTATACTATGACTGTTCCTCTCCCTGCGCCCGGTCACAGGCATGGGTAGAGTGAACCATATCCTTCCGTACTTGTTGGACCAGATTTTTTATGTGTAGCAAATGAACATTCAATACAGACTGCTTCATCTGATGCCCTCTAGCAAGTTTGTGTTCATAGACCTCAGCCCGATGCTGCTTATTTTTCTATCCACTTGAACGGCATCAAGACCTCCTACTCTGAGAATATATTGGGACATCGTAAAAGAGAATTTTTACCACATTGATTTTAGTAGTCTCATCAGCTATACCTTCTCCTTTGTTAGACTGTTAGACCAACAATACTAATAGTTCACGAATGAGAATCTTTCTGATAACTCGGTTGCCCTACATAGAAAGTGAGAGTGGTTCTTGCTTTAAGAGATAAGAGAAAGTCAACAGTCCCTTTGCAGAAGGCATGGGAGTATTCATCAAGACTGTTTATAATGGAGTTTTCTGGTAATGAAACACACATTTTCCTAAGTGCCCAACAGTAATTCAGAGTCATGATGATCTGCAGTTGTCTAGATCACTATTAAAACAAGGGATCAGCAGATGGAATAATAGTTACACCACTGATCTCCCACGTAGTCGACCACGGTTGGAGTCACAGACCCCGAGGTTTAAAACTCAAACCCGGGCATGTTTGCATGTGTGCCCACCCACAACTGAGAGAGGAGAATGGAGGAGAAGAAACTGCAGCATGGTCATCTTCCCTGGGGGGGGGTGGGGGTGATGGCTCACTTTCTGTCTCTCAGTCTTTCTCTGCCTTTCGGGTGAGTGCATACAACCTATAGCAAAAATCTCTCTTAAAAAAAAAAAATGGAACCAGCAGTTAGCATAATGGCTATGTCGCTGGATTCCCACGTAGTCAACTGCGGTTCGAGTCCCAGACCCGGTGGCTTAAACTCATGCCAGACGCATGCGCGTGCGTGCCCAAGATCCCAAGAGAATGGAGGAGAAGGGATTGCAACGTGGCCATCCCCCTGGGGGGGGTGATTTCTCACTTTCTTTCTCTCTGTCTCTCTCTGTCTTTCTGGCGAGCACGCGCGCCCTATAGCAAAAACCTCTCAAAAAAAAAAACATTACAACTAATTCCATTTTTTTTTCTTTTTTCTGAGAAGGAGAAAGCATGGAATTTCTCTCCATGCTTTAACAACTTAGTCTAGGTCATGGAAAATGGCAGAAACAAAATACATTGTGGTCCTGTCCTGAACTCTGGTGCAGCGATAAAATAGAGCACTCCCTGAGGCTGACCCATGTGGGAAGGTTCCTGGTTAGGGTCTGGACACCTCCCTGAGTAACCTGCCTTTGGGGTTCCCATGATCCAGGGCTAGCTAAGGCTGGATCTTGGTTTCTGGATCCTTTCAGGTATGCTGTACTGCCCTTTCTCACTTTGTCTCTCTAGTTTATAAAATAAGTAAATACACTTTAAAACACAGCTAGTCCTGATGACTGAGAATAAGTGCTGGCCCAGGACGGTAGAGTAACCTAGACATTGTTGTTCCCCAGGCTGAGGCCACTTGGAAGGCCTGGCATTCAGTTCCTGGCTCACCCTGTATAGTCACACAAGGCATACAAAGAAAAATAAGTGAGGTTTTATTCTCACGCAGAAACAAATCATTCTTGAGTGATTAAAAACAAAAATGAAAAACCTTTTAATATCTACAGGTGCAACTGCTTATATTTATATTTATAAAAGTTGTCTCAAAAACAAATTTATAAAAGTGAAATAAATTCTTCTTTATTTTGTATCGACTAAATATAAATTTCTTCTTGAATATACAAGTTCCTAAGATTCTGTTTATTTATTTTTAACCATAAAGATGAAAAGAAATGAGACCAGTAGATGTAGTAATGGTTATGTCGCTGGACTCCCATGTAGTCGACTGCAGTTTGAGTCCCAGACCTGGTGGCTTAAACTCATGCCGGGCACATGTGTGTGTGTACCCAAGATCCTTAGAGGAAAACAGAAGAGAAGGGATTGTGGTGTGGCCATCCCCCCTGGGGGGTGATTTCTCGCTTTCTGTCTCTCTGTCTTTCTCTGCCTTTCTGGTGAGCACATGCATTCTACAGAAAAACAAACAAACAAAAATACCTCTAAAAAAAAGGATGAAAGAAAACATAGATGCAAAGGTTGGAGCAAATGAACCCCTGTTCCCCCCATACCTGATTTTCTTTCCTATTTGTAGATTATTATATCATCATCAACCAGCAAGATCTGTAATTTATTTGTGAAATGTTTTAAAGCTACCAGAAAGTGTTGTATCATTTGAAGTCTTTATTAAGTTTATTGACGGTAGATTATTGTTAGGAAACATATTTCATATTGGGATGCCTGGATTTATGACAGATTTAGTTACAAGGGAAATGAATTTGATGGATAACACAGGAAGCTTTGAGCTGCATGAAAAAAATGGCAATTTTTCATAATATTACTGTCTCTCATTGAGCTGTCTGGTTCCTTGCAGCCCAAGGTTGGAGCAAATATTTTATTAGAAATCAAATCAATTTGAGACAATAAAAAGCCCATATTCTATCACTGAATGAAATACAAGCTCTTCACAGTTCCTCTTTTAAATTAATAGAATTTATCAGTTTACATATTACAATACGGCACCCAAGAATAACAAAGGATTCATTTCTTAACCTCCTTCATGTGACGTTTTCTCGTGCCAATGTCGATCTGATATGAAAGTGCGTATATTATATGTCACTGAGGATTTTTTTCAAATGTTATCCTTGTTCATTTTTTCTGCATTACAGAGATAGTCAGAATTCATAGATTTTACACTTTGGAGTACCATTTACCCTCATGGGTCTCTAGGTTCTGTTTTTTTAAATATTTCTATTGGTGCATGGACCTTATTAGAAGAGAAGTTTAGGTAGATAGATCGAAGAAATTCCAAGAATCTGTGCCGAAGCATGGTGACCGTACTTAATAACAAGGCACTGTGTCTTGGAAGATCACTAAGAGAGTAGACTTTAAGTGCTTTCACCCACCACCACCACCACCCCCCTGAAAATGATAAATATGTTAGGTTGTCCTTACGGTATTTAGTTCAGCTGAGGCCTTCCTTTTTGTGTACATTTTAAACTATCAAGTGTACCCCCAAAATGCAATTTTTATTTGTAAGATATAAAGGGATTTTTGCTTTGTTTTGCTTCTGAAATAGGGCATGTGCATGCAGCAGAGAGGGAGAGACAGAGGGAGAGAGAGGGAGAAAGTAGGAAATCCATCTCATCCCATCCAGAGAAGATGGCCACACGCAATCCCTTCTCAAGATTTTGGGAACGTACATACACGTGCCATTTAGGCAAGCCGCTGAGTCTGGGACTTGAACTGAGCGGTTGGCCTTGTGGGATCCAGTGCCTTAGCCTTCATGCCCCAAAACGATATTTTTTTAAAGAAAGAAAATAATTGCAGGAATATTGATGCAAAGGGACATGTGAAGAGTGAAAGGAGAGAATGTAAAAGGAGTAGTTCTCTCTTTTCAAATTGTGTGTGTGTGTGTGTGTGTTTGTGTGTCTGTGTGTGAGAGAGAGAGAGGGAAATTGAGAGACAGAGACAAAGAAAGAAATTGACAAGCACCTTTAACTGGGACACACTGCAGTCCCCATATGCCCAGTTATCCAGGGAACTGAATCCACTAGCTGCTGTTGGAACCACCATCGTTTGAACATCACATTTCCGCTACACCATTGAGCTCCCTGTCTCTTCTTTGGTTCCTTGAAGCAAATGTCTCCAAGGGTAGTCTCCGCGAGCGTTCGTGGCAATGTCTCTCACTTACAACTTCTCTCCCAATTTCTGTTCTCTTTACTCCCCTGTCTTACTTCTCTTGACTTCTCTCTTGAATTTTCCACTCATGATAACCTTTGTTGATGGGAGATGGAATCAGGGTCTCATCCCAGCAGGGTAGCAAAGTTTGGCTTCATCTTCAGAATAAAGCTATCTCATCTCTCCCCAGACTTTTTTTAAAAGAATTATTAATTTAAATTATTATTATTATTACTGTTATTTCTAAATTCACCAAAGAGAGAGAGAAAGGGAAAGTGAGAAAGCAAGTCCCAGGTCTGGTACTTGAAACTTGGTCAACCATGTGAGAATCCAGTACCTTAACCACCATGCCACCTACTGGCCCTCTTTCCAGGCTCTTAAATTGGTAATCCCCTTTCACACTTGCTCTTTTAACAAGTAATTAACAAAACAATACCTAACCCTTTGTATAATCCATGTGACGAGCCCTGGGGGAGGTCAGGATTTCTGTTTGATCTCCCCAGCTACTTCACTGACCTCACCCACATCAACCAGGGACTTTGCCATCCAGTCTTTTCCTAGAATGAGCTCTTTACCCATTTTTCACATCTTCAACACAAGAGGAATCCTTAAACCCATTTTGTATCTCAAGAGAGTAATGCAGATTACCAGAAAAAATTAGAAATTGTCCATATTGCTGATTTTAGAGGAGGTTAAAAAGTGAAAAAAAAATCATTTTTAAGTGTTAAAGATTATCTGTAGGTGGGATCTGACAGACACATAACATACTCTTTCTGTAAATTCCAATTCGTCATTTATAAGAAAATAATTGGGTCACGCTCATCCACACGTCTCTTGAGAGAGTATTAGAGGGGCTCTTTGGTAGCTTTACTTTGGACTCTGACGACTTTTATCCAACACATCCAGTTGGAGTTGCATTGGCCAAATAATCTGGAAAGAATATTATCCAAGTCATCATACCCATGCTGATATAGACCCGTAGCTATGTGGTTACATCTATTTTTCTATTTATCTAATCTAAAATGTAGTTTTGTTCTTCATGGAGAAAAGGAAAATAGCAATGTTATTTTAAACTCCATTTATTATGAACCAAAGATTACTAGGATTATTTATTTATTTATTTATTTTAGATTTTTCCATAGGGCATGAGCACTTGTCAGAGAGACTGAGAGAAAGGGAAAGTGAGAAATCACTTTTCCTCTATCCTCCTGTCAGGATTTTGGGTACACACACACACACACACACACACACAAGCACGAGCGCGTGCGCGGCTGGTGTATTTTGCAAGTTGCCAGTTTCAGGACTTGGACCACGGAGTCAGCCATTGGGATCCAGTTAGCGTTCTTTTTTTTCCCCCCTCTTTAAGTACATTTATTTATTTATTTAGAGAGACAGAAAGAGAGAGAAAGAGAGGTTGAGAGAGAAAGATAAGACCATCAACATGATCCTCTGGTCTTTGCCCACCCCTCAGCCTCGCCAGCTTGTCATGGATACCTGAGCATGCAGGAAGGCCCTGATGTAAACTCAGGACCACTCCATGTGGTCCCACTCGTGTGGCCGCTGCAGTATAGACAGTTTCTGTGTAGCAGTGTAGACACACGACTGTCTGGCCCCGGATTTATATAATGCTATTCCTGGGACAAAGAGAAAACACAATCTCCCCAAATTGAAGGGGTGGCTAATTTGTTTTGAAGTCAGTGGGTGGGTCAGCCTCTAATTTTCGAATCAGCTGTGCTATTTGTTTAATAAAAAGCTAATTCAACATATGGAATGTCAAAAAAAGCTCTCTTTTTTTTCACTGATTGCAATCCAAAATCGTCATTGAATTTATATTTCCAAAATAAAGGAAAACAAACTTGCCAAGATTGAACCTTAAAAAAAGAAAATCTTCACAGCAGGAAGTAGTCCATACTCAGAAAACCAGTGGACTTGGGCATCGGCATGACTACTGATAGCTCTATTTTTCTTCCAGCTGACTATAAGCAGTGTTGGAGGGATTTCTTAACCCCTAAATGTTAACATATTTTTGTTTCCAAATGTATGTGGCTTAGTACAAATCTAGTGGCAATAATCTGTATGCATTTCTTGTCGAACAGAAACAGAAGTGACATTTTGAAATATTTTAATTGCATGTTCAGAAGTGCTAGTGGATATGCCAAAGTGAGAATAAGATCCTGAAACTAATTAATGTGGCTTCATTTATCAAGAGCACTAGAGCTGTTATAAATACTAATAATAGCATTGTAGTCGTATATTTCCGGTTGTCTGGTGAGACTCCGTACTGTCAGAGCGTCCCACACCCCGGAGTCGGAGAAAGCCTTTGTGTGGATTTAACGAAAAGCATTCCACATTTCTCTGTGGTAAATTCTGAAACCTTCTATATTAAGCGTTCTTGATGACACATTAGTACCCATGGTACTGACATCAATTTGAAAACAAACAACTGTATTCTTTGTTTACAGAGTTGGAGGATTGACAGGGGTCAATAAAATACACCCTAAATTCAAATGTATTCATAAACAGAAATATGTAAAAAAAAAAAAATCTATCACAGTTCTGTGGAGGAGGCAAAAAGCGAGCTGAGGGAGAGGGGCCCATGTGCAAGGGTTAGTTTAAGATGAGGTCTTGCCTCCTAACCAGAAAGTGTACTGCAACAGTAAAAGCTTCAAAATGACATTCTTGGAGAGAAGCCTGGGTTTCATTTCTCATCTTTAAGTGTTTAAGAACCTTTGTCAGCAGAGTTCAACACTGTTACTGTGAAAACACATGAAGGAGCATTGGCTCAGGGATCTTAGATGTGGGCTTCCTAGATTAAGAATCCTCTTTTATTTATTTATTTATTTTTAGAGAGATTTTTTTTTTTTTTGAGAGATTTTCACTGTAGGGCGCGTGCGCTCGCCAGACAGAGAGAGACTTAGAGACAGAAAGCGAGAAATCACCCCCCAGGGGGGATGGTCACGCCGCAATCCCTTCTCCTCCATTCTCCTCTCGGGATCTTGGGCACGCACGCACACGCGCCCGGCGTGAGTTTTAAGCCACCGGGTCCGGGACACGAACCGCGGTCGACTATGTGGGAGTCCAGCGACATAGCCATTACGCTAACTGCTGGTTCCCGAGATTTTTTGCTATAGGGCATGTGTGCTCACTGGAGAGACAGAGAGGCAGAAAGTGAGAAATCACCCTCAGAGGGAATGGCCACACTGCAGTCCCTTCTCCTCTATTCTCCTCTCAGGATTTTGGACATGCACACACACATGAGCCCTGCATGAGTTTTAAGCTGTTGGGTCCAGGACTAGAACCTGGCTTCCTGGGAGTCCAGCAACGTAACCGTTATGCCCTCTGCTGGTCTCTAGGAATCTTCTCTTCCGTGGCAATTTTTTGATTCTGTGTTTGTTTGTTTGCCAGTCTATTTCACATCTCAGGACTTCACTCTCTTCATATATAACCACAAGGGAGTTGGACTCACTTACGTAGATGTTTCAACCAGCTCTAAAAGAGTGTGACTCATCCATCATAAGATGACTGATGTCCCAAATTAAAAAAATAAATAAATAAAGTAAGAGAAAAATGTAAAAGTTAGAACTATATCCAAGAGCCAATTGCTTGCCAATATGTAATTCCAAAAATTTATTTGTGAGTCCTTAGGAGTCACCTCTAAAGGAACCAGTGTGTTAATTCTATGCAAGTGAAATGTCTGGGTTCAATACAAAGGAGATGTTTCTAAGTAATAAAGTTATCCAAGTAGAATGTGGCACAGGCTGTTTAAATAAAATGCTCATCTTAGACACAGAAAGAAGGCCAGCCATCAATAGATATGAACATATATACAAAGACCTGTCCCTCAGACTTGAACTACCTTTGTGTTGGGGACAAAGGTTAGATTATAACACCATTAAAAACAAGAATAACACATTTGTGTGCTGATTTATATGTTGTCTCGCTCAGAAATTTTATTTCTCTCTCTCTCTCTTTTTTTTTTTTTTTTTGAGCGCCTACGCTTAGCTAATTATTTGTTGGATTTATATTTGGATTCCTTTCAGACAGTGTTAGAGATCATTGCCTTCATTATTTTAACAAATATTATTCCAGGCTAGGTTGGTTATAGAACAGGCCTTGAGTTTCAGATATTTCAACATCTGGTAAAATGCAAAGAACATTTGCTTAGGAAAGAGAATGCCTTCGGGTTTAGGGTGACTGTGCAATTAAGTTACAATGAATATCATGGTGACCCTTGGACCATTTGCCTAGTCTTTCTGATATTAAGTGTTCCCACTTAAAAAATGAGCAAAATCCCTATCCTCCTGAACCATGTTAAGGTGAGATGCAAAAAATGTTTATGAAAGTGTTTACAGCACCTATCATAGAATCAATTCTTAATTGATTCTGCCTTCAATTTACTCGTCACTTTGAAATAAGCATAATTCCAATTCTTAGACTTTGTAAACCTGTGATTTTGACCCTTGCTTTGCTGCAACATGAATGACCTTGAAGAAATCTTTATTCTTTTAAGCTCCCAAGTTCTTACAGTAATCAGTATATAATCTTAAATATTCCCTACCCTTGTATCAAATTTTATTCTTCTTTGTCTATTTATGTTACTTTGTTTTAAGTTTATTTCTTCCATGGAAGGCAGAGGCAATGTTCTAGACAGAGAGATGGGTACCCCGGCAGGATCTTCACACAGCACCTGTGTGGTCAGGGAGACCTAAGACATGAACTCGGGGCTTTTCCACTATGGATCCAGTTCCATGACCGCTGTACCATTGCCTGGCTCCCTGATCTACTTAGTTTTAGAAAACAACATCTCACACACACACACACACACACACACACACACACACACACATCCTGGACCCAGTGGCTTAAACTCATGCCAGGCGCATGTGCGTGTGTGTCCAAGATCCAGAGAGGAGAATGGAGGAGAAGGGATTGTGGCGTGGCCATCCCCCTGGGGGGGGATTTCTCACTTTCTGTCCCTCTGTCTCTCTCTGCGAACGCATGTGCCCTTTAGCAAAAACCTCTTCAAAAAGAAGAAGAAGAAAAATAAAAAAAACAATGACATCACAACAATAAATTGAATGCATGCTATTTCCTGACCCTGGAGCAAACCACAATGGTTTTATATAGCGTTCCACAATGCAAAAATATACTAATGACTGTGGACTTAAAAAACCAGAGCCTAAATTTGCGTGAAAATCACCTTGAAAGTGGTATATTCATATGCCACCTGAAATAGTTATGTGGCTTGAGATGGGCATTTTTCACTTTTTCCTAAAAACAAGGAAATTAAGTTCTTCATTAAAAGTTATTTTTTTTTCTTTTATCTTTGAGACTCAGATATCTAAGTTACAGTTTCTTTTGGCCTGCAATTGATTTCTCCCTGCCTACTGAATGACAGCTCCTGATTACATTAATATTCAGATTTCTGTCCTGTCTTTTCAAGAAGTCATTTTTATCCTTTTATAAAAATTAGTCTTTGTTCTCCTGACAATAGAATTATTATTGTTTCCCATGAAGATAGTTTGTAGCTGTGAGGACCTTTCTGAAAGTCCTGAAACAAATGAAAAAAATTACAGCAAAAAAATAAATAGGAAAATATTTCTACTATAGAGCATCGAATGATTTATCGTTACCCATACAGATATTACACCAAATTTGTAAAATGTGAAACCTGTGAGAATTGTATAGTCCCCTCACCCCCCAAAAAAGTCTGAAGACTCTTTAGTATCATTGTGAAAAAATGGTTGTATAATGACGAAGGTGGACTTTAAACAATTTAATTTTTCTCGTCTAAAACATAAAATTATTCTAATATAATCAGAATATGCATGAGAGTATCTTTGTCTTTGGGCATACCTTTCTAGGATACATGGTGACATTTCACACCTACATGGAAATTAGCATTTTCAGTAGGTTGCAGCGTAGAGCAAGTGGCTGTTCATTTCCTTATGATGTAATGGCGGAGGAAGCTCATCAGTATTGTTTGATAGAACCCCCAATCCTTTTTTCCATCCACAGGGAAAAGCAAACAAGCCAACAGCAAAAGTAGAACCGAATTCAAGTATGAAAACTCTCCTTTGTCAATGAATGTAGGGCTCATTGCTTTGTCTGCTTCACCTTCTCTGGATTTCATGTAATTAGGGACAGATGGCTTGAGTGAGACGACTGAAAGAAAGTAATGATCCATATCTACTTTTATCCTAAAGAATTACTTTATTTAATTTTATTGATTTATTCATTTATTTATTTATTTTTTTAATTTGACCAGAGAGAGAGAAAGAGAGAGAAAGGTTCAGGACTCGACTATGTTAGCCATATAGAGTATCTACTGCCTTAACCACCATGCTACCTGCTGATTCCCATCCATACCTATTTTTAAAAAATAGTTTATTAGTTTATTTCTTCTACAAAAGAGAGCCAGAGAGATAGACAAACACCTCCTACAGGGTCCTCACATTGGGATGCACTCCAGCAGCTGGGATCAGAGGTATGTTCCCAGGCTGCTCTGGGAGGGCCCTATTTTTTTTTTTTAAGTTTTTTTATTTTTCCCCAGAGGGTATGTGTGCTCACGAGAGAGAGAGAGAGAGAAAGAGAGAGAGAGAGAGAGAGAGTGAGAGAAAAAGTGAAAAATCAGCCCCAGGGGAGGATTGTCACGTGGCAGTCTCTTCTGCTCAATTCTCCCAGAATTGGGAACACATATACATGCATGCAATGTGATTTTCAAGCCACTAGATTCCTAACTTGAACAATAGAACTTTTGGTCTTTTCTAGGTACATATATAGGATTAAAAAAGTAAAATAGATTTGGCTATATGTATTGTTTATATGTTTGGAGTACAATCTTGAAGCCTGGTAGTACCATTACAACTTTTTAAAAATTTTAACTATTAGTTGGAATGTGAAATCACAAAATAAAGGGTCAGTGCATAGTTGCATACTAATGAGACCTAAGAAATACTTCTTTTATTAGGCCAATTTAGGATTGTTTGCTAAGGAGAAAATAACTCCCTAAATCCGTTAGGGTGTAGGTAATTTCTAGGGAGTGCATTACACTGCAAATGGTGGTAATTCACTAGGTTACTGTCAGGATGAAACTGAGCTAAGACCGGAATGTAAATCATTTTAAAGGCCAGATTTGCATCTATGAAAACATGCTATTCCCTGGAAAGCACACAGACATGAGTTGCATAAAAATACTCATTCATAAAAACTGTGCCTCACCCAAGATGGCCATATGAGTCACCATATGAGAAAGGAATATTAAAACATTAGCCATCATGGTAGACAGATGGAAACGGTATGATAATAGCATGTGA
Organism: Tupaia belangeri chinensis; assembly: GCF_000334495.1. Lineage (NCBI taxonomy): Eukaryota > Metazoa > Chordata > Mammalia > Scandentia > Tupaiidae > Tupaia > Tupaia belangeri. The sequence continues at coordinate 1,828,523 of NW_006159546.1, read as the reverse complement.
TAAAAAAAAAAAAAACAAGGATGTATTTGGTGGAAATTACATTATTTTGGCATGTTTATGCACACAAATGTATCAACTCCACTACATCTCCCTACGTGGTAAATTATTGGGAATAATACATCTCAAAACATTTTAATATGCAACCTAGATGGATAGATGGGTAGACAGAATGATCACCTACATACTCTTAGGTATAAACAGTTGTGAACACTCTTGTCTGCATTAAATTTAAACAGAGTTCTCACTTTATGAGAAACCCAACATTTTCCATATGCACTGTCATATTCCATTCTTTTGCTAGTATTCATATTTCATTAGCATTTAGTACACAGGCCTTGGGAGTTTTTGAAAATAAATATAAATATATTCAATTTCTATATTTGCGAATTATTTATCATTTAAGTTACCATCAAGGCCTAGTTAGTTTTGTTGAAGACACTAAATTAATTTAAATCCCACCTCTTTTACTTTTGATATGCAAATATGTTTGCTTTGATGTGGTAGCAATACAAATTGAAGTTTGAAACATGAACTGCTGATGCTAATTTAATAACTTCTGTATTAGTGTTGCGTGCTACAAAAATAGCAAGATATTGTTTTAAAAAACGAAACTGGGAATGGAAGAACTCTTTCTCTGCAGGCCCTCTGCAATGATGGTAGTATTAATGCATGTGGTGATGTTTGGTGATTCTCATAGAGCAACAAAAGCAATTCCGAAGGCAAATCATTCAAGATTGTTTAGAAAACTTGATACTTGATTCTTTTTTTTTTTTTTTTAATTGTGTGAGTTTATCCAAAAGTCCTCACTCGGCTTTTTACTTATTTTCATCAGAGAGTTCCAATGTGTTTGCAACATTGATTGCAGATCATTTAGATCACGATCTATTTTTTGCAATAAAAATATTTAACATGGTGATGACAATGTACCTGAATGGTACGTTCAACACTTTCTGGACAGAAGTGAATCAAGATATTTTTTTTTTTTTTTAAAGAAAATAATGCACTTGTTTCTTTAGTTATTTATCTGATAAAGTTGAAAAGTTTCTAATGACCTGTTGCAACAAGGATGGAATCAGGTTAAGACAGGTACATCTGAAAGCTGTTGAATATGGTTTTGCTCTCTCTTCTGAAGTAGTACTTGGAAACGGTCTCTCAGCAAGTGTATCTATCTCACCAATGCCGTGTGTGTAAGCTCTGAGATGCCCCCGTGGAGGGGCCGCAGTAATACCTGCCACCTGTAGCGTGCCTGCAGCGTGCATGTTGCCTGTCCGTTTATCTATGCAATGTCTGTGAAGTGTCTGTCTGTAATTTGCATTATGCCTGAAAGTCTCTATGCTCATTAACCTTTTCCAGGTGCTGCACCATTCCAAGGAACTGCAGGTACTAACAGAATGAGCAGTACTTATAAAGACAAGGCATGGCACTAACCTCTTCTTGCCGAGCTTTCGGCAATGTTTTGGAGGTGACTGGTGTAGGACTCCATGGGTTAGATATTCATGACTCCATGGGTTAGATATTCAAGCTCAGGAAGTTAAACAGAGAAGGGACTAATGACTGAATGAGGGCCGTGTTCTGTATTTTCAACATATTACTAATTATCAGACACTACGCAGAATACAATACAGATTTCAAGTCAAAAGAGAGAGAGGGAGTGAGATCGAGAGAGATTGAGGCAGCATCAGTCATTACTTACGTAGCACACCATCACAAGGTTTTCTTCATGATGGGACTAGAAAAATGTATTAGAATTTATTGGCATGTTGTTGACGTCTTTAAAATTAGAATTTATTTGCATGTTTTAATTTTTAAAAAAATATTCTCAGTAACGAATGTGGTACATGGAAATGGAATATAGAGGTTGACTAGGTTAGAATGTTGGTGAATAGAGATTAATAGACAGGTATCGTAAACCAGATTAATTACATTAAAGATTAGATATTGGATTCTAGTTGGTTGATTCTCTTATAATTACAGTAGAATTTTAATATAAGGTAGTCAGTTACAGAAGCTCAAGCATTCAGCATTATTCCATATTTATTTTTCTGTATAAAATTCACAAATTTTGTACCTACAGAGAAAAAAGTGATAACCTCAAAGAAGTGGGACAATGTGTCTAAATTTATAACAGTGTTCTTAACATGATAACAACTTCCATGGCAGAAAATGCTCTTTCTGAATGCTATCATGTTTGCTGTAAATATCCTTAAATTCCAAGTGTGAAGGCAAAAGAAAGGCTTTTCACCCTTTGTGCTAGTGCCTCAAAACAAAACAAAACTAAACAATTCTCTTTTTAAAAATAGTCACTTTGCTTTATAAATATCTTATATCTAGCATAAAGTTTAAGATGATAAGTATACCTTAGGTAAAGTTTCATTTAGTGAGTATTTAAAATAGACTTGGACAAGCTACTCATGATCCCACAGACCTGTTAGAGTTGGTGAATACCATTGTGATTATGAAAGTCTTTCCTGCCTTTAGAAATAATGATGCCGGGAACCAGCAGTTCGTGTAATGGCTATGTCGCTGGACTCCCACATAGTCGATCGTGGTTCACGTCCCATACCCGGTGGCTTAAAACTCACGCCGGGCGCATGTGCGTGCGTGCCCAAGATCCCTAGAGGAGAATGGAGGAGAAGGGATTGTGGTGTGACCATCCTTCCTGGGGTATGATTTCTCGCTTTCTGTCTCTCTGTCTCTCTCTGTCTGTCTGGTGAGCGCACGCGCCCTGTAGCGAAAATCTCTCCAAAAAGAAAAAAGAAATAATGATGCCTATCATATTAGTCTTTATCATGGAAACAATTTTTAAGAGCTGAAAATGGGTACAGCGTGTTGTGAGCCCATTTCTGCTTAATGGTTTGGCTATCTAAATTACCTTCTTGCTCAACCTCCCATTTTAAAAATGCAAACTCTTTTATAAATCTTATGCAAATTGTTAAGGATAATAATCCTAGCCTGTTTTTTTATAGTGGCTTTAAAACAATTATCTGTAATTTTTTACATATATACTGAAAGAAGACTTGATGTTGAGGATAGTAAAGAAGGAAGGCAACCCATGTTCCTCACTTTAAAAAAGAGATTCTAGGGCAGGCTCCGTGGCCTGGTGGGGAAGGCAGCTGGATCTCGCAGGTACTGTTTGAAAAACAGGCTGCATGCTCACGCGTGCACGCCCACATTCTGGAAGGCGGAATGGAGGATAAAGGATTGGGCATGGCAGTCCCCTCATGGCGAGTGCTTGCTCACTTTCCCTCTCTGGTGAGTACACATGCCTACCAGCAAAAATAAATAAACAAACAAATCTGAGCCGGCAGTTGACATGGTGGTTGAGGGCGCTGGATTCCCACATGGCTGGCTGCGGTTCGAGTCCCGGACCTGGTGGCTTGCTTTCTCTACTCTTTCTCTCTGTCCCACTCTGGTCAAAATAAATAAGTAAGTAAGTAAATAAATAAACAAATAAAGCTAAATAAAATAATTTTTTAAAAAAATAAACAAATCAAAATAATGAAGATATTCTATAGATGTCAATCTTCATCGCTTAGGTCATCTCTTTGTTTTTTTTCTGACTTCACACTATTTCAATCCAGATGTCGTGCATTTCAAAAAGCAAATGAAAAACTCGTCCTTTCCCAGCATAGCCCGAAAGCACGCAAGTGAGCTTTGAAATAGGAGGGTTAAAATGACGTCACCTGGAATAAGTCGCTGTCTGAACCCCACTCCCAACATACAATTCTTACAGTCAGTTTTAGAGTCACTGTTTTCACTTACACAGACAACTGGTCTACAGGAGCCTAAGAAAGATACATGAAAATGCCAGTTTATCTTCCTCCGAAGCGCACAGTCAGGAAAGGACTAAAGAGGACAGAGGTGGTTGTACAGGGGAAGAGTAGGATGATGTATCTTCAGGTGTGGGGAGCAATATTTAGTCCTTAGTTCCATTAAATCAGCACTCCTGCAATTGAAAAACTGATATTTAAAAAATTTATTTAATCTTAATTTACATTTAAATAGGCACCTTTGCCTGATGGTCACCCTGTTGGACAGTGCAGATTTAGCTAATCATGTTCTCATTTAACTTGAAAAGGCAAAGGTTAAATGTTTTCACACTGAGCATTTGAAATACATACCAAAGAATAACACGCCATCATTCCTTCGGAGAGTCAGTATTCCCTTTGCTAATTCTTTTTTTTTTTTTTTGGAGAGATTTTCACTGTAGGGCGCGTGCGCTCGCCAGACAGACAGACAGAGACATAGAGACAGAAAGCGAGAAATCACCCCCCAGGGGAATGGTCACACCGCAATCCCTTCTCCTCTATTCTCCTCTTGGGATCTTGGGCACGCACGCACACGCGCCCGGCGTGGGTTTTAAGCCACCGGGTCCAGGACATGAACCGCGGTCGACTACGTGGGAGTCCAGCGACATAGCCATTACGCTAACTGCTGGTTCCCCCTTTGCTAATTCTTGATTCCTTATTTTGGCTTCTTGACTTTTTAACCTCTTTCCTCACTGAATATAAATAAGTGATTGCTAAAAGTAATGTTATGTACTGATAATGTATTTATATCTATTAAATATAATCGATTATCTATATACATTATTATTATTATATACATAAACACACATTTCTATACAGTTTTTCTTTTTATAAGAGAAAGCAGGGCACAGGGGGGAAGAATGACAGGTATTTTGACAGGGTCTTGTCACACCACTGTTGTCTATCTCAGCCTTCAGAATTTTTCTACGTGTTTCTGAGCTAGATTAATAACTGACTTAGCATCCATACCCTAAAGAAAAGAAAGTGGATTCCGTGGGCGAACACGTTTTTCTGCATGGATAGAATCAGCAGACCTTTCAAGAAGTAAAAAAAGGCTTTGAGACAAAGCCAAGCAGAGGAAAGAGGAGGACTACTTTTCTGCCTCTCCCAGAGACTTTGCTTAGCGCACCTGCTCAGGCCTTTGGAGGTTATCTTGGGACATGCTACAGTTAGTTGAAAAGTGGGTTCCTCCAGAAACTGAAATGTGGCAGACATTTGGTAACATTTTTTTTACATTGTCCCAAAATGGGAAAATTTAGTTTTAATTTAAAGGATACTTGGTGAGATACAGTTTTCATTATTATTATTATTATTATTACTATTATTTGGAGAGGTTTTCGCTATAGGGCGCATGCGCTCGCCAGACAGACAGAGAGAGACATAGAGACAGAAAGTGAGAAATCACCTCCCAGGGAGGATGGCATTGCTGCAATCCCTTCTCCTCCATTGTCCTCTCGGGATCTTGGGCACGCACGCACACACGGCCGGCATGAGTTTTAAGCCACCGGGTCCGGGGCGCGAACCGTGGTCGATTACGTGGGAGTCCAGCGACATAGCCATTACACTAACTGCTGGTTCCCTTGTTTCATAATATTAGAGGATGATGAGAGTTAATTATAAGACAACTAACAAGAGTAGTGCTTAGGAATCAGAACTTGGCTATTGGATTTTTACACAAAAAGTGAAAGATTATTTTCAAAAGTAATATACAATTTGTGTTTTTTATACCAAACCCAATTTTTTTTTCAGATATTAAAATCTGACTTGCAATATTTAAATGGTTTTCTTGCTTTCAGGAATGGTAGTCCTTTAACTAGACTTAGGAGAAGTGTTACCCTATCTTGTAGGACACACCTATGTTGCTTACTAATTGCTAAGAGGTATCTCAGTAAAATCAGTGTACTCCAAACATGGTTGTTTAAATATGTTATACATTCTATTTCATTTTTCAGTTCATACCAGTAGAGTTAAAAGTTTCTGTGTTTGTTTTGTTTTGTTTTTCGGAATGTTTTCCATTTTTTCCATGTGGGTAATTTTTATGAGAAAGTTTACCAACTGAACAGAGATATAATAAAATGACATTGTTGAGGAAAACAAAAATAATTTGTTTATAATTCCTTAATTTACAGTATTATCATTTCCATTTTCTAAATGATTATTTTGAAAAAGTGTAGAGCAGTATTATTAAAAAAATTGTGATATGGAAGAAAATGATGTTTGCTATTAAAATTAGTCTATAGTAATTTTGGCCTCAGGTTAGATGACACTTTTGTGAGATGTAAAATACTTGAAGTACTGGAGACATGTTTTACATTTAGACTGTGTCTGTATTGTTTAGAAAATATACATGTGTTTGGCAGGAATCTACAAAACTCAGACAACAGGTAAAATCGTTAAAACTGAGGCAGAGTACAAACCAGACCCTGAAGTGTCTGGGTATATTTAAAGACAGTGAGTTAAGCTACACAATTACCTATTGATTTAGACATTGTTGTCTCAGAGACACATGCCTACACATGGTATTTCTTCTAGAATCATGCAAATAATCCTGGTCTCATTCCTCAGTACGACTCTGATTTAGCATAGCGTGTTAGAAGAGATAATATACATCAGACAATATATTTGTAACCAAGACTCCTTTTTAAAGAATCATTTTATTTAACTTTCTTATTAATTTTTTTATTTATTCATTTTAATTTGACCAGAGAGGGAAAGGACGAGAGAGAGGGTGGGGTGGAAAGTGAGAAAGCGAGCTGACAGGTCCAGGACTTCAACCGCAGTCAGCCATGTGTGATGACGCTCTGCTAGCCCCTGTAATCAAGATGTTTTAGAAGAACATTTACTAAATGAAAGTCAGCCAGGGAAATGAATTTTCAATTTTTAATTTTATTTTTATAGGTGGATAGTATAATCAAATAATCATAAAGTACACCAAGATATTTAAAAAAAAATATTCTTTTGGTCAGAGGTTGGGCAAATAGACTGAACTTCTAAAGTGACTGAAAATAACAATAAAATGTAAGCATCCATTCAATTAGCGCTTAGTAAATTAGGAGATTAAAGTAGGAAACTACCCACTTTACAGGGAGAAGCCTGGGCGTATTTCACAAAGAATTTGACGTTTGAAATAGATTATTGAAATTAAATAATACCATTTAGCCAGATTGAAATTAAGGTGAGACTTTAAGCAAGGGGAACAGCCTAAAAAACAGAAGAGCTTGAGAGAAAAAAATATGATGTGCAGGCGATCATGAAATCTGGGCATTAAAATATGCTTGAAGAGATTCCAGTAATATAAGTTAGATGAATAACTTTATCAGAATCGTGTTTTTACTTGTTAAAATTGTACAGGATAAAATTGTACTGGGAATGGGGGTGGAAGGATAATGACTGAAATAGCCAATGGTATTTTTGTCGTTGTCTGGATATGACACGATGAGAACACGATGTAATAGCTTTGAACAAAGAGGAAAAGGACCCTCTAGAATGGTCCTTCTCAAAAAGGAGGTCGAACTCAGTTCAGAAACATTGACAGCACCAGGAAACTTGCCAAAACATGCAAGTTGTCTGGGACCCAACCCAGAACTAGTGAATCAAAAATTTTGATGGTGGGGTCAGGAAACCCATATGTTACCAAGTCCTCAGGGGACTCTGAGGAGCATTCACACATACATTTCTAGAGCACAGTCCACAGAATTAAAAAAAAAAAAAATTGTTTGGATCCGGGAATAAGGAACATGGAATACTCAGGAACAGTAAAATTCCTGTTTCAGGCAACTGTGTGGAGAGTGGTATCATTAAATGAAGGAGGATACATCAGAGTAGAGTTAGGTCAGGCCACAGAGGATGGTTTTGAAAATACGTAATTGGTAAGGAAGCTGTCATTGGTTGTGACTAGACCAATCGTTGGCCTTCACTGTACCATTAATTTATTAATGTGTTTTTTAATGTTATTTAACTTTAGTATTTATTTGCTTATTTTAATTTGATCAGAGAGGGACAGAGAGAGCAAAAGACAGAGAGAGACAGAGAGAGAGAGAGAGAGAGAGAGAGAGAGAGAAAGTGAGAAAGGAAGCCTCCCGGTCTGGACTTGAACCATGGTCAGTCATGTGGGAGTCCAGCGCTCTTAACCACCATGCCACCTGCTGGCCCCCTTATTAATGTGTTTGTAACTTTCCTCTATAGAGAAGAGGCTGGGATTAGGGACTTGGACACCTTTAGAATGTGGGGTGTAGCAGAGAGAGCATTGGATTTGGGGCTCTGAAGACCTCAATTGTGGCCATGAACTATAATACCTCTAGTACTTCCTGGCTATGAACGCTAATTGTGTTACCTTTTGAAAGTCATGTCTTATAGCTGTAGGTTCTTGTCTGTTTGGTTTTTGTTCCCCTGCACCCTTGCACTCAGAATAAAGGAAATATTATTTATCTTTCATAATTACTGTGGAAAAAAACAAGTGTCTGAAAACACAGCGTAGTCCCTGGAAACAAGGAATGTTCAATAAATGGCAGTTCTTCCTCCTCAGCTGTTTACCGATCACATAGCATTTCCAAAATTTGCTGGAGACAGTGACTTTGGAACTGGGCTGAAGAGAGATACTCTTAAACATGCAAAGGAAATAAAGACCAAGTAGATACTGGACATTTTATCTGAATGGCCCAAGATAGCTAGTGTCCTAGAGAAAATTTCTAAGTAAGAGATCTGGAAATATTTACTAACAGATGACAGAAAAATGACTAAGGTTCTTTTGGTGAGATGTGGGACCAAAGATGTATTACATTTCAAATATCAAATAGCAATGCACAGTAATGTGCTATCAGCTACACCAATTAATGCAGATGATGCTAATTAAAAGTAAATTTAGAGAGTGATTAGGTTCTTTCACCATTGTTAGGGAGAATTGATTCTTCTATAGATCTAATATGTTAAAGTAAGAAGTTAATGATATATTGATGTATTTTAAAGCACCTAATTTAGATTATAATTCCGAGAAAAAAAAAAACATTTGTGTTAATACTGAATATTAAATGACAAACGTTTTTCTCTTGGAAAAGGAATGGCCCCATTTGTGTCACCCTAGAGCAACGCACATGTTGATGTTTCAAATAAATTATTGTGTATGGCCGTATAATCTCAATTTTAGTTTTATAAGACTTACAATACGAGAATTCTACTGCACATGTGCTCATTTATCTGACAGTATACAGCTGTGTGTAGCATAATAACTTTATTGAACAAAATTATGTGCTGTAGAACTTGCTGTAGAGATTTCATGGTCCCATCTGGAGTAGCTTTGCAACTGAGAAGGCTGAAGTGGGCAAAGATTTTACAGAATTATGGAAATCAGCAGTAGGTTTCTGCTGAGGATTTTACCATTTCGAAAATAAGGTCAGTAGGTGTTAAAGCTGAAAGGAAGTCTTTTTCAAACACACAAGTTCTGTGTGAAACAGAATTTCTCTCACTACAGGAAGGTCTTCAAATACACACAGACATAGAGTCCTATCTGAATTACTGGTCTTCACTTACATGGTCTCCAACATCTTGATTCTTAAACCATAACAAACCACTTGAGTTTTTTTTTTTTTTTTAACAGATTTTTGTATTTCAGCAACATATCCAGTTAAAAGAGCTGTTTCCTAGAAAATGATTTCTGAGGGCTTAAATTTAGCTTACATTATGTAAGACTTCTGTGGTTTGTTGTTTATGGGAAAAAGAGGAAAAGGCTAAAATAAGTATGAAGTAGATTAAATTGCAGGATCCAGCCGCTCATTGCTCTCTTTTAATGCCTTCCCTCCTACTCTCCCTTCGATCTTTCCATGTTCCTTGCCTCCCTATTTTTCTTCGTTCCATACAAAGCATGTGACAAAAAGTAAAGAGAGAGAACAGAAGGAAAGAAAAAAAAAAACAGCATAAGCCTCGTGTATACAAAATCTAGGAAAATGTGTTTGGAACAAGAAAATGGTATCTTCCAAAAAAGTGGTTCTTATGTCTAGTAAAATGGTGACAAAATGCTTACCTTCTTCAGTGGTAAATATTCTTGATGCTGTGGTGGTATATTTTATGTACTTTGGGGTCTGTGTATACACACAAAACGCACTTGCACAAAGATGGTGAAACTTCAGAAATGTATTTAAGTAGACTTTAAAACTAGGACTGTGCGCAGAAGAATATCGAGGATAAAAATATATACCTAATAAGTATTCAAATCTATATAAGCTTCTACTATTAAATAATCTTCAACAAAATTTGTAGGTCAAGCAGAAAGGTCACACGGCTTGAATTATATACCCTCATTAAAAATATTCAATTATGCAAAGATGGGTAATATATTTTGATTCTAAACACTTAAACTAATAAGACAAATAGTGTGCGTTTTCTGAGTATAAGTGCTGAAATTTTCATCAGAATATATTTTGAAAGTCTTAGTCTTTTTTTTAAAGAATTATTTTATTTAACTTTATTTACTTATTTTAATTTGACCAGAGAGCGAGAGAGAGAAAGCCACCAGGTTTGGGACTAGAACTGTGTCTGGCCATGTAGGAGTTCATTGACCTAAACCACCATGCCACCTCCCAGCCCCCACAAAATTTTAGTTTATTTTATGAAACATTAAACATATGCGTATACTTACATAGCTACTAAGATTAATAAAAGCATATATATAATCAACCCAAAATTGAAGTCATGTGGCAAGTGCTTTCATTGAACTGGACCTCAAATTTGGTTAATTACATGTTTGTGTTTTTGTGTTAAGTTACTTACTTAATGTTTGATAACCATAATGGATATATGCACACACACACACACACACACACACACAAGCTCTTTCAAATATGTAAGGACTCTAACTTACATTCACCCCGACACAGTTCACAGACACTTTAATCAGCATGGGTATATTTTAACTATAAAGTGTGCCTACTAACACAGTCATTAAATCATGAGGTAAAAAATGGAGGTAAACCTGATTTTAGAGAAGCTGTTTGGAACAGTACTTCGTGCTATTATTTTTGTTGTTTGAAGACGTTACATCACTGAAGATGAATGTCTGCTAATATGTTCATATTTGATGTTGGGAACAAAAATATTTACACATATTTCTGTGATCCACACTGTAATTATTTTCTTAACAAGTATAATATTGAAGTCTAATTAACCCATTTTAAACAGCAAGATAACAAAGGCATCATTTGGACCATACTAGTTAGACTAATTATAAGATTCCTAAAATAATGATGAAGTGTGCTGAAACATTATGATAGAATATAAGAATATAGCTTCTTTTGATATGTGAAACAGCTTGGAAGCCAGCAGGTGGCGTGGTGGTCCAGGAGCAGTACTCCCACATGGTTGACTGTTTAAGTCCTAGACCTGCAGTCTTCAAATTCATACCAGATACATGTGCATGTATACCCAAAAGCCCAGGAGGAGAGGGGATTGTGGCATGGCTATACCATCCCTCTCCTGTCTAGGAGTGATTTCTCAGTTTCTCTCTCACTGTTTCTCTCTGTCTCTCTCCAGCGGGTGCATATGCCCTATGGCAAAACCTTAAAAAATAATAAAATTAAAAAGCAAGCTTGTTTGTTGTTATAAACCACCATAGCAAATAACTTTTTTTATCCTTACAAGATCTATCAATCTTATTTTTCCCCATTTAATTAAGAATCATCCATTTGCTTATAAGTGCACATACATAAAAAAAATGTTAGCTGAAAAGAAGAGCATGATCTGGCCCAGCCTCTATGGTTCAGGCAGTAGCATTCTGGACCTCAGTGCTGACAGGGACATGGCTGCCACCAGGTCCAGTCTTGAATCGACCCAGAACAGGCCAAGTGCTTCTGCCCAGTGTCCTCCTGATGAGCCAGAGCCCTAGAGAAGGGATTATGCTGCGCTAAGGGGTGAGGTGCCTCTCATCTGTCTCTTAGTCTCCCTCGTGAAATAACCTAACTTTAAAAACCTTGTTAAAAAAAAAAAAAGAGAGAGAGAGAGAGAGAGAGAGCGATCTTTATTTAACCAATTCAGGCAAAGAAAGCAGACATGATTTCCATCGAAATTTAATTCTAAGCTATATGAGCCACACAAAGAGAGGAAATGACAAGCATGCAGCACCATGATTTCTCCGGCAGTCCCTGCTCACACAGACCTCCTCCTGTCGGAAGGGATGTGCACAGATTAGTGGCATTTACTAGTCTAGCAGTTTCACTGCACCATTCAGTGTTCTAACATAGTCAACAGTAGGCTGGTTTTTAAAGTCAATTGGCATAAACAAACTAGCCCGAGTTACCGGCTCCACTGAGATGACTCTCGAGTATAGAGGGCAAGATTTCCGTGCATTGATGCTGACCAAATTAGTTTCCTGACATGTGCTGGAGTAGAAGCAAAGATCTAATCCAAGAGGACTGGAAAATACACCATTTAAGCCAATCTCACAATTTCACTAAAGTAGACTCTTTCTTGAAATAAAACGGCGCTTTCATAATGAATGCAAATTTTTACCACCATTTTGGCAAGAAATAATTATTCCTCGAGGTATTCTCGGCTCTACTTAATAGAAAAATCAAGGGGGAGAATGATGCACGTGTCTGTTACATTGACTCTGTCTCCTGCTATAGCCCCAAATATTTTGACGTGTGCATTCCTGTAATGTCTCGGGTTCAGTTCCATTTATAATCATAATTCCCCTGCTGAGACCATGACTTCGGCTGGTGCCAGCCTCTGCCTCTCTCTGAGGTCAGAAGAAACATAATTTATATATATTAATTAGTCTAAACTTTAGCTCGGGGTAGATGGCTTTTTTTTTTTTCTTACACCTTAACACGCCTACAGATAAATGTAGCCTTTGAAAAATAATAACTATTTTCATATGATTTATTCATTTTTCAATGGGCCAGTTAGTTTAGAAGAAATAAAATAGGAACATGCAAAATTTTTCTACAATCCTTACCAATGTCTATTTGTTTTAAGCTTCTTGATCATCTCCCCAACCTCCTTGCCAGACATATACTTGCATTTAAAATGTGTTACTTTTGAATTTTTTCTTCTTTGTAGACTGTCCAGTTAAAGATTTTGCTTCCCTTGACAATGGATGCGTACAAAGAAAATCTTAAATAGGAGCATCTTACTCAGAAATTTTCTGTTTAGAGATCTGGCACGGTGACCTTGGAAAGAAGCTTCCACACTGTCAACCTTTTACCACATAAACACTAAGCATTTATACTTAAGCCGTTGCTGGTGTCCACTGCCGGGGTCCTTACTGTCATTTTTTTCAGTGCTCAAAAAATACGTTGTCCCAGTTTCTTCATTTTAAGTAACACTAAAGGAGATAGTTTTTGTTCTTTCTTACCTAGCATCAGCACCAGAATTGTAGATCGTATAGGCAAAATAATGCCCGTCTCCTCAGAGTCTGTAGAGGCTCAAAGAGTGAATATGAAAATCCTGCCAAGGTTTCAAAGGGTAAGAGCTTCCTTGGGGCCTTAGAAATGGGCCTCTCAACTCTCGTGACCACATTGCCTGGCCTTTAGTGGCTAAGGAAAAATCACTTCTATCTGTATAAAAGTTGGCACGCTGGAGAGGCACATTTAACTTCCTTCTGTAGGTAATGAACGCTTACATTACAGGTGCTGCATCCTACTAAGTTTGGTAGACCAGAGGAAACAGGCAAGTGTGACAGAGAGCTGTGGCCTAGAAACATTCCAGGTGGAAGCCACGCGTACGTGAGATTCAGAGTGGGGCAGGGTGTGCTTTGTTTACTAAACGGCGAGTTGTAGGTAGTGCTAAGACAAGGAGTGAGATCCATTAATAAGAATAACAACTGATGATAGACCCAATGCTTATTAAACATTTACGACATGGAATCATCACTGTTCCAAGCACTTTCCTTTTTTTTTGTTTTAGTTTTAAAAGAATTAATTTATTTATTTCCATTTGTTGTTATTATTATTATTATTTAATTTGACCTTTATGCATCAGCAATCCTATGAAGGAGGGATTGTATTATTCCCGCTTGAAAGAGGAGAAAACACAAGCACAGTGTGATTAATTAATTGGCTCCAAGTCACACAGCTAAGTGGCCGGAACAACAAAACCCAGGTTGTCTGGCCTCAGTGCACACAAATGATTTAGGGCAACCAGGGGTCGGGCTGAAACAGAAAACCAGCAAACAAAACCAGAACCCCTAAAATCACTAGTGGTGATTTTGCCATGTAGCGTAGTCCTTTTGTGAAGATTGGGCAAAGGAAATTTCTGAGTTTAGCTTTCTTTTCCTACGGTGTGATTCATCCTTATTTGCCCTTCAGCTTGCAGGGTTTCTGGAATTCTGAGTCATTCATTTTGTACCTGAATTGGGTAAAACCTAACCTGTCATGCAGATGTTAGTTATTTTATCTGTTGTAGTTACTGTGATTATTGTTGGTTTTTTTTTTTTTTTTTTTTTTTTTTGAGGGTTTTTTTTTAGGGGGGGGTCCCCCCCACGATTGCTATAGGGTGCGTGCCCTCGCCAGAAAGACAGAGACAGAGAGATAGAAAGCAAGGAGAGAGACAGAGAGATAGAAAGTGAGAAATCACCCCCCAGGGGGATGACCATGCCTCAATCCCTTCTCCTCCATTCTCCTCTCAGGGTATTGGGCATGCACGCACATGCGCCCAGCATGAGTTTAAGCCAATGGGTCCAGGACTCGAACCACAGTCGACTACATGAGAGTTCAGCAACATAGCCATTACGCCAACTGCTGGTCCAGTGATTACTGTTTTTAATGGGTAACTGTTGCTGGAGCTGTTGATGACAGGAAGGTTTGGGAAACTGAAAGTGCTGCCCTTTTGCATGTGTGTTGTGAGTCCTTCCCCATCACAGGGTTTTAAAACTGGAAGTGACGTGGAAGGAGGAAAAACCAGTGAATGGAAACGCCACAGGCGAAGCTACTTTTGTAGAGGGTGGTAGTTCTTTAAACTATGGATGCTTGCTTTGCCATTGTATCACCACCCCTTCAAAGAGATCAGCCAGTCAGCCTGGAAGGGAGACACTAAATCCAAAACAGGATTTGTGTGTGCAGAAACCCCCCCTCCCCAAATTAGTGATGCAGTAATATACAAGTTCTCCCTGGTACCCTATTCTGTTAGGTTATCTGCGTGATAGGATTTTAAAAATATGCAACCCTTTTCTCGCTGTGTGTGTTAACATTAATTTGTTGGGAATCAGGTGAAGGTATAAGTAGACTGGGCCGAGTTTATATATTTTTTGCAAAACAAACAGCAAACAGGAGGCAGCATGGCCGTACTGTCCATACGATAACCACTGGCCGTGTAGGGCTATTTGCATTTGAACGAATCAGAATGAAGTAAAAGTAAAAAGCCAGAGCTAGGCCCACAAGCCAGCAGTTAGATGCTGACCCGAGAAGGCCAGATCTCACGTGGCCAATACAAGTTCAAATCCTGGCCCTCACGACCTCATGTGAGCCCCATGTGCATGGGCTCAGGATCACGATGTGATGGAGAATTGGAAGAAAAATAATTGTGGAGTGACCAGGCTCCACTGAGAGGCCTGCAAATGCTATCAGGAATAAAAATAAACTTTACAAAAGAAAAACCCAGTTCCTCTGTTACCCCAGCCAGTATTTTACAGCACCAACTGGCTTCATCGAGAGAGTTCAGCTGGATGGCGCTGGTACAGAGTCAGTGTGTACAGGTCAGGCTCAGACCTCCTTTGCAGCTAGCCTGAGGCTCAGGCTCTTCACGTACTCACAGGCTGTCCTTGTACAGGCGTATGTGGAACCTCATTTCCTTCTTTGCAAAACGAGGATGACAAATCCTGTCTCGTGTAGTCGCCCCGAGAAGTAAACAAGATATTGTATATATACATAGACACATACTGATTTAAATACTATATATATACATATATACACAGCGGTTAGCTTAATGGCTATGTCGCTGGACTCCCATGTAGTTGAACGCGGTTCAAGTCCCGGACCCGGTGGCTTAAACTCATGCCGGGCACATGTGCATGCGTGCCCAAGATCCCGAGAGGAGAATGGAGGAGAAGGGATTGCTGCGTGGCCATCCTCCCTGGAGGGTGATTTCTTGCTTTCTGTCTCTCTGTCTCTCTTTCTGGTGAGCGCATGCACCCTGTAGCAAAAACCTCTCAAAAAAAAAAAAAAAGAAAAAAAAAATACTGTATATACATATAGGCATATATACATATATGTGTATACATAGTATATGCTATATATATAGTATGCATATGTGTGTATACATATAGTATTTAAGTCAGTATCTGGCGCACATGAAAGGCTGAAAATGTTTGGCTGTTAACATTAAGGACAGCTATGTTTTTAGAGCCATTGAATTAAATATCATTAATCTGTTATGAAAAGATTGATGATATATTCTGGGGTTAAGATTAGTAAAATGTTGGCTAGATGGTGGCACAGTGGCCTTGAACTGCTCTCTGAGGTTGACCTGTCTGGGATGGTGGTGGGTTTGTGTCCAGAGTCATCCCTGAACATAGTGGGGGCATGATGTGTGTCCATAATCCCGGGTCACTGAGTTAGGGGTAGGGCATGCTGCAAAGACCCTCTTGGGAGTGTTTGTCTCTTTGTCTCTTTTGCTCATGAAAGAAATGAATGAATAAATTTTTTAAACGACCAATGAAATAATAAACCTCTATAATCTTTCATTATAACATATTTTTACTTTTGTATCTTTTTAATCCATTTTCCAAAGGAATTTGAGATTATTAAACATGCTTAAAGCACAAATGCACAGAACTGAAAATGATTAACCTAATTTTAAGTAGATAAAACCACAATCGATGATTGGAGTGGGAGCAGATAGGAGTCTATGGTTAAAGGACTCAAAGAATTGCACAATAATGAATTTTAGCAGAGAAGCCTATTAACCTTGGGCAAGGAAATATATCTACTTAGTCATAATTTTGATTTATTTATTTAAATTTAGATTTCAAAATAGATACAGGTAGCTGTAAGAAAAGTTTAAGAGTTTCATTATTTAGCTCACTCCATAAAATACAGGGTCTTCTAGAATTGCTGGAAAGTGTCCTATTACACATTGCTATTTTAATAGTCTATTATTGTTTATATAAAAATGCAGATATTGTCAATAGGCCCTAATAGCCATCTATGGGAAAGCTAACTGGAATTAACTAAGGAAAATTAAACAAAATATATTAGCTTAGAAGTAAGACACTGGTACAACTCGGTGGCTAGAGGCACTGAATATAGTTTCTGGTGACTTGAACCAAATCTCTCTCCTAAGTTACAAACAGAGTGACTTGGAAAATCACTTAGAACCTCTATGCTCGAATTTCCCACCTGTACAGTGGAGATGATCATTGTAAACTCTCATATGGGTTTAGTGAGAAGAATACATTAATTGCTGCATTGAAAACACAACGCCTGGGAACCAGCAGTTAGCGTAATGGCTATGTCGCTGGATTCCCACGTAGTTGACAGCGGTTCACGTCCTGTACCCGGTGGCTTAGAACTCACGCCAGGCGCGTGTGCGTGCGTGCCCAAGATCCCTAGAGGAGAATGGAGGAGAAGGGATTGCAGTGTAGCCATCCCCCCTGAGGCGTGATTTCTCGCTTTCTGTCTGTCTCTCTCTGTCTGGCGAGCGCACGTGCCCTATAGCGAAAATCTCTCCAAAAAAAACAAAAAACAAAACAAAAAAAACCCACAACACCTGATAGATACTGCAGGTACAGTCCATGCTGTATCTTATGTTAGACAAGAGCTTTAAGGCGGCTTACTGTAATTCTGGAGAATTCTCTCCCTCTATTTCCCTTTCCAAATTTGACGTAGAAGTGTCTTGTCAATTGTTTGCATTGTAAAGAATAAAAGAAACATGAAAGACAGCAGTATACCTTTTTCATATGAAATACACATTATAAAGTCATTTTAATTTTCATATTTTTGAGAAGTACTGTGCCGTATTTTCATGCGGTTTCTAGAGGATATAGTTTGATGAGGTTTCGGTTTCCTCTTCTTTCTTCTTTAAATATTTCAGTGCTCTCTGGGGCAATTGTCTAGTTTTCCAAATTTAAGGGGGAAAAAAAAAGAGCAAAAATGTATGCTAATGGAAATTACTTAGAGAAACCTGAGCAAATCTGGTAATTGTGTGCCATCTGTGGTAAGGAAATTAGATAGTGCACTTAAAATGATTCAATAATTAAGTATGTATTTATTAAATCATTTGTAATAGCTTTAGTATATGACCTCAGGTTTCCAAGACAGCCACAGTGCGATTATCCTTGACGCTTCATTGAAAAGCGAATTACTGAATCAGCTTTCTTTCCTTTGACTGTCTACACATGCTTTACTCTGAAACCTCACTTTGAAAGAAACTTACCTGTGACCGCTATTGCACGCTGCGGACTCTCCGCAGTCTGGCGTGGGGTGTGAGATACAGGAGGGCAGGGGATGTCAAGAAAAGTTGGCAGTAAACAGAAACAAGTCAGAAAATTACCGGTGGGAGATAACAGATGAGGAGATGTGGAGACAGAAGGCAGGCACCGCACAGCAGCTGCAGAGGAGAAGAGGGACATCAGTCAAATGAGTTGCAGGGGGGTGGAGTAGGGGGGAAATGTCAAATTCCAGTGCTAACATGTTCTTCATACTATTAGGTATTTTCACTGTTTAAGATATTATGGCAGAGGGCCAGCAGGTGGCGTGGTGGTTAAGGCGCTGGACACTCCCACATGGCCAATCACGGTTCGAAGCCTGGACCTGGCGGCCTGCTCTCTCTCTCTGGTCAAATTAAAATAAATGAATAAATAAAATAAAATAAATAATTATTTCTTAAAAAATAAAAGATATCACGGGAAGCAGGTGGCATGTAATAAGGCAGCTGGATCTCACATGGCCAGTTGAGCGGTTAGAGCACCAGACCAACAGCTTAAAAAACTTGTTGGATATGTGGGCATGTATGCCCAAAATCACAAAAGGAAACTGGAGAAGAAATGACTATGGCACCGCTATCCCCCCTGAAAGGTGACATGTCACTTTCCCTCTCTCTCTGTGTGTGTGTCTCTAATGAGTGCACACACCCTATACCATTTTGGTACACACACACACACACACACACACACACACACTTGTTAGTTGCACTTTTTTGGTCCATGTATTACTTAGGGGAAACATAAACAATTTGGATTTCAGCTTCAGGAAAAGAGTGTTATTACTCAAGTGATTAACTTAGAAAATGATACTCTGTTTCAAAAGAACACAATTATTTTAACTTTGTTAACTTGAATAATCCACTTTTAAAAGTCATCCTGATATATCACGTCCAAATATTTGTTTTCTAAGTCCATGAATTAACTCTCCTGAGATGTTTTTTCCACTTTTACATGAATTTAATGTTTCTTTCTCTTCCTGTCTTCCTCTTCTTGTTCATTTACTGGTTTCCTCTTAAAGAATAACAGCAATAAAACATCCATCAATGCACCAGTCTGTCCTCTTTGTTCATTTTCTAAACCTAAGGAAAACGTTTTCCTGTTCTGATCCCTCCACCTGCAGAACGGCCTGCCAAGCTCTTCTGTCCATCCCTCTCTTTATGTTCTACACTTGAGTAAAGTTTGAATTAAGGGAAATCCCTTCAAAAAGTAATTGTGAAAAAAAAAATATATTCCCCTTAAGCTAACGTAATTCTTCTCTCTTCTATTTTCAACCTCAGCCCTTCTTCCCACTGAATTTTCGAATGTGCAGAGCTGTGTAACTTTAGATATATCCACTGGCCATTACCTACCCTTGCAGACTCTGTGCCCCATCACATGCAAGGCATCTTCGGATAGTTTATGAAAAATGCATACGACGGAAAAACAAAGCCATGCATGGGTTTCACAATTGTTTGTTGGCACAATATAAACTCATACTTCAATTCAGCCTTTCCGTGAATGGTGTGAAGCACCCTTGTAAAATCCCGCTGCATTTCACGTCTGTGAAACATTGTGGCAAGCTCGCTTTACCAGTTGGTAGAGAAAAGCAGAGCCTAATGGTGGTGCAGTGGTAAGTCATGACATTCTGCAACACGGACCTACATGGAGAGACCCCCATTTTGCATCAAGAGACCTCCCAGAATATGCTGGGTGAGCATTTGCCCATGACCTAGGACTGGCTGAAGCCAAGGCTAGTTTGTGATATAAAACCCCTGTTATAAGTCCTATCTCCCTATTGCTCAGAAGAAAATAATTTTTTAAAAAAAGAAATAAGACATAAATAAAAAATGAATACATAAACTTATAAAAGGGAGCAAGACAAACTTGAAATATTGACACATAAGAGAGGTATCGAAAACATTCAAATTTTCTGTAATACTGTGCAATGTTTAATAGGTTATGTACTTGAAATAGCAGATCAGTGTTACTCTAGTAATACACTCCACTTAGTTGTCAAACATACTTCTTAAGCAGGGCAGCATTTCTCTGGGACCTTTTTGTCCCATCTGCTGTCACCTTCTGGCATTAGAAAATCTCAGGCAAGGGGCCAGTCGGTGGCGTGGTGGTTCAGGTGCTGGACTCCTACGTGGCTGACCATGGTTATAGCCCTACACCCAGCACGACTTGAAAATCATGCCTGGCAAGTGTGTGTGCATGCCACAAAATCCCAAGAGGAGAATGGAGGAGAAGGGACTGTGGCGTGGTGAACCCCCCGGGGAGGGCGATTTCTCACTTTCCCTCTGTATCTCTCACGTAGGCACACATGACCCAGGGCCAAAACCTAAGAAAAGAAAGAAAGGAAACCTCCTTCACATTAGTGAAACAAGTGAAGCCCCTGTTTGAAATGTCAGTAGAGATAGCTTTATTTTTATTAAACAGAAGCAACTGATGTATATTAAGATTGAGGTGCACACACACACATTATTATTATTATTATTATTATTATTATTGATATTAAGAAAATAGTATTTGCACACAGCCTCTGCCAGGAATCACAGTAGAGGCCCGATAGTGTGGCAGCAAGTTCTACAACTTATTATGACTATTATCTATAAAGGCGGGGTCTCCCTCTGCCACAGTTCTTCTGCCTCAGCTTCCTAACTTGGGACTGCAGTGGTGTGTCACCACAACACCCTCTTCTCTAGGCATGGTCACTCTTTGCTACTCAGAGCAACTGCAAGTTCATGGTCTCCCTGCCTAAGCTCCTGAGCTGCTGAGATTGCAGGTGAATGTCAGGACACTTGGCCTTCAGATAGAACTGGGAACTGAAGTGGGCTTCCCATGCGGACCCAGCCTACAAAGCACAGCACCTTAGCAATGTTTCTCACCACATCTGAACTTCCGATAATAACTTCTAACGGGGCAGAATTCTGGTCACTACATTAGATACATTCTTTTTTTTTTTTTTTTTGAGAGAAAGAGATTTTTTGCTATAGGGCGCTTGCGCTCACCAGACAGACAGAGACAGAGAGACAGAAAGCAAGAAATCACCCCCCCGGGGGGATGGTCACGCCACAATCCCTTCTCCTCCATTCTCCTCTCGGGATCTTGGGCACTCATGCACATGCGCCCGGCGTGAGTTTTAAGCCACTAGGTCTGGGATGCAAATCACGGTCGACTACGTGGGAGTCCAACGACATAGCCATTATGCTAACTGCTGGTTCCCATTACATTAGATACATTCTGAAATGTAGAGATTTGTCATTAATTTCCAACTACTGACGTGGTTATCACAGATGTATTTCCCTGTATCGACATATATTCACCATCTTTAGCCCTGGTCTGTGCCACAAACACGTACAGGCTATTTTCAGAAAACTCATTTTGAGTGGGTGACTCCCCTAAGAACTAGCCGTAAAGATTTGTTCTATACTAAAACAAACCCTACTTTTAGTTTGGCTGGAAGCATACTATTGAGAGTGATAGAAACGGAGCTGAATGGTTGATATTCACTGACGGCTAAGGTAAAGATACATTTCCTAGTCAAACTCCAGAAAGCAATTCTTAGGAGGTAAAACTTTTTTTTTATTGACATAGGGCTAAAGGTGAATATTTTGGGGAGTTTGATAAAACTAGCGTTGCCACTTTTGAACTGAAATGTGTTCCTTACTGAGTCATAAGATTCCACCAATGTCTTATGCCTGCAAAATTCAAAAATGCCTTGTGGTATAAACCTCAAACTTGGAATATTGTCCTGCTTATTGTATTGAGAAAAATGCATTGAAAGCAAAAGCAATCCACATTCACATTTGTAAAGCTGGGAGGGTTTGAAATTCATGCCTGAGTGAACACCGTAGAATGATTTTGCAGGCTACTCCGACTAACCTTTCTATGATGAGACTCTTAAGAGTTAGAGACGTAAGGGAAATCAAAGGCTTACATGTACAGAACATATTTTGTGTAAACTTTCTTTATTTCTGGGCCTAATGGAGATTTTAATTTATTTGCTCATCTTGTGCTGTCTATAAATTTTTACTTTCCAAAGATACAACAGACGAATTAAAGCAACCTTTTCCATAAATATTGAAACAGGTCTAAAAGAAATTGGAAAATGTAAGGTTACAGGAGGTTTATCGATGAAAATCAACCTTGACTTGATCTGAGACAGTCTGGTTCGTTGATGCCTTGAGTTAAGAGTCAGAATTACTTGTTAGAAGTGCTCTAAATCAGAATTCACATTTGGAAATGTAAAAATATATTTGTATTTTGCCTTATGATAAAGCAACATTCTTTGGGAATTTTGGAAGACTATTTGACCATATAAGAACTTGTCTAATTTTAAAACTCTTGTCACATGCTTGAAATAGTTGTAGTAGTTGGACAATGAGGCAGATAGACGCATGTTTAATCAGATCTCCACCTACAGGGAAAATGTGGCAAAAATAACATCATAATAAAGGGCTTTATTCTTCTTTTCATCTATTTTTAAAAATATATCTTTAAAGAAATTAGGTTAACAATGTCAGTCTGCAGACCAGTCTTAAGAATGAGCATATTATACTGACTTGATAGAAAATAAAGGCCATTTTCCTTTTTCTCCTCCGGTCTATCTGCTGAAATATATTTTTTTCACCCATATCCAAAGAACTGACTTGTTTTCTCTTCTGGGCCAACACAGAATGTCAAGCTCATCATCTTCCTGCGGGTTCTAATAATATATATAATATTTCCCAATTAACTCTTGTGGTCAAAATAAGTCAAAGTCAGTAGCAGATGGTAGGTTTCATCGACAAGGGCAACCACAAGGTCAGTTTTCTGGTAGCAGGTGTGGAATGTATAGATAGATTATTCATAAAAGAAATCAAATAGGAAGATCACAAATGCATTAAGCCATTTTTATGAGAAGATATTAAAGAGCTATGCTGTTAGAAGAAAGTACATTAAATTGCTTTTTCATTCAGTATGTCAATTGAAATATGGACACTATTCTGGGAACTTGGTCTGTTTGTAAAATTCTACATGGATCTTTTATCTGATACTTGGCTCCTATCCAGGCCTGTAAGTGTCTAGTGAAGCCACTTGAATGGCAAGCTAATCACCGATACTTTGCATAGATTCCTAGGCTTAAGAACTACTTCTTTCCCTCCTTTGCTTTTTTGCTTTATTTTTCTTTTCTCCTTTCCTTTGAAAATGCGATGCCTTGCAATGTTGACATATATTTCAAATCAGCAACTCTGCAAACTGTTTTGGGATCCATGTAATGATAACCACAGAAGGGACGAGAAGCATCAAAGGATGGTCTGGATTTTTTTCAAGTCAGTAAAAAAGTACAGCTTACTCAACTCAAACTTTATAGGAATTAATGATAAAATTACTACCACTTTTCAAAACTGTAAATATCGGGTTGCAGGAAAGTCATGCCACACTTTTGCATAGAAAACATAGAAAAATGCATCATGACTTTTCTGATGGCTTAATATTATTTATTTTCTTAGAATGAATGTTCGACACTGGACTCCAGGAAGTTTACAACTCACATATCAAAAAATAGAATACATTTTCTAAGTGAAAACAGAATCCATACACTATAATGATTTCTGAAGGTACACTCTTCCAATAATAGTGTCACTTAAGTCAGTACAAAGGAGTGATTATTTTTAGCTTAGCGTCCTTGCCTTTGAATTAACTATTTAAATCATAGAAGCATTTACTAAAAATAACATACCTTCGAATTTTTTTTCAGGCACCATATGAATTAGCAAAGTTGCAGTCAGTGGCACACGAATTTTATTAGAAATGATAGTTATAGTTTGTAAACATCAAAGTTCGCTCTTGTCAGTTTTTATTATTAGTGGATTACAAGCTGCAGAACATGTTCTTATCAGAGAGAAGCTGCTCCAGCCATCTCTCAGGCTTGATTTCCTGTTGGCCATGGAGAAAATGCAAAAAACAAACAAACAAACAAACAAACAAAAAATCAGTCACTATACCAAAAAGAAAAAGTCTCCTTTAAAGGTTGTATAAATAATGTTCATATCATTATTACAGTTCATTTGGCGTATCGGCTTATTGTTGTCTGACACATTTTCTGGAATCTAAATATGGAAGTCGCCTATAATTCTCTCTCCATCTTGTATTTCCCTCCTAGAAAAACCAAACACCTGCACTCCTGGAATACATTTCTGATCATAAAATCGGGTGCTTTGAAGTACTATACCCTGTTATTTGCCAGGCTTGGACATAATAGCTGCTCAATAAATTTTCTACAGTTTTCCTGCAAATAACATATAGCATTTGTATCTTATTTGATACATGTTAAACATCTAGCTTGAGATAAAGTCTTCCTGTAGAAGAAAACAATTTAACTCCATCTACAATACACTTGCCAATAATATTAAATGACTCCATAAAAACAATAAAAATAGCAAATTATTTTACTAGACTACAGAATTCTTTTTATCAACTCTGTTCAGTTTAAAGCTAAAAAGTAGGTACATTAAAGAAAGGAAAACTGTACATGTGTGCAGAGAATTTTCCAGAGAAAGGAGTCCGTAGGAATGCACATAGAAAGTTATTTGATTCATGTCTCACATACATTCCATAGATTTATTATGCTTTATATTTGCCAAGAATGTAAGACAAAAGAGGGTCTTTCTTGTCCTAGAGACAAGGATAGAATCATTCTGGCATTTGATACTTTACATGTAGAATAATTGAGATTTTTTAAAAAAAAGTCCCTGTCACATAAAATTTCATTCGGTTACATCGGCCTTCATGTTATTTATAACCTCTTGTAAATGAACTTCTTAAAATTTTTCCTGGGGATTTCCAGTTCAGGCTATAATGGACAGCTAATTTTCTCAGGACTTTAAGCTAATATTTGTGAAGGAGTCATGTGGCAAAGAACACCTTATGAAAACGTATATAAAACCCCCTAGATATTTGTAATTATGATTCGGAGGATAGTAAGTTTGCTTTTCGTGCTAAAGTATATAATATTGTGTAAACGCCCTTAAGATTCTGATTTATTCAGACATGTACATTGCTAAAGAAAGAGGAGGTGACCTCCTTAAATTTCACAGCCAAAACCTAGCCAGAGGAGAGGAAGAACAGAAAAGCAACAACAAAAAGGCAGAATTTTAAAAATGTTTGGAATGCTGCTCTTAAAGAGTGAAATATGTATAGATCTATTTAACTTACATGGCACAGAAAGAGACATTCCATGATGGAAAATTTCTGGCTTATTCCGAAGGTCACCTATAGTCATTTCCATACTTCTACACAGAGAGTCTTTCACCAAGGTAGTTTGAAATTCCTTGTTTTTATAGCTACGTTATCTTAACCAGCTTGCTTGACACCTAGCAAGATTTTAGATGGGAGACAAAGACAAGAATATACAAGGCAAAGAAAGGGAGAGGAAAGGAAAAGGCATTGAAAGGAAGGGAAGGCGAGGAGAGGGAAAGGGAAGGGAAGAGAAGGGAAGGGAAACTTCAAAAAGCTAGTTGGATAATGATACATTTCTCTTATAATTCCACATTGATTTTATCATAGCAAACATTTTTGTAGCCATAATATTAAATGAGAACCCATTTTTGGAATATCACTTCCGAATGATGTAGAGAAAGCTATCAAATTTGAGCTGTGTAATGGATTCCTTAAATAGGAGCGATATACCTTTCTGAAATGATGTCACAGAAAAAGGATCTGTTACACAGAATTGGAAAATCATGTTGTTTTCCTGTAAGTGTCACTTGAAAGAGGACTGTCTGCCTCATTGCTTTCTTTTTTATTTATAATTTTTTCCCCAATTCTCTTTTACTTTGTAATTTCTTATTTACATTGGGTTGTGGCTCATCTTTACCGCATACAAGATGTTTTTTCTTTTTGTTAATAAAACTTATTTTAAAGAATTTTATTTAATTTTTTTATTATTATTATTATTATTATTATTATTTTAATTTAAACAGCAAGTGAGAGAGAGAAAGCAAGTTACCAGGTCCAGGACTCAGCCATGTGGGAGTCCAAAACCTTAAACACCACACCACTGGCCAACACCACCATATTTGTTTTTTTTTTTTTTTAGAGGTTTTTGCTATAGGGCGTGTGCGCTCGCCAGACAGAGACAGAGAGACAGAAAGCGAGAAACCAACCCCCGGGGGGGATGGCCACACCACAGTCCCTTCTCCTCCCTTTTCCTCTCAGAATCCTGGGCACGCACGCACATGCACCTGGCATGAGTTTTAAGCCACCGGGTCCAGGACTCGAGCCGCAGTTGACTACATGGGAGTCCAGCGATGTAGCCATTATGCTAACTGCCGGTCCCATCCACCGTATGTTTTTTCAAAGCATGATTATAGTGTGTGATACCCAAGTCAACACTATTACCGTTATACATCACTTTCAACAAAGAACTTTACATTCTTGTGTTCATTAAATGCTTTTTTCCTCCTCCCTTTGCACTCTAATTATTTTCTGTCCTCTTACCCGAAGTCCATTTCTTGTACAGGCTTAATCACGCTACATGCTAATGCTTCCTTATTTGTTTGCTTCTTATGTGGGTCCCATGATTAAAACGAAGGCTAATGTGAAAGAGAGAAATACTTGTTGGACAGATTAATAAAATTAAAAATATATATAAATGTATGTGTATCCGTGTGTGTGTGTGTGTGTGTGTATGTTTGTATGTGTCTATTGCATACATGTATTTCATAGGGCTCCTTTTCAGTGAGGTCGTACCACGCGATGTCATTGATATTGATAGACACCATGTTTACCTGCATCTATAGCGATGGATGATTTTGCCAACTGCAATGAGAAAGTTCTTGTAGGTTTCAAGTCTGTTTTTCTCTCCTAATGGAAACAGCTCCACTTCATGCCCTTGTCTTCCGCTGTCAGAATATCAGAATACGTAAACTCAGCAAACTACCAGTTGTCTTCCTGTGAAGATAAATACAATCCAGCTCTTACGGATTCACATCCACACCTTATGATGAAATGCCAAGTCCGTGACAATTGAATAATACAACCTCACACAGGTGTACTGTGAACACCCAGGTGACGATTCCGAGTGTGTTTTCTAAGTTTTATTGGCATAATAAGTAAGATATGTCTGTCAGATGGAAACGCATAGCACAAACCATGCAACGCTTTGTCCCTATCAATCAAGAACCACCATGAAATATGTGTACAAAAGCATTCTTTATGAGGGTGACATGGAAAATTCATGTGGTTCCATTAAGGCCCAGCTCGCATTCCACCTCTTCCATTAAGTCTTCTGCCGTCTCACAGTGCCCAGAATCTGTCTCTGAACTCCTTCCTAAGCTTTTATCCGTGTCTGCTTCTTATCACTTAACACATTCCTTTCTAGTCGAGTGAAACTGTTCCTACACGGCCTTTAGTATAACTAGTCCCACCCCATGTTATAAATTTCTTAGTGATAGTGGCAGTGTTTGTTTTATCTTTGCACTTGTAAACTAACTAGCCTTTTCCATAGGACACTCTTAAGAATTTAATTGAATCATAGAACATGTGTTTAAGACAAGACTTCAGTTAACTCATAAAGCATCAACATCTAAATGAACTTCATTTTGGAGTTAAATCTTTTCATTATACTCATAGGTGCATGCATTAATTTTCACAGAGTAAGTCTGCAGTGTAGTTACCAAGAGGCATAGCTCTGGCAGCAGAAAAGGGTGGCTCTACAGTGGGTGGGTGTAACATAATCCATTGTATTTTATGCAGTTAAACTATTCAAGGCCAACATTCCACCTGCCAAAGCCAGACAATTATCACAAAATGTAATGAAGTGGTTTCTAAATGTCCAAGGAGGTTAAAGGAACACCTATCAATGGCCAATGTTCGGGTTCCTTTCACAGTTTTGAATTAATGTGCCAAAACATGTTTAAATTCTCAAATGATCCAATGAAAATATACACTCCTATATCTATAATTGGTAATGCAATACTCACATAGTCACAGTTATTAGATTACGAGGGTGATGTGACTCTTTAAACCCCCTTTATGGATAGACGTCTTCGGGTATTGCACAGGTTTTAAAGCCTTCTTTGGGGTGTTTTTGAATAATTCCTTCTGTAAATGGAATCCTGATTTTTGTACAAGCATATGATTTAATCTAGGAGCATACAAAGAAAGTAACTGAGAAGATAGTTACTTTCCAAAAAGATTTTGCCAGTGGAATATCATTATTGGCTCATTAGGCAGGATAGAAAGAATGACCATGGTCTGAACCCATAGTTCAGCCATAGGTGGAGCACCGAAGACCTTCAGGAGTCCCCACTTTACAGAGACAACAGTGGGAAGGGCGACCTTGGGTCCCTGCTATACAGAGGTTTTGTTAAGAGATCAGAAGGTATCCGAGGAATTTATTGTGCGAAGGGGATTATTTGATAGAGAAATACATACTTTATAGTCTGTTCATAAAAAATTAAATGGAAAAAAATTTAGAATCAATTATCAGTAGGATAATTCCATTTAGAAACTCTTGCGCTCATGGCGTTCCTTAGTATTTGTTCTATTGGAAATAAAACAAAACTTACCTAGTATTGGCTCAGATGCCTGCTAGCGTTTTGTGACCATAAAGACACTGATCTTCTCTTGCCTCAGAGAGCTGGATCTTAGAACAGTCAGTGGACAGCTTCTCTGCTCAAGTCTGTAAATGGAATAGGTACAAGTTACTCTTGAATACTAAGCCTGTGTTTATGCATCAAATTTCATAACTGCAAAAAACAGCAACAACAACAACAAAAAAATCAAAAAAACCTTACATGAGCTATCCTAAAACTGTATCCCAAGACAAACAGTTGAGTGTTGGAGCAGTTTGGTGGTAGTGATGATGGTGGCGGTGGTGTCTATGCATGTATGGCTGTGTGTGTGTGTGTGTGTGTGTGTGTGTATGTGTGTGTGTATGTGTGTGTGTGTGAGAGAGAGAGAAACAGAGATTTGTATTCTTCTTGTTTACAACATTGAAATCTCCTAGATCGTGTGCTGCAGGTGGGATAATTTAATTGATGTGACAGTCCATTAAGAAAAGTGGTTAGTTGGGACCAACAGCTAGCATAATGGCTATGTCGCTGGACTCCCATGTAGTCGACCGCGGTTCGAGTCCTGGACCCGGTGGCTTAAATTCATGCTGGGCGTGTGTGCATGTGTGCCCAAGATCCCGAGAGGAGAATGAAGGAGAAGGGATTGCGGTGTGACCATCCCCTCTTGGGGGTGATTTCTCACTTTCTGTCTCTCTGTCTCTCTCTGCCTTTCTGGCGAGCACCTGTGCCCCATAGCAAAAAAAAGAAAAAAAAAAAAAAGGTTAGTTGGGCACATGTGAGTGCATGTCCCAAACCCCCACAGTATGGAGAAATGAAGAAAAGATTGGGCATAACCACACCCCATTGAGGGGTACTTTCTCCCTCTCCTCTCTCTGTGTCTTGGGCAAGTACACATGCTTTCTAGCAAACATAATCCCCTCCAAACAAATGGGGGGGCTAAAAATGTGGTCCTGACACGTTAGAGACACGGGCCTGCCAGTCCCCTGTAAGAACTACCCAAGGAGCAGTTAGTATTCACGCACCTTCTCCTTCTAGTTATAGTCTGGATCTGACCGTCTTCCAACATTCTGCTTTGAATGTTGTCTTTTGGCTTCGATAACATGCACCATCATTTATGCCTAATGAAAAATGGAATCAAGTTCTATTCTTATTTTTAAAAGTGATTCAGATGCATTTTATGCATAATATTAGGATAAGAGCTAAAATGTAAACTTAATGAGGACAAGAGCTTTGTGAGCCGGGCCCCATTCTAGGTGCACATGACCCACATGTGGGGGAAAGTACAAGCAGTTCTAGCACCCAGTGCCTAGTGGACACTCAGAATCTCTTACGGACTGATCGAAGGTTCCCCGGATTAAAGAAGGACAGTGCCTAGTGGACACTCAGAATCTCTTACGGACCGATTGAAGGTTCCCCGGATAAAAGAAGGACAATCTTTTCTTGCTGAAGCTGCACTGTACAGATTCATCGTATGTATGCATATACACACAAACACATACACACCTTCCTGCATCTCTGCCGCCACTGCTGTCGGGAGCAATGCTACTGATCACATCGAAAAAACAGTGCACTCTCTTTGTTAGGTTGCTGCAGGGAAAACAATGTAGAGAGGAGAGAGTTAAAACTAAAATACTACTTAGACCAAGGTGGCACCAGATAAATTCTTTTAGTGTTGAAGGTATGTGGAGTCTGTCTTTAAATATCGGTTACTTTGATGGTCAGCATGTAACAACCTTGCAATGACTGCAGTACCCAAGTGTCATTAACAATACCAGACGCTGTTGTTCTTACTAAAAATGAATACAATGGTGTTTCTGCCCAATAATGTTACAGCGATAAAACTTTCCATTTACCTGAGTAACTCCAAGCCAATTCCAGTCTTGTTTTAATTAGAAATGAGACAGTTTTAATCATTCCCAGATTTGTAACATCAAAGCATGAAACTTTATTTTTCG
The DNA here is from genome assembly GCF_000334495.1 of Tupaia belangeri chinensis. Taxonomy (NCBI): domain Eukaryota; kingdom Metazoa; phylum Chordata; class Mammalia; order Scandentia; family Tupaiidae; genus Tupaia; species Tupaia belangeri. Next base: position 1,797,811 of record NW_006159546.1, on the reverse strand, counting down.
AACCCTTGGCATTTTTCAATCTTATGAATATTTGGAAATCTTAATTAACTTGGGGAAAAGGCTAGAAAAGGAGATTATCAGCATGTGGTGATTGACAGGATAATGAAAATTTTCTGCTGCAAAATTCTGATATATTTAGCCTGACTTGGATTCCTTCTTAGATCGTCAGTTATCTCAGTTTTATTTTTAGTTCAGCTGAATCAATAAAAGGAAAATATTCGCCAATGTAATTTGTGAAAAGATTCTGATCAGAGAGCAAAAAAATCTCTGGGCCTAGAGCAAATAAGTAGAGATAAATTTCGTTTGTCCAGGACCACATTCATAGTTCTAGTCACCCTTTTTCCTCTCTTACTACCAATGTTTTTTCTCAGTGTCCTTCAGCTTCAACTTACCTGTCATGCTTTCGTCTCCAGATCATGACACCATCTGACAGTTTTTAAGCCAGAAACTACATATGCTATCCGGCTTCTTTTTTCCATGGACTCGTCATTTACAATCGCACTAATAAAAGCGAACCTGTGCCCATTGTAAATCTTCTGCATTCCTGAGAGATTTGAGCTAATGATTTTGGAAGTTAGGTACATTTTGGTAGACTTAGAAATCAGAGCCTAAATCTACTACCACTTGGTATACTAAATCAGTGGGTTCACTGATAACTCACAGCGTCTCCTGGATAGCACCGTCCAAAATGAGGCAACTCTTCGCTTTACGTGTTGTTTTCACACGTTGTTTGTCTGTAATCTTATTATATTTTCTATTGAGATCATAGAAAGATTAGAATAAACACACACACGCATTTTTCAATTTCTTGTATGAATGAGAGAGACAAAGAAAGAGCAAGACAGAGACAGCGAGAGAGAGCACCCCTAATGGGTCTTGATGTCAACCTACCCCAAGCGGCAGTCCATCCTGATCATTGGCCCAGTGTACTCAGAGAGGTTTCTGGAAGTGAACTTGAAAATATCCCATATGGGCCAACGTCACAGAGTGTCGTATTTTACCAGATTTTTTAATACAAATATTTATCCATTCATTTATTTTAATTTGACGAGAGAGAGAGAGAAAGTGAGAAAGCAAGCCACCAGGTCCAGGACTCAAACCGTGGTTGGCCATGTGGGAGTGTCCAACGCTTTATCCACCACGCTACCTGCTGGTTCCCATTTACCACATTTTACCACTGTAACACCATCCAGCCCCAAGATATATTTTGGAATGTAAAGAACTCCAATTGTATACACACACACCCCTACACACATACACAAACACACTAACATAAGAGGGTAATTTTGTTAAGTTCATGGAAGAAAAATACTTGGTGTGTTCTGAGGGAGGGAACTGGAGGAAGCTATTTTGAAGGGAGGAAAGAAAATAGATGTATTTATAACCAAAAATAAGATTTTTCAAATTGCAAACAATTGGCAAACAATAGAAAGCGCCTTGTTATTAAAATCAGAGATAATTACGGCTCATTATTAATTTAAAAATGGAAAGGTAATGTATCCACCTATGAAAACTATGCACACAGACCCCCAAGTCCAGTTGATCCTGAGTACCCATGGAAACAGATGAAAGCTAAGCTAATTTCTAATGGATGTTTCCACTTCGCTATGGTAAAAATTAACCAAGGATGAGCATAGACGGTGGCATTTCTTGTAAATTCCCAGCACACGTCAGAATCCAGGGACTGTCTTAGTAAGTCACTCTGTGACTACGCATTCTGGGAAAATAAATATTGTTCTTCTATTACCAGAGTTTACCTCAAAGTGTGTGACTGTGTGTGCCTGATGTGAGTAACTTAGAGTCACTAGCTATTTAGATACTGCACAGAGAGACACTAGATCTTAGAGCAGCTTCTAAAGTCTTTTGGATAAATCAAGTTCCTTTTCACAACTGAACAGTAAACTTCGGAGTTACTATAGTTGTTTAGTCCTTTCAAGCTCTCTTCAGCAACCAGTGCCAGCTTTTGGGACAAAACAACAACAACAACAACAACAACAACAAAATAACCACACGGAAGTTCAGGGAAGGACTTTAGGGTGGGTGTACAGGTGGGTGTGTGGATTCGGAAGTTAAATTCTCCACCTGCCGTAAAGCCCCACGAAAAAGAACACCCAGCAGTCTCGGTTTGGGAAATTAACAGTGGGACGCTGTCGCTTCGATACAGGTGCAATCCAAGCCTCATTAAGACTGCTCATGGTGACACTAGCCATTTGTCGGAGCAAAGCAGGGCTGTATATATCCCCACTGTGAATCCATGTTTGATTAGGATTCACATTGATTTCTACCCACTGATGGTGTGCAGAGATTCTCATCCAAATTGATCGTGGTGTTGTTTTTCTCTCCCTCCTCCCTTGCTCTTATTTTCCCTTCTGCATTACAGAACTCAGGGAGGATTTTTGTATGCTCTGGAAAAAAGTTCCTTTTCTATGCCTACGTTGAAAAAACAAAAATAACACACTAGGAAAATATTCCGAGGAATGCAAAGAATAAGAAATAGTTCATACATATTTAATCAGTCTATAAGATAAAACCATGTGTGGGAAAAATGAAGAAAAAGGAAAAAAAACTGGACCTAAACTTGACAGTGGTGTGTGATGAAGTAATGGGCTAGGATTCTCCACAGGCACAAGGCCCCCCGAGAATGCAATGCCATTACCTCTAATTCATTAAGACACTTTCAATTGTTTTCTCAAGTGAGCTCATTCAGCCCTTAGGGAAGAGCATGTTATAGCTAAGAGAACGTAGATCCATCAGTGCACACACAGAAACCCTGCATTCCCTCCTCTCCTTGCAGACATTCTTTGGGGGAATTATCTCAGAAGAAAATGGGCTAGGAAAAAAAAATAATAATCAAAATAAAATGACTACATATCTTTGAAAAGCAGTTCTGAATTTTTACTGGTCAGCATAGGCGAACGAATGCAATAAATAACCTCCAAATTTTAGTGATTTAACCCACTAGACAAGGGCTTTTTGCTTATGTCGTCATTCAGCATGGGTGATCTGGGGTGTATTTCCATGGGATTTAGCTCTGGGGTGTATTTTCATGGGATTTAGCAATGTGGGCTCCTCTGTCTTGTAGCTCCAGCCTCCCAGAGACCTCAGTGTACTTTTAGTTCCTCGAAAGTTAAGGGAGAAGAATCACAGCAGCTTATGAATCAGTCCTGCAAGTGGTACCCACCTCTCTCAGGCTCACAGCCCTCTGACTACATGAAATGTCAAGAGAGGTGGGAAGACGGAGACTTGTTGAGAGCCCTGGAGGAGGGGGTAGAATGGCTAAATGGGTTACTATTACAGCAGAAGAGAATTCATTGAGAAAGTTATTTTCCTTTAGGAACAAAGAAAAATAAAAGCAGAAACAACTTTCGTCATTGCGACATGTATTTTTAGATTATTTTGAAATGATAAAAATCCGATTCTTCACATGAAGGAAGGTACACACCTCAGTTTTCATAAGCGACACCCCGCAGAGACTTATTTTTGTATAAAAGCATGAACTACAGAAGACTTCAATTAAATTACCTTTTGCCAAAATCAGTGTTTAAACGGCATAGGCTCCTTAATAGTTAATAGTAATGAGTCTTTAGATTTTCTGTGGCAACAGACTCTGTTTGCAACTGATTGTGTGCGGGTGCCCTTTGGGGGATAATAATAATTTTTTACAAAGCTCATGTGTTCCACATGGAAAACAACTCCTAGGTTTACTGAGAAAGGTATTCTTGGCACTGCAGAGACTGTGTGATTGTGCACAGTTGATGCTGATTATTTCTAATAGTAGAGTAGGTAACGACTTTAAAAAATTCTCACTCTAAGCTCTAAAATTCCTGGTGCTTAGTTTTATTGTACATAATTTTGCTTACTGTATCATTAAATCTATTTAGGTAATGAGGCAAAACATTTTCTGAAGCATGGTGGGAAAGTAGAAGGATACATTAAGAATAATGCATAACTGAGTATTTTGTGTATTTTATTTAATAAAAAAACACACTCTCGGGTCAAAGGTGGATGACACAGATATTTAAAAGCTATTTCAGGGGGTCGTCCAGTGCTCCTGTGGTAAAAGAGGAAGCTCTGGGAGCCTGATCCGTGTGGGAAGGTTCTGGGTAGGCCAGTAGAGGCCTCCCTGAGTACTCCAGGCATGCGTGTGCCCGTGGCCCAGGGCTGAGTGAAGTTGAATGAGTGGTCACAACGTCAAGACCCCATTGAGGGGTATCTCTCTGTCTTTTTCTCTCTCTGTCTCTCTTATTTGTGGAAATAATGAACTTCTTTTTTAAACAAAACAAAGCAAAACAAAACAAAACAAAATGATTTCAATCCAGATATTTTTACTGTCAGTTGGATTTATCATCCCAAGAGATAAGGAGAATGTTTCTATTTTCTCTCATTGGTAGGCTCAGTTTCCCCATAGGGGAGGAAATGTAAAGACATAATGTATCTTTACTTTTGATAACCATTACAAACTATTATGCATGGGTTATCATGCCTGGAGAGAAATGCGTAATTGATTCTCACTTGAGCCTTACCTTCCATGAAGCTTACACAAAGGAATGGAAATAGCATTTGAACCTCATAAGCTGCAGTGCATGTGGGATATGAGGACTATGATAAAGAAAAGGGACGGAAAATAGATGGAGAGTTAAGAAGCAAAGGAATGGGGAAGACAAAGGAACGACAGGAAGTAGAAGTCAGGTAATTAGGTCAATGAGACCAGCTATCTTTCTTCTTCTCCTTCTCCTTCTTCTCCTTCTGCTCCTCCTCCTCCTGTTCTTCCTCTTCCTCCTCCTCCTCCTCCTCCTCCTTCTTCTTCTTCTTCTTTTAATTACCAGAGGATACGTGTACTCACCAGAGAGAGACAAAGTGGGAGAAAGCATTCCTCAGAAGGGTATGGTCATGCCATAAGCCTATCACCCCGACTTCTTCATCCTGTCAGGGTTTGGGGTACAAATACAAATGCACCTCACATTTTTCAAGCCACTAGGGCCAGGACTCCAACTGTGGTCAACCATGTGGGATTTGGCTTCCTTAACTACCAAGCAATAGCCAAGTTGTACTATTTTTTTTTTTTTTGAGAGAAATTTTGCTATAGGGTGAGTGTACTCGACAAAGAGACAGAGACAGACAGAGAGATGGAGCAAAATCACTCCCCAGGGAGAATGGCCACACCACAATCCCTTCCCCTTCTGTCTCCTCTCAGGATTTGGGCACACACACACATATGTTCTCAGCGTGGTCTGGAACTTGAATATGCACACATACTCACCCAGTGTGATTTTCAAGCTGCTGGGCCCAGGATTTGAACTGCTCACTTGCCATGTAGATGTAGCCACCTTAACCTCCATGCCATCTGCTGAATGCATTATCTTTATTTTTATCTTGACATCGCAACCTCCCATTTCTGAAACCTCCCTTCTTTGCTCGGGAGAAAACCAACTTTATAGTCAAGGTAGACTTGGATCAATTCCTACTCTATCTCTAACTAGCAGTGTAATTTCAACATTTCTTTCTCTAAACCTAAAACTTACTCCCTCTCCAGTAATACTGAGGAGAAATCCTCATTTACAGGACTCTTGCTAGGAGTAAGTGAGAGAATATATGCGTGCAAGTAAGAATCTAAAACAAGACAAGCGCAGTGGAGGTCCGGCCTAATTATTCCCTTGCTCACCTACTTTCACATGAGGGTTCATTTTCTTCTTTTTGTCCCACCTTCTTTCCTTTGTAAAGATTTTATTTTAGAATTACAGAAAAAAGAAATATATATATAAGAGGCTTCAGAATCTCTCTGCCTTGTGTTACCGTATAGACATGAAAGACTGAATCCAAAGCAAAACTCCCAGGAATTGTCCTTAGGATGTAGTAAGAGCACAGCACAAGCAATGCTCAGAGACTCCTACAGGAGCGAGATTACACACCCAGTAAGGACAATGCCACGGGAGTCAAGGTCAGGGCAGGTAGTGAGGCGTGGCGTAAGAGATGCACTGTCAGAGGCTTCGGAGACCTGGCTGTCCATTTGGGTGGAATCATGGATTGATGCTTGTCAGTAAGAAGGACAATAAGACTTTGAAGTGCTAATTTTGCTGGTGTGGTTGGGTGGTCATTTGAAGACAGGTCTGTGTCTGAGAAAAAAAATACACAGCAATTCCAGAAAAGTGGAATAGGAGGAGAACTATGGAGAATCACATTTAAAGAATATGCACTTTTTTTTAAACACTCTTACTGAATATCCCTTCCCCTTCTGTCTCCTCTCAGGATTTGGGCACACACACACATATGTTCTCAGCGTGGTCTGGAACTTGAATATGCACACATACTCACCCAGTGTGATTTTCAAGCTGCTGGGCCCAGGATTTGAACTGCTCACTTGCCATGTAGATGTAGCCACCTTAACCTCCATGCCATCTGCTGAATGCATTATCTTTATTTTTATCTTGACATCGCAACCTCCCATTTCTGAAACCTCCCTTCTTTGCTCGGGAGAAAACCAACTTTATAGTCAAGGTAGACTTGGATCAATTCCTACTCTATCTCTAACTAGCAGTGTAATTTCAACATTTCTTTCTCTAAACCTAAAACTTACTCCCTCTCCAGTAATACTGAGGAGAAATCCTCATTTACAGGACTCTTGCTAGGAGTAAGTGAGAGAATATATGCGTGCAAGTAAGAATCTAAAACAAGACAAGCGCAGTGGAGGTCCGGCCTAATTATTCCCTTGCTCACCTACTTTCACATGAGGGTTCATTTTCTTCTTTTTGTCCCACCTTCTTTCCTTTGTAAAGATTTTATTTTAGAATTACAGAAAAAAGAAATATATATATAAGAGGCTTCAGAATCTCTCTGCCTTGTGTTACCGTATAGACATGAAAGACTGAATCCAAAGCAAAACTCCCAGGAATTGTCCTTAGGATGTAGTAAGAGCACAGCACAAGCAATGCTCAGAGACTCCTACAGGAGCGAGATTACACACCCAGTAAGGACAATGCCACGGGAGTCAAGGTCAGGGCAGGTAGTGAGGCGTGGCGTAAGAGATGCACTGTCAGAGGCTTCGGAGACCTGGCTGTCCATTTGGGTGGAATCATGGATTGATGCTTGTCAGTAAGAAGGACAATAAGACTTTGAAGTGCTAATTTTGCTGGTGTGGTTGGGTGGTCATTTGAAGACAGGTCTGTGTCTGAGAAAAAAAATACACAGCAATTCCAGAAAAGTGGAATAGGAGGAGAACTATGGAGAATCACATTTAAAGAATATGCACTTTTTTTTAAACACTCTTACTGAATACATCATAATTTTTTTTAATATTTTTTAAAAAAAGACCTTCGAGGTAGGCATTATTTATATTTTAGCTTCTTTTTCTCCCTTAGCCTCAGTTTCCTCAAAATCGGGAAAGCAATATTTGTTAAGAGGATTAATGGGAAAAAAAATAATCAGAAGTGACTATGTAGCATACCTGGCTCAGAGCTTGAACCTCTTAGGCTCTCCTTATTAATGGTAGCTGTTAGAATTACTCTTGTCATTTCTATTAAGAAACACAGAATCTGAACATCTGGCAGACTCTAGAATCCAAGCTCAAGACACCCATATCAGGATCCATACCAAAATATAAACTCATTCATGTACAGTACTGATGACAGATGCACTCTGTCCATCAAATCTTCAGGACTCTCATAAAGTACTTAGTCTTTGAAGCTGGTCATCAGGAAAGTCATGGTGTATTTTTCTATGGTTTTCTATGCAAAAATGTGTCAGAGTTTTTCAGACAACTCAGTATATACTATAGCAATATGAGTAAGAGAAAGAACACATGCTTTTGCTTCATAATGGTTACATAAATTCTGGCAGATGCTTTGGATTTTCTGTGATGCTTGGACAACTTAGAAAGTTATATAATAAATAATCTTCCTGAGAATGGTAATCCTGTTTTTGATGCTAGAAATATTTGTTAACTTTTTTGGCAAGTCTAGTGAAATGCACAATTCTATGTCTTTTTCTCTCAAGTGGTGGTCAAGAAAAGCAAATGTTAACATAAAGTTCACAGAATTTTCAGAGAAGTTGTCTCACATATAGGACATATTGAATTTAACATCTTGCATAGCATCTGCCTTTAATTTTCAGCTATGAAAAGCTAAATGAAATGGCTATTAGTATATAAACAACATTAGGAGGGTGACTTCTTTCTTAATGTAGTTCTTCTAAGAGTTGGAAGAAATCCCAACTCTGGGGAAAAGCGTAGGTATTTGTAGGAATTTTTTTTGTTTGCTTGTTATTCAGCAAAATGTTTTGATCTCGCTGAAAAAAGGATTCAGTCTTGCATTGGCCTTTAAGGACCACACAGATCTATGACACTGTTTTTTTTTTGTTTATTTATTTATTTATTTTTTTGGAAGAGATTTTCGCTACAGGGCACGTGCGCTCACCAGACAGACAGAGAGAGACATAGAGACAGAAAGCGAGAAATCACCCCCCAGGGGGGATAGTCACGCTGCAATCCCTTCTCCTCCATTCTCCTCTCGGGAGCTTGGGCATGCACGCACACGCGCCCGGCGGGAGTTTTAAGTCACCGGGTCCGGGACGCGAACCACAGTCGACTATGTGGGAATCCAGCGACATAGCCATTACACTAACTGCTGGTTCCCTATGGCATTGTTTTGAAGTGGGTTATTTATTTCTTAATTATCATAGGTAGTTAAGAGATAATGAAGGGAATTAGACCAGCAAATGGTGTAATGGCTACATTGCTGGACTCCCATGTAGTCAACCATGGTTCAAGTCCTGGACCCAGTGGATTAAACTCACACTGGGCACAAGTGCGTGTGTGCCCAAGATCCCAAGAGGAGAATGGAAGAGAAGGGATTGCGGTGTGGTCATCCTCCATGGGGGGTGATTTCTTACTATCTATTTCTCTGTCTTTCTGGCGAGCACACGTGCCCTCTAGCAAAAACCTCTCCAAAAAAAGAGAGAGAGAGAGAGATAATAAAGGGAATCCATTATTTAATAGAAAATTTCTCTAAAAAAAATCTTTCTGTTGGCACTGTAGTGTACAGCCCAGATAGGCCTTTAATTTATTTTTATCCTTTATAGAGTAGGGAGGGGAGAGAAATAGAGGAAGGAAGAAGAAACAAAGGGAAAAACATAGAGACAGGTATTTTTGACAAGGTCTTGCCATGCCAGGATCCTCCTGCCCCAACCTCCCATTCACTAGGATCATAGAGCACCCTGCCTGGTTCAGATTGGCCCAGGCACTGAATCTTGGCTTCGTATGTTGCCAATAACCTCCGAAGTGGTGGACTTACCAGTGCACCACTGTGGCTAGGCTTCCACATATGTGTTTTTAAATTATTCTTTTTCTTCCCCAAATATATTATGATCCATTTTCTTAGTTATTTAATAGAGTTTGAATCTAGTAAATGTTAATTAAAGTTGCATTTTAGAAATCTGGTCTATGCAAAAGTAAATCTTACAGAATACATTTTGTGACACTCACTGAAAATATGAGCATGATAAAAATCTTTCCTCAGGCCAGCCCATAGGCCTGTGGTTTAGCAGTTGGATCCCACATGGCTGACTATGCAGTTCGAATCCTAGACCCCGTGGCTTGACAAACATGCCAGGCACATGTGTATGCATGCTCAGATCCCTATAGGAGGGAGAGATGGAAAAGGGATTACTGCATGACCGTGCCCCATAAGGCACTTTCTCACCTTCCCTCCTTCGCTCTCTTGCTCCCACTCTCTTTCTCACTCTGGCAAGTGCACACACCCTTTGGCAAATCTAAAAGCAAACAAACAGCAACAACAACAAACATCCTCTACTAAAATCGTTATGGCAAATGCTACAACATACAGAACAAGAAAGTAAAGATGATCAAAAATTAAGATGCACATATTTTCAGACAGCCGTTTAGGAAATGTACATGTTCCTGGAATCTTCTGTAGCTGTGGCATCTTGTACACACCAAGCAATTTACGAAGTGCTCTCATATGGCGTGAGTTACACGCCATTTTTGAGAAATTCCAAATAGCGTTGAGGTTCTGTTGACCTTGATGTTACCAAATGTTGACTCGTATTAGACTGTATTAATCACTCAGTAACCTTCTTTTATTTTCTGCTGCTTGGTCTATTCGTCCATGAGAATTTTTTTTCCTGAGTTCCCTCCAATTTTGGAAGTTTTCTTGGAATGCTCTTCCAAAGAAGTGCGTCCCTCCCCCTTCCCCCCGTTGCCATAAATGGTACCTGTGGTGTATGTAAGTTTAAACTGGAGTTTTGGTGTGGAAGTCAAGGAGCAAGGATTTCTGGGGCTGAGATCTGAATGACAACAGGCAGACTAGCAGCAAGAGGAGTTCAGATAACCGCAGTGGGCATACCCAAGTGAGGAGACACGTGTTCCTAGTTTTATGAACATATTACAGAGCTGACAGATGCTATGATAAATTTATATAAAGATATTGTCTGCAACGTAATTTTAATGTATTCCCTTTAAAACTGCGAGTCGATGTTTGTGTGAGCAAATATGTATTAGCAGACGTGCCATTCTGCCTGCCTCGTCTTTCTGTCTTTGGGACACGGCATTCTACCAGCTCTAGCACCCCACAGATTTAAAAAGTTTCTACTCATCACTGATACTTGGCGCACCTTTTATTTTTACCGGAGAATATGTTGCATTACTTGGCTTTTTCATTTTTTTTTTGAAATAAAGTAATCCACAAACAAGCATGTGAGCACGTGCATGAATGCACACACACACATGCACACACACGCACATATGCACACATGCAAACACACCCCAATTGGACTCAAGTCCTTAGAGTATAGCTTAATGTTGCACGATCACAGCACTTTTGAAAAAAGTCATCCAGTAATATCACACGCTGACTTCACTTGATTCATAATTTGATTCATTAATAAAAGTAATCTATTCGGTAGTATTCTCACAAGGGCTTCATACGATTGCATTTTAAATAACAGTGGGACTAAGAAGCTAACATCTATTTCTAAGCTTTAAAAAAAAAAAAAAAACTAATGCAATTACTGTATTAGAACTCTCTACCAAGTCCCACAGAACTTTCATACATTGCCATAAGGAAAACCAGCTCCAGCTTTGTTGACTGGCAAGATAAATTTATCTTCACCAGACTCAACTCTTACTGCCTCTCTGCTAAGTCTTGATGAAGTAGCTAACTTAATCCCCTCAAGGACTCTTTAAATTGCCAGCTGAGTTTTCTTGGAACCTCATCACAAACAGGCATTATGTTCTGCGTGAGGAAAATTTCATTCTGCATTTGATCAAACACCTAAGTTGTTGGAGTGCTTGATACAGTATCCTACACAATTTTTGTTGTAACCTACATTATTCCTTAAAGAATACTGAGAAAGGGAACCAGCAGTTAGCGTAATGGCTATGTCGCTGGACTCCCACGTAGTCGACCGCGGTTCGCGTCTCGGACCTGGTGGCTTGAGTCTCACGCCGGGCGCGTGTGCGTGCGTGCCCAGGATCCCGAGAGGAGAATGGAGGAGAAGGGATTGCGGCGTGACCATCCCCCCTGGGGGGTGATTTCTCGCTTTCTGTCTCTATGTCTCTCTCTGTCTGTCTGGCGAGCGCACGCGCCCTATAGCGAAAACCTCTCCAAAAAAAAAGAATACTGAGAAAAAAAAAACCACTTACATTTACATTTATACATATGCATAATATTAATGTAGATAAAATATGGATGTGTATTTATTTTTAAAGTACATATGGCCCTATTTGCGGGCTCCACTGAAATTAATACATGTACCATTTTATAATGTGAACAAACCTGCTTTGCATAAGTCTTGCTTATCCTTGTTTGGTATTCAGTCAACTTGAATCAATTTACTGTAGAAATACTTTAATTTCCTGTGGAAATTAAATTAGCCAATTGAATTTTAGATATAGCAATTCTGTTTGTATTTAGATGATTTATTAATGGCCAGAGTTACTTTATGTCTTTCAGAATTCTTAGTTTTAATTTAAAATATTTTCTTTTAAATATAAGAGAAATACTGTAAGAAAGTATTCTTAAAAAAGCATATTATTTAGTTTGTATTTACTGACTTTGAATACCTTATAATAACCCCTACTGAAATAGCTTTAGTGATATTAAGATATATAAAAATTAGTTATATGTAATGTTATGATATGTAATGTAATAGATAGGAATAATCCCGAAGAGGTTTAAGTGCATTCTTTAAAAGCCTTTTTTTGTTGTTGTTCGTTCATTTCAATGTTTATGCAGTATACCGCACTTAAAATAGATTATTTAAATGGTTAAATCTCCTTTAGAACAGAAGAGAGGAAGATAAATATTTTATTTCAAAATAACCCAAATGTAGGATTAATATTATAGGGGGACCAGCAGTTAGCTTAATGACTATGTTGCTGAACTCCCATGTAGTCGACCACAGTTCGAGTCCCAGACCCGGTGGCTTAAATTCACACTGAACACGTGTGAATGCATGCCCAAGATCCCGAGAGGAGAATGGAGGAGACGGGATTGTGGTGTGGCCATCTCCTTGAGGGGGGTGATTTCTCACTTTCTATCTCTCTGTCTCTCTCTGTCTTTCTGGCGAGCACACACGCCCTATAGCAAAAACCTCTTCAGAAAAATAAAATTATAGGTATTTTACTAACATGATTTAACGTGAACCTTACTTAAGCTACAGTAATTTATATGACTGTGTTAGACAGAAAACATAGACAAATGTGATCATTTTGTGAAAGAAAAAGCAAACCAACAACTAAGACGGCTTATTCTAGGATAATTTGAAAATTTAGGAGGTGTAATAGCTGGAAAAAATAAATCCTTATATCACAAAAGTAGCCCTCTCAGTGATCAGAAGCAACCCTAGAATGACTATGTGACTTTGGTATAGTTTGATGATTGACTGCCCAAACAGCTCTTTAAACAGGGCTGCAAAAAATTTGGTTACAAGAGGTAGGGGTATTCATAGATGATGAAATTTTGTATTTTACCCCCTGAAATATACAAATCTTAAATAATACAAATATCAATTATGTCTTAGAGTAAAAGATTGGTTAATTCCTTTAGCACCTACTCACTTATGTGTATTTTGTGACCAGAGGAAATACAGTCCCTAAAGGATGTTAGTACATCATCAGCAACTTTATACAAATTAAAGGCATTTAAGTCTGTTTCTTTGGCAGAGAGATTGTGCCTATTTTAGTTAATGTGCTATTAACTAATCATGAACTGAAAATGGTAGCCAGCTTCTGAAGTTGGTAGGTCCCAAATATCAAAGCAAGGTCAGCCATGTCTTAGGTATCTAGATATCTAGTGTAGGTCTAGGCAGATGGGAGTCAAAGGAATCCAGGAGAAAGTCCTTGATTCAGGCTGTCTCCTGAGCACTGGGTGGAGAACACCTGTCTCAAGTATGGCTGAAGGCCTCGAGGGGGCGCTGTTCCAGCATTGTCAGCATCTGGATGTGGCACTGACAAGCCTTGGCTCACAGCCCTCTGAAGACAACTTCAAAATCAGATTTGAGTTGGCAAGTTAGATCTGTGCTCTTCGGTAGCTGATCTCTGCAGGTGGGACTCCTTGTGCGGCCTTTGGGAGACAATTCAGATATTATCTTAGATGAAGTAATCCAGTGGCTGAGTAGAATGGCAGGTGAGGAACCTGGGCAAAACTGGGAAACTCCAGGTAAGCCTTATAATGAAAGCCTGAGGCCAAGGAGCTGAGCCGTAAGCCCTGGACTGAGGTTCAAGCATAAGAGAGTACTTGAAGGTGATTCATTATTCTAGGTGCCAGTCTTAGAGTGAACCTGGGCCATGAGGTGGTTTATGAGAATAAAGAAAAAGATACAGGAGCCAGCAGGTGACATAGTGGTTAAGGCACTAGACTCCCACATGGCTGGCCATGGTTCGAGTTCCAGATCTGGAGGTTTGAAACTCGTGCTGGACTCATGTGCATGTGTGCCCCAAATCCAGAGAGGGTAATGGAGGAGAAGGGATTGCAATGTGGCCATGTAGTGTAGCCATCCTCTCTATGAGGTGATTTCTCACTTTCTTTCTCTCTGTCTCTCTGGCGAGCACATGACATCCTGTAGCAAACATCTTCCCCAAAAAAGAAAAAAAGACACAAAGGGACCAAGAGATGGCATAATGGTTATGTTGCTGGACTCCCACGTAGTCAACTGCGATTTGAGTCTGGGACCTGGTGGCTTAGACTCACACCACGTACATGCCGTGCACGCCCAAGATCCCGAGAGGAGAATGGAGAAGGGATTGCGGCATGGCCATCCCTCAGCAGGTGGTGATTTCTCGCTCTCTGTCTCTCTGTCTCTCTGTCTCTCTCAGTCTGTCTGGCGAGTGCATGCACCTTATAGCCAAAAACCTCTTAAAAAAAGAAAGAGAAAGAAAGGAAGGAAGGAGAGAAAAGAAAAAAAGAAAAGAAAAGAGAAAAGAGAAGAAAAAAAGAAAAAAGAAAAGGAAAAGAAAATAAAAGAGAAAAAAGAAAAAAGAAAAGAAAAAGATACAAAGATGAATGCAGTAGTTTTAGAAAAATAAAAATAAAAAAACAAACCACTAGGAGCCTAGGTTGTACTAGATCTTGAATAAAAGCCCAGTTTTCTAGTTGTAAGTGGGTCAGCTTCTCGAATGACCCAATGCCAAGTTGCAGACTGTGAATTTGTAGCCCTGTCACCTTCAGTACACAGCTGTGACTGAGAGGACGACCTTTGTCTGGGATGGGTGTGTGTGTCCAGTGTCTGTAGGTGGGTATTCACTCTCAAGATTGCCATCCGTACTCTCTTGTCCTGTGACCTCCAGCCTTGTCATGTGGACTCAGGAATCTCTCCTCGCATTCTCAGATGTTTTGTCTTTAGGGTCTCACCCTTGAGATGAGTAACCTAGGAGTGTTTCTCCTCTTTCAGACATGCCATTTTCGGTAGAGAGAAGGAGCTGATAGCATCACTCGACACCAGTGTCCCTCGTTTTTCAAAAGACTTGTGTGACTACTCATTTCCCATTACATTCAAGATTTCATTCATCATGTTTGCCTTTCCTTTTAGACCTTAGTTCTGCAATTTGGTACAAGGATGCCATCCTTCTTCACAAATAAGAGAGCCACATAGGTCGTTATTTGCTCACCTACCTATAGTAACCCAAAGTTTTATATTTAAGAATTCTATCCAAAGACTAGCTGCATTTCACCACAGACTTAGAAAGGAAAAAAAACAAAAACAAAAACAAAACAAAACAAAAAACAAAAAACAGTGGGAGAAAGGCATAAAAACTCCTGAAGTTTGTTATCTAAATTGTATGTCTTCAGACTGAGAGCTCCTTTATGTTTTTTTATTCACATATTTTTAAATCACGAGCAGCATAATTTCATCTTGTTTTAAATTATTGGTGCTTAGAAAAGAACAACCACACAAAAAAAAGGACTGAAAGTTTCAGTGAATTTCAATTACTTATGGCTTAGCAGCAGTAATTGAAAAGCTAATTTGTTTAGTAATGAACTTTATCTGCAGAGAGAAAAGGCAACAAGACCATTACTGAATTCAGCAGCAATGACTTACTCCAGTTTCCAGCAAAGAAAGGAATAGAACGTGTGTGCACCATTCTTCAGACTGATGAACATGATCATATTTGGCTTTTTCAAAACTACAGTCAGTGATGTAAAGACAAGGAACATGGTAATTATCATAATGTTGACTGTTACAGAGCAAATATTCCACAGTTTTGATGAAAATATGAAGTATAGAGCCTTGTCCAAAGAAAACTCTGCTAAAGATACCAAAGAAAGAAATGCACGATTCTAGCTTTTCAACAAGATTTCGTTCTAATATTGTAGATAAAAACCTGCACATAAATACGTATAATACACAATCAAATGGGGCTGTTTTGGAGAAGACACACATGGCTAGTTGTATGAAGTGGGTTTATAGAGCATATTTGATCTGAATCTGGAAAGGAAAGGATGGTTAAGATTTCATTAAGCATGTATGAAGGAATTAAAGTGTGATCCTTAATGAGGGGACATTTTGATACTCTCCCATATGGAAGCATGGGATATTGGCAGTGTCTGGAGACAGTTTGTCACAACTGCGGGAAGGCAACTGACAGTGGGTAGAAGTCAAGATGGCTGCTGAACATCTTATCTCCAGATAGCACCTCCTCCCAATGAAAGAAAAGCTAGCCCAAATTGTCACTAGTGCCAATCAAGGAATACAGAATAATTTTACATAGAAGGAAGAATACTCTGAGAGCAAGACTTGAGTCCTTTGGGAAGTTCCGGGTGATCTAGTTTAACTAAAGAATAGACTACAAGAAAGAGAAAGAAACGAAGGCTGGAAAGATAGTTCATGCCTAGATGTGGACAAATTTTGACGCCAGACTAAACAATTTCTGTTTCTTAATTGTTGGCTTCCTTAATACCACTTGATAAAAATGTCTCACATCTCATATAAAAAAAATTTAAAAATTATTAATGAAACAATGTCATTTCAAAAATGCAACAGATTTCATTGTTTAAAAATAAGTTCCTTCCCTTCTTAATATAAAGAAATAGCAGGGAATTTAAAAATATACATATATAACTCATTAGAAAAATATTATTATCTGCCAATTTTCTTCAAACTCATTTACAAAGAATAAGAGATTGCTTCCTCAGATAAATGCTAGAATTAAGCCTTTCATGATTCTGACATGATTTTCTCCATTAAATATTTAATTATTTATGACACTTCCTGATTATTTTAATTATATGTAAGTAGTGTGTAATATCTGTAAATGGCTAAATTATTTTATTGGACAACCTTCAAAAGAATCAAGATTAAAATGTATGGTTACTTATTTTATTTTCAATTAACTTTTTAAAAGCTTGACCATATCTGCCTTAGTAAAATTATTTGTTTATAATGATCTGTCTGTGTCAAGCTATGATAAAGAACCTCTTCAGAACAGAGAAATATTTTATCAGATGATACCCCCTTCTTAAGAGGTTCAGCCTCTAATTATAGAATTATACATGTGTAAATTATATATAATATATATCTAGAAAATCCTTATATAGTCCATACTCCCTTTAACAACCAAAATAACTTTTAAAGATCTATCAATGTGACTGAACTTAAGAAATGATGCATATCATTTCAAGCATTTTATTATTGCAGTAATGTTTACCAAAATATTGGATTGTTGGAGAAGTCATAGAGCATTTTCGCATAGAAAAATGTGAAAAAATATGTCATGAATGTTCTGATGACTGAGGAAATTATTTTTAAACTAAAATCCAAGTATTAAAATGATCTTTTATATGAATTTCAAAATCTCATATACAGTTTCATCTTGGCATCTATTTCTGGATAGTAGTAAGACATGGGCTTTGTGCGATAATGATGTCCGGTCCTTGATACTTTGCTTTTGGGGTAGTTGGTTGTACAATAGAGTTTATGATCTTTCTTTGTGAGTCCTCTGGCCTATACCCTACTAGGGGTTACAGGAAGCAGTGTGTTGGAAGTAATCGGAAAATGTTTACAGAGTGAATAATAATGTTGAAGTAACATTACCTGATATGTTCCAAAGACAAATGCCCAAGACCAGCAGTTAGCATAATGGCTATGTCGCTGATCTCCCATGTAGTCAACTGCGGTTCGAGTTCCGTACCCGGTGGCTTAAATTCACGCTGAGCGCATGTGCGTGTGTGCCCAAGATCCCGAGAGGAGAATGGAGGAAAAGGGATTGCGGTGTGGCCATCCCCCTGTGGGTAATTTCTAGCTTTCTATCTCTCTGTCTCTCTCTGTCTTTCTGGCAAGCACACACTCCCTATACCAAAAAAAACTCTCTCAAAAAAAAAAAACCACATAAATGACTTAAAATACAAAATAGAAACATAAAATGTAAAATAACAGCTTCCCTACTCCTCCCTTCCTGTTGTGGTGTTTGTTTAGTTTGTTTTTTTTTTGGTCGGTGTAGCACCAATGGAAGTGTGCCTTTCCTCATCTGTTAGCAGTGGGCCTCATCTGTGATAATATACACAGTACGCAGCACTAACAGGTGCATCAGACTCTATGCAGCAGCTTAATAGAATCACAAAGTGTTGTCTGAGATGATAATATCTCTTTTTAAGCTTTGCTAAGAAAAAAAAAATTTGGACATTTGCACTCAGGTGATGAAAAGTGCTATTTCTGTACATTCTCTGAAATATAGGAATATAGCAACAAGGAGAAAGGTGATGGGAGAAACCATACGGGAAGACCCTCTTTGCTGTAGAATTTGCTTCTACAATACATCACACTCCAATTTCATCTTGATGTCTATCTGAAATCGACAAGACTTCCAAACTGCAATTCGAGATATTGAAATAAATGTTCTGCAACTTTTTTCATTCAGTAGGGCCCTTTACATGTACCATCATTTCAATAATCCCAGGAATTCACCAGTTTCACCCTGATCCATTCCATTTTTGGTTCCCACTTTCAGGACTTCCTGAAGTTCTCACCTCCATTTTCATATTCACTGTCATCTTCGATTCCTAGTTTTTCTGGAGCTCTTTTTCTTTTGATATGAGAAGCTATCTAGATTTATCCCACCCAGAAGAAAAGGTAGTCCTCGGAGAACTCATGATGGATCTCTCCCTCCTCCATCCTCTTCCCTCTTCCCATATCAATTTGGACCTCCCCTTCACGGACAGAATGCGGCTCTTCACAGAATATTGCATTCTCTCGCACAACATTGAAATCTAAGCCAAGTTACCTAACTAAAGAAAAGGAAATTATTATTTACTGTTAGTAACACATTTTAACAATAATCTCAACACAAATAACCATCATGTGTATTAACATATCCAGGGACAGCATATTCAGTTTTCAAATTTCATTGTAAATATTAGCAAGGGTGATGACACCTATTTAAAAAAAAAATTTTTTTTTAGGATGAAGCCAACTGAAGCCTAGGTGCTTAGGACTTTTTCAAAAATGTTGATAAATGGATATTTAGACATGGCCATTATCTAAGTCTTCTTTACCTAGTGGCAATGCTATTCCAGAATGTGGTAGGATTGGAAGAACTGTCCACTTTCATTCTGTAATCTTGCCATCTGTTTCACTGACATGGCAGACCCAAAGGGCAGGGAGTGTATCTCATCTGCGCCATGCTGTATGTAAGTGTGCCTTCTCTGTCAGCATTTAAAAAATAATAGAACTTCAAAGAGGATTGATTTAAGTCTCCCTAGTCAGCAGTTAGTCTTAGTGACATGAATCACTCTTTCAAATGGTAATTTGCACCTGTTACCTTCTTCCACAGGTTGGAAGATGCCTACACCTCAATTAATTACATCCCTGTGATGTGTGAGATTGTATACTCAGTCCTGAGACAGGGAGACTGGGGCACGGAGAATCAACAGCTTTTCTGATGTTTCAAAGCAGATTTCTGGAGAGGAAAATTAGAACCCAAGTCACTTTTTATTGCATGATTGATGGAGTTCTTTAGGAATCCGTGTCTCTCATGGCCGATGACACAGTGATGGCATCCCTTCCAGTAAGAGATGGACTTGCCTTTAGCTTATTCTGTGGCAGCAATTCAATATGATCTCATGAACATCTGCGTTTCTTAACACTTTCGCTCTTTGCTTCTGTAGTGGGCTCCTGTCATCTTCAGAACCAAAGATCAGGTGACATGCACATGACTTTTAGGTGAGCACAGCATAGGAAAATATTCCCCAATGGTGGTGCCGGCATGTAATTAACCTACAACTGAGGGACAAAGATCTGACATCAGATAATCATTTAATAGAGGAAAATGAGAGACAGTGTATTATTTCAAAGTGTGTTTTCTTTCAAGTTCCTTGAAGATGTGGAAGTATTTTCTTGGCATTCAAATGATCTCAAAATGTTTGTGTAATTATTTCTTGGCAGGTTTGGAGATATGTTTATGTTAGCGATAAGAGTTTCTTTGGCAGACAGCGTTAGATGTTCATAAGAGGCGTAAGTGGACTTTCACCTTTGTGTTTTTCATTGTCAGGAAACATGTTGTCTGGATTTACATGCTTTTGGTTTCTTGAAGTTGAACTAAACCTTAGGAAGCGCTACGATGGAAACTTTAAAAAGTGTTATAAATGAGTTTTGCATCAGAATATGTGGTTCATCTTTCTTGTTTTAATTAATGTAATAGCTGAAACTGTATTTTGCTGGTTATTACTTGGTCTTTTTCACTGAACATAGAAGCTAAGAAATTACAGTTCTTGGTATGTAGGGATAATAGTAGTGTCTATCTATAAACTACTTTGAAACTAAATTTTAACACGTACGTGAGGTCAACTTTGTTAAACTCCAAAGAAGAACATTGAGTTAAATCATCAACAATGGCAATGTTCATCTTTTTTCCTTAAAAAATGTTCGTTTATAATCTGCTACATGCAAAGCAGTCTGCTGCACAAGTAGGACCCTAAAGTAGGTGAAGTATAAAAAATCCCATACCTTGGAACCAGTAGATGGCATAATGGTTATGTCTCTGGACTCCCATGTAGTCAACCATGGTTTGCGTCCTGGACCTGGTGGTTTAAAACACATGCCAAGTACGTGTGCATGTGTGCCCAAGATCCTGAGAGCAGAATGCAGGAGAATGGATTGTGGCATGGCCATCCTTCTTCGGGGGAGATTTCTCATTTCTTGTCTCTCTGTCTCCCTCTCTCTCTCCACAAGTGCACAGGCTCTATAGAAAAGAAAAAAAAAAAAAAGAACCAAAACCAAAAACAACAACAACAACAAAACTCTCTTAAAAAAAATTCCACACCTCAAGCTGGTCCTATAGCACAACTGTGAAGTGCTATGCATTGTGAGTCAGATCCTACATGGCTGACCATGGTTCAATTCCCATTTCCAGCAGCATGTGTATGTAATCTGGAATCCTTATTAAATGAATAAATGGAGAAAAGGGCATCTCTCGTGACCACTTCCCACTGGGAAGGGGGTATGTTCTCCCTCTTTCTCTTCCTTTCTTGTGTTTATGAGTGTGAAAATGTGAATATCCTCTGGCAATGAAAAGGAAACAAAAAATTGCACCTCATTACATCCGTAGCTCTCCGACATCATTACTTGCATTTGAGTTAACTTATGTAATCCTTAATTATCTCATGTCATTCTTTTCAGTGCCTGAATCCGATCTCTGTCTTTTCCCATGCTCTATTCTCTATGCTTAGAATAGAGTTTTGTTTGCTTGTTTGTTTTTTGCTATGCGGTGTGTGTGCTTGCCAGAGAGATACAAAGTGAGAAATCACCTGCCCTGCTTCCCGGGGTGATGGGGACACAGTTATCCCTTCTCCTTCGTTCTCCTCTCAGGATTTTGGACACACACACACACACACACACACACACACACGCCCATTGTGACTTTTAAGTCACCGGGTCTGGAATTCAAAACGCAATCAACTTTGTGGCAGTCCAGTGTTGTAAACATTACGCCATCTGCTGGTCCTGTGTCTATGCTTGAAAATTCTTCCCCGGCTTTCTCTGAAACTCAGTTTCTTTATCTAAATATTGGGAAAAATATCGTACTCTAACAATTGTGTGTGAATGACGTGAAATAAATGCAAGAGATTTTACTCAATTCTTGGCATATACTGGGTAAGCCGTCATTATGCGCTAGTATTATTGCCATTGTCATTACTGAAGTGTGGCTTAGAGATCCCCAGCTTTCCTGGGAGAAAGCTCCTGTGCATTCACATTTCTACTGTAGTTCCAGCCAGGGTTCATGCTCCTCTGAGTGTAAGAAATAGTGAGTACCTAGAGAAATTGGGCCCTGTGTTATTTCTCTGTTTTCAATGATGAAAACTTCTAAGGGTCTCTAAATATTGATCAACTGAATAACTGAGGGGATGCTCTGGGGAAAAAAAAAAAGTTTATAGCTGATATTAGTAAGGGGAGATGATACTTTCTACTGAATCCAATGATTATTATTATTTTTCAAACCTAGTGCCTGTTTTCTGGAAGAAATGCCAGAGAGAACTATCTAGAGAATATATAGGCAACTTTCATTTACTCCCTACGTTCTTGCTGTGGGGACATCATTAGTGAGTGTGAATTTTGCTCTCAGTGGTGAGCTATATTATCATGATGTGACGGTGACAGAGGAGTAGGCAGGCATATGACAGATCGGGTACATAATGGATATTTTCTGCCTCATGATCAGAGTTCATTGATAGAGGCAACAAGCAAGATTCAGATTTCAGGCATGCTGTGGATGGATTCAATAAGGTGTGGTAGCAGGTGGGCGGGACCCAGGCCAATAATTTTGAGAGCAAACCTGACCTGTAATTCCAGAAGTGTGGACAAAATTGAGACTTATTGTAGAAAGTCAATTACACAACATGGCAAACATGGATGTTCTTGAGGGCTCCCAAACTACTTGATTTATGGGAAGTGATTCGAGAAAATTGTTGGAAGTCTACTAAGTCTTTCTATGTCAAGGTTTGGTGGAAATGCATCAGTTGTAAAGGAACTTGGAGCCAGCTTTTTAAAAAAGTTTTGTGCTTTTAGTTTTGGTTAGAATATGTTACACTTTTATTACTATTAGTTTAGTAATACAAGTCAATCGAAAGGATATTCTCTCCATGACAAAAGACTATATCTTGAAGTAGACTAGGCTATTGTGTACTTATAGGTTGTTTTTATTTTTTTCCTTTTTAGATTTTTTTACCTTAAGGCTTATGTATTCACCAGGGAGAGTGACAGACAAAGAGACAGTGAGAGGGAACGTGAAAAATCACCCCCCATTGGGGAAGGCCATGCTGTGATCCCTTCTCCTCCCAGGATCTTGGTCACTCATGCACACCTGCCCAGCATGATTTTCTAGCCACCTGGTCTGGGACTCAAATTTGGCCATGTGGGAGTCCATCAGCATGATCTCTAAACCATTTGCTCGCCTCAACACTTGATAGCTTTAATGTTCTTTTCCCACAGTGCTCAAATGTAGCTCCAATTTCTTTTGCTCACCAACCCTTATTCTTATCTCTGCAACAATATGCAAGGAATTTCTTCACTCTCCACGTTCTTACTTTGCTAGAAGAGCAACCGGAAGGCTTACTTTTCTTAAATGTTTTGCTAGTGTACGTGTGTGTGTGTGTGTGTGTGTGTGTGGGCACAATCATAACAGAAATATATTCAGTCTCATTTTTCCTTAAGTTATGAGATAAATAAGAAGAAACAGCATATCTGAATATATGTCCAAAATCCCAAGAGGAGATTGGAGGAGAAGGGATTATGGCACGGCCATCCCTCCAAGGAGATGATTGCTCACTTTTCTTTCTTTCTCACAGTCTCTGTCCCTCTCCCTCTGGTGAGTGCATATGCCTTATAGAAAAAACTAAAAACAAACAAACAGCAATAGTCAGAGGATTACATCCTTATAATAGAAGAGGTAAATTTCATTAACGCTAAGCCGACAGACAAAACTGCTTGAAGTTGCAGACTAAACTGGTACCCTCTAATGCAGAGTCCACACTCAGTTTTAAGATTATAAGCTATACACAAAGGACTTCAGGAAGGGGCTCTGGAATTACATGGTGCTCTCTTCTCTGTCAGGAGAACAAATACTCAGGGATGAGTATTTTTTTTTAAATAAATCAACATTATGAGGATAATTTGTGTAATTTATATTCAATGAAATGCATAGATTTCTTTTCGACGTGTACTTGGGTATGTTTTGACAAGTATACTCTCATGTAACCAGCACTCCAACCAAAATGTGGAGTATTTCTGTTACCTCAGGACTTATGCTATGTACCTTCTCTTGCTCCCCACACCTCCCTGACTGATCCAGACAATTGCTGCTGCTCTGCTTTTCTGATTTTTATTATTATCTTTCAATTTTGCTTTTTCAGAGCTTCCTGTACAAAGAAGCATACTGCTGTAAACTTTTTTGCCTGGCTCCTTTCGCTCAACAAAAGGTGCAGGACATTCATGACAGGGAAGGCTTTATTATTTTTTTAATGATTTTTGCTGTAAAATTATGTGCATTTAAAATTCACATATGTACAATGATTTACATCATCTTAGCTCCAAAGGATACACCGAATTAGTTGAAACGAATGATGAAGGATTTCACGTGAGAGCATAGAGCGTATCCACCATTAATCAGAGACTGAAAACATTTCTTGAATTTAGCCCAGGTTGGTCAAAAAAATAGAAAGTATTTTGTTTTTGTTTTTTGTTTTGGTTTGGTTTGGTTTGGATTTTTAGTAATGCATTAGTTAGGTCTTCGGTCATCTCATGTTAAACTGCTAAGCCATCCTCCAAATTTAGTAATGTTCTTAAAAGTTTGGATCATTTGAGTTAAAAATATTGTTAAAGATTTAAGTTGCCCAGATAACTTTCCTCATGTATATATATATATTTTTGCTTTGGAAACTGAAAATAAAATTAAGAAAAACTAAATCATATGCCACTTGGTAACTAAGAGTTTCCCCCTGAGAGGTCTTAAAAATGACATGTGTTGACCGAATACCTGAACTAGAAAAGCACATAGAGATACAAAGCTGAGGAAAAATACTAGAAAATGGAATCATCTTTCTAATACAGGGAGTGCTACCACCAGATCTTTCTGAAAAAGGGCACAATATATACTGGGCTGTCGGAAACATCATGACGTATATTTTTTTCTATGCAAACATGTTTTGCTATGCCATGACATTTATGTCAACCCAATACTTTGTTCTGAAATTGGTTTCTTCACAAGGGAGTTACCTAATGTATGGTGCTGTCTGTCTACTATTAGAATTGTTTGCTTGATTATTATTCTGAAAAAGTTCTATTAAAAAATGAAATATCTTAGCAGACCAGTGACTTCACAGTCAAAAGCTCCTACTTCGTTTTCTTCACTTTGCATACTTCTTGTGCATTTTATATATTTACTTTTAAAAGAATGGTTTACTTAAGTTTATTTATCCATTCATTTAATTGACCAAAGAGAGAGAGAGGGAGAAGAAGTGAGGAAGCAATCCACCACATCCAGGGCTTGAACCATGGTCGGCCATGTGGGAGTGTCCACCACCTTAACCACCATGCCACCTGCTGGTTCGCTCCTTGTGCATTTTGAAATGATGTTTCTTGTGTACTATGTTGAGATCCAGTTACAACTAATTATTATCTCCAACTTCATGAGATAAATGTAAATCGTGGACTCCTGAGTACTAGAAGCTGTGCAGCTCTAAGCAGAGAGCACAGCACAGAACACAAGTTACAGTGTGCTCTGACCTTGCACTGAGCAGTCATTCCCACAAAGAATGGAATTGCTTCCAACCGGATTGCTGCTTTGGTTGGCATTGCTTTGCTAGGAGCTCACATTTCCTTTAGGTTAGGGTCCTTACGTTTCCCCTCCAACAAGCTCCTCCAATTTGCATATGTAGCTTTTTGATCCATTCAATAGGCTTTCTCATGTTGGACATAGAAATATCACCTAGTGAATTGGGGCTATCCTTAAAAAGATAATGCTGCTTTATAAGCGTGTTTTAGTATTTCTAAGAAAGAAATAGACACTATCTAATGGATATAAAACAAGCAGAATGTGAAAAAAGCTTACTGTTCATGGAACCAAGTGTCTTTTCCTTAGAGAGAGTCTTACACAGCAGGGGACAAATGGCAGCAATGGGACTCGGAAAGTTAATCAAAAAGGTAATCATGTGAATCCAGGCGGCAGTCCCTCTGCAACCAGAGAGCAGTGTTCTGAGCGGGTCTTCAGTGACTTAGTGTCAGCAAGCGCTAAGGCTTCCATGAGCTGAGTGTGCAGCCGAGCTAAGTGAGGTAGAAATGCCAGACACTCAGTCATTCACATCATTGGAACATGAGCAAGTGTTTCAAGGTTTGATTTGTAATCAGATATTTATTTTGTTTCACTGCTTGTCATTTTCACTTTTCTGTATTTTTTAGGTAAGAGAGCGGGACAGCAAAGCCTAGCTGTGGTAATCATCAAATTATTAGAGTAATAGCAATACTCAGACTATCCATTGGATCATCAGAAAAGTCAAGATGCATTTTTGCATAGAAAAAAAAGAAAAAAAAATGCGTCAGGACTTTTCTGACAACCCAATATGTCATTTTCCCCAGCAGAAGTATCCAATCTCCTTTTTGGTATTATTTGCATTTTACATTCTTGGTAGTTAATTAAATTGACATTGAACATATTTGACTTTTATAATGAATAGGATTGCGATAACTCATCAGAACCATAGAGGGATATATATATATAGGAAGCGGAATCTTCAAAAAGTACATGGAAAAATTATATTGTGAATAAACTCTAGGGATTTCAAATTGTTTTTGTACCACAGTCAACTCCTTCCTTAATTCCATCTTTTTTCCACTAGCTCTTTGAAATGTCTTATGTGTGTATGTGTATCATATATATGAAAAATGTATGCAAATGATTTTAAGTAAAGAAAGACTTGAAGATTAACTCCTAGTTTATTTTCTTTGGGGCATTGAACTAATTATTGAGGAAGGCTCATAATATTTACATTTGACCTCAAGAACTTTCTCTTTAGAGAGAGAAAGGTACAAAAATAGAATGTACATGAGTATATAATAATTATAATAAGAGAAATACAGACAACATCTAGTGATAGATAGCATAAAAAAGAGATTGCTCTCAGCAGAATAATGCTTGTGAAGAATTAGTGTACTTGTTTCTATGCAGGGGATTAAATACATTGTCATAGAGCAGCATCCATCTCAAGTTAAAACTTAAAAAAATGGAATTTGGATATATGGACATTGAGAGACAGCATTTCAATTGGAATGACAAACGAGCATAAGAGAGAAAAACTCAATAAATTTGGGTCAATCAGTATGATGTGTTGAGTGAGCACCAGGCATGCAAAAATTTGCAAAGGTTAAAATGAGTTCAGATTATACAAGGTCTTGGATGTCAACCGGACTTTAACAAGAGCAGCAGCAAGTTGCTGTTAGTTTTTAACTTTAGAAAGACTGAAGCAATGTAATACAGATTATAGTGGTGTTAGAAAACACAGCAAGAAGGAGCCAGCCGGGGACATGATGGTTAAGCAGTTGGATCCCACATGGTTGACTACGTGGTTCAAGTCCTGGACCCCTCAGCTTGCAAAACACACTGGGTGCATGTGCATGAGTGCCCCAAATCTTGAAAGAATTAATGGGGGAGAGAGAGGGGATTGTGATGTGGTACTTTCTCATTTTTCATCTCTCTCTTTGACACCCCCACACACCCCATAATGAATATTAAACGGGCCAGCAGATGGCATAGTGATTATGTTGCTGGACTCCCACATGGCCCACCACAGTTCACGTCATGGACCTGATGGTTTCAAACTCACACCAGGTGTGTTTGTATGTGTGTATCTATCTTTCTACCTACCTATCTATCTATATCTATCTATATGCATGTGTGTGTGAATCCATCCCTCTCCCAATTGAGAAACATGCCAGGCATATGTGTATGTGCCCCAGATCTCTGACAAGATAGAGAAATAAAGAAGCAATAGCAATTGCAGTATGACCATGCCCCTTTGGGAGAGGTGCTCTGTCCCTCTCTCTGGAAGGTACATGTGCCCTCTGGCAGTTACAAAAAAAAAAAAAAAAAAAAAAAAAAAAAGGAGCATTAAAGAACACAAACCATTCGTGAAAGTGATGTATGAAGCCAGATACAGAGAATAGAAAATGCCATGGTGAACAGCTAAGTTTTGTGTGAGGGAGTGTGCGTAGAGGAAAGGATGGACAGAACAGAAACATTCAAGAAAGGATGATGTAAAGGAAGCCAGATGGTGGTCAATGGGTCAGTATTTTCAGGAGGTGAAAACGGATGAGGCCCAGAGTGGCTATTGAATTTACGAAGCAGATCCTTTTAGGTCTTCAAGACAACTATGTGGGCACAGTAAAAGCACAGGCCAAAGTGTAAAGAGCTTAATGTTGAACGGGAGATGGGCAAATGGAGACTGTGGGATGCACTCACATTTCTATGAGGACGTCTAAGGATGAGTGGGAGGAGAGAAGGTGGTCAGTTCGAATGCAACTCATGCCTAAAAGTGACACTTTTAAACTCACAACTTTTTGCTTAGATAGTCAATAAATAAAAGAGGCACCTGCTATTGAGATAAGATAATGAAAGGGTTCATAGGTTGTAATAGAGGTGACATTTGGGAGAATGGCATCAAATTAGAAGGTTGTGCAGAAAGCCCGATGTTTTCAGGATTAACAAAGTAGACTCCAGAAATTTTGTACAAGGATGAGCAGAAAAAAGTTTAAAGGTGTAACTCTTTAGTTACTCATTGTGAAACTGTGCCTGTGTTTTTTTTTTTTTTTTCCCACTCCAACATAATATTGTTACTTTTGTGTCACTTATTTCTTTGATAGGGATTATGTGACAACAATGTATTACAGTTCCTTTTCCTTTCTTATTTTCTTTGTTAATGTATCAGCAGTTTAAGTGCAATGGACATAGTAACAGGACACTCATTTTATCTTTTGTCAGTTGATAGTTCTGTTTCTTTATGCTCCAGAAGCAAATATTCTTAATTTTATGTATTTTATTTAGATCTTTAGAAGGTAATACTTGTTTTACGTATGGGTATAATAAATCATTACCACACTTGTCCATGACAGCATAATCCCTACCTCCTAAATAGTAAAACAAAGAAGTGAGTGTTCTTAGTAATCTAAGTTGATGTTTTAACAAACAATTATAACAAGAATCTCTAAATTAGCTTTTTGATTATTTTTAGTAATCTCGAAGTAGTGCCTTAGTGAAGTAACTGTTACATCTACGATAGCTTGATTTTATTTCGGAATGAAAAGGGGTCAAATTACTTACTTCTATGCATTAGTTGTTTTCCTGAGCTCAGATACCAATGAGCTGAAGACACACAGCAGCGTTTTGGCCCCTCTGCTCCGA
This sequence comes from Tupaia belangeri chinensis, assembly GCF_000334495.1. Classification (NCBI taxonomy): domain Eukaryota; kingdom Metazoa; phylum Chordata; class Mammalia; order Scandentia; family Tupaiidae; genus Tupaia; species Tupaia belangeri. The sequence continues at coordinate 1,768,923 of NW_006159546.1, read as the reverse complement.
TGCGATCCACAACTCTCAAATGAGTCTCTTCAAAGTATTTTAGTTTATTCTCTTCTGTTCTATTATACCTTATTTCATTTTCTATTTAATTTATTTTTGCTATCATCACTTTCATATCTCTCCTATGGCCTAGCAGAAATACCAATGAATGGATAGATTTTTCTGGAAATAATCCAGCCTGGAACGAGTGACATCATTTCGTGGTATTTTATGAATCTGTTTGAACACAGTGGTGATACCTAGATATTACTTTGACTTTAAGAAAGAAGGTCCATTTGAGCTTGAAAGTCTGATTTCTTTTCTCTTCACTTCCGGTGCTTTTTACCAAGTGCAATTTCTACATCTCTGTTTTCTGATAAAAATTAGGCCTTTTTATTTTTCCTTTGGGTGTCTGAATATTTTATTTATTTATTTATTTATTTATTCATTCATTCATTCATGTACTTACGTATTTATTGAATTTATTTGACTGTGCATTACTTAGCTCGTAAAGTGAATTTACCCAACATGAATACGCTCCACACCAGTCCACTTGAGAATACTATACACATGATCATCAACAGATAACCATCCTTTTCTATGTCCCATAGATGTCTTGTCTCTCTATATTTTTCCTTAAATTCTTTCCTCGCACTCTCCCCCTAGGCTGCTTTTCATCATCTTCTCTTTTTTCTCCACTCCTCCCCTTCCATTTTTTATTGCTCAGCATGGTTCTGATTTGCCTGGGATCCGTCTTTCAGTCTTCCAAGTGGTGTCAGCATCAAAGGGCAGTGCCCTACTGCTGACACAGCTGCAGCTGTTAAGGGTTCCAAAGCATGCCAAATTAAACTTTTTGAAATAAATTATCTTGTGTTTAAATGATATTTATATCCCTCACATTAATTTTTTTTCCAAAAGACTATTTAGGAAGAAAAAACTTGGCATATAATTCTTCGTTTTATATAGATACCTATAACTAACACGGTATACCTCCAATTAAAGAATCCTTAAACATGAACATGGGTTCTTTACTTCATAATGGATACAAAGAAATGAAAGAGAATGGAAATACCACAGTTGCTGCACTAACTTGCTGTACATAATAGTGTTCATTTGTATTCGATTGATTTGGTTACTTACACTTGAGCGGTTTGAAGTTAACTAAAATATTTACAACTTTCGTTTTGTTTTGTTTGAAAATAGATTCAATGTTTGAATAGTTAAGAGTTGGTTTTTCTCCTAGTCTCAGGAATCCTACATCATGACAGTTTTAGAAACCAGAGAAAATGGACTGAAAATGTTCTCGAAGATTAAACTAATGAATAACTTCATGTAGTTTTCTTCTCAGCTGTTGTCGAGGGCAAATGTTCAAAAACAAATTTCCCCTGCATTTTATTCACTGCCCTCCAACACGATGGCCAATTTATAAGCTTCAAAGTGCACACCAGTGCTCTCAAAACTTAGTCATCACTTAGGTTTTTGTTTTTAATGCAGGGATTACAAACAGTGGGGTCATACAGCTGTGCATTTGGACAAGTGCTCACTGTAACAGGAGCCACCGTCTCTGCCTCTCCCCGATTATCTAATTTTGATTCCTCCATAGGAGTCAACAATTGTCATTTCTCTCAGCTCCAAGTTTACTTCTCAAAATGCCCTCGTTTGTGTTGAAAGAGAAATACAGCAATGCCAAAGAGAGAGTCTACTCAGTTAATTGATTGGATTGATTGGATGGCTGCTTGATTTCAGAGGTTTCTTTATGAGTTCATCATTTCTACATTTTTGAAACTGGTGTTCTGTTGTCAAGTTCCAAATGGTCTGATTCAATCATAATGTCAAAGGTAAATATGTCAGACGCGTCTAGCTCGATTTTACTCTTTTTATCATTTCCTTCTTAGGGGTCCAGTATTTATTTTTGCACTCAAAATTGACTTGAGAGACTGATAGAAAATTGATGTTACCATTAATTAAATAGAAAATGTATTTGGTTTAGCCTGGTAGTAATTCCTTAAATCAATATTTTAAAGGCCTACATGTATAGGTAACTTGTAGCTTATACATTTTAATAGTAAATTTTATCTTAGAGTTGCATAGTAATTAAACTTTAAAATTTAATTTAGCACTTATCCACAGAAGCGCTTATCTATCTATCTATTTATATCCTTTTTAGAATATGCGTTCCCTATGGAAAGAGACCTCTTCTTTTCTCTCATAATTATATCTCTACCATAAAGTCATAGATTGAGTTATCATGATAATAAATACATTTAAAATAAGTTATAAAATAAAGCCATTTTTAATTGCAGAATATTATTACATGTCAGATAAAAGGCTAAGAACCTTTCAGAAGTTTTGAACATTGAGAGATTAGTGAGAGACATTTCTGGACTTTTTCAGTATGGCTATACTCAGTCTCCAAGCAAGAAAGGGTATATTTATCCAATACATAAGCATGGTAATAACCCAAATATCACAATGTTGGGTAGAACTTAGTCATTATGTTCTCAAAAAAGATTATATCTTACTAAGGCATGTAAATATTGACACTTTCAAATCCATGGTAATATAATTATTATTAGTCCTCAGGCTGGGTGCCAGTTAGAATCTTTCCATGTCAGTAGAATCCAAGACTAATTTGCTGTGATTAGCAAAGAATTACTTTGCAGGCTTTCTGTTCATTTATGCAAGGACAGAGCTGTTAATTCCAACTCAGTGAATTTATATGGGGTGCCCACAAAAGTCCTCAGAAGCCTCCAGCCTTCACTACAAATAGTTGATTTTTTTTTTCCCATATGCCAGAGACTCATCTTTTCAGAAGAAAGCATCCCACTGGTGCTGTTGAAAAGAGAGAAAAGGCAAAGCTTAATTCAAGGAAGGTAGCTGCTGCCGCTCCACAAAGGAAATGCACTTAAACCCAGAGCACTGCTAGCTCTTCTTCCAAAGACTCCAGTGAAACTATGATATCAAAATGTTCTCCCAGCAGAGCTCCACAATGCGAAAGGTTGAAATACCTTTCTGAGAATGGAAGTGCTAACGAGGAGAAGGACAACTATGATAACATGTATAATTCAACCATAGACCACAAATGGGAAAACAAATTCCCACAAATGGGAATGCATATATTGCCATTTAAAGGGACTTCAAGGCAGGTGAGGCTGAATGAAAGCAGGGCAGGTATGAGCATCAGGACACATGGAAGTCCATCTAGTTACGAGTGGACACAATCCATCCCTTGGGAACTCTGACTGCAGGTGACGTCGCAGTTTGGAGCTGGGGGTACAGGTTTGTAGTTTCAAAGACCCATGTGTGGATAAGAAAGAGTGACTCAGACAATCAACAGGAACCAGAGAAGCAACAGTGAAGAAATAAGCTACCTTTCTTTTTTCTTACCAGTAAGAAGGCAAGGGCGTAAATTGTTCATATTGATTGTGTCTGTTCATTTGCATTGCAAGCGACAGAAAACTTGATCCAAATTAGCTGTAAGCAGAGACAAGTTCATTGCTAAAGTGTCTGAGAAGTTTGAAATCTGATCTGGCAAGGCTGGATACAGGCCAGAGGCCTTCATGAGGGGCCTGTTTGTCTCCCTATGTGGGTCTCTCTTCCTATCCTCAGACAAATCATTCTCTTTTTGTAATTAAAGTATCTTTTTTAAAATTTTAAAAATTGTTATCATAATCTTGTTTATATTACATTGAATCACCTATAACTTTACAGTGTATTACATTTCTTTTTCCAGAAGCAATACCATTCATATCAGTCAATACAAAGACATTGAAATCCCCTCATCATCATCCAATTGCTTTTCATTTTTTCCCCAGATTATTATTTTTATTATTATTCTAGTTATATTTTTAAAACATTCGATCACTATTTGCCATTTTGCCTGTAAGAAGACTTTACCCAACATGAAATACTTCTCAAGCCCGTCCAGTTGAGAACAGTGTACACGTCTTCATCAACAGGTTATCAACCATATCGGAATCCCACTAATGTCATGCCTCTCTGTTCTCTTGCTCTCCTTCTCCGTATGCTTCTCTTCTCCCACCCCGTCCCACACTGTCTTATCATCACTATTTACACGGCACAGCCCCTCCAGCACCACCTGTTGGTCTCCAGGGGGCTCCTACAAACATGTCTGAACCAATCATGTGGTTGGGAGAATGTTACATTCTCATTGGCTTAAGCCCAAACCACCTGTCTATTTAATAGCAAGGACAGCATGGGCTGAAAGTTACAAGCGGGTAGTTTTTCAAAAGAGTAGTGTAGTCCCTCCCACTGAAAATAAGGAAAGTGGATTCTGGGCAGCAGAAGGAAAACAAATGTCAACTACATCGCTCAGTAAATTAGTTGGTGCGAGGGCTCATCTCTGTGCCGTGACTCAGCATTCCCTTTTGAAGGGCTCTGTGCTCAGTCTACACTGGGGCTTCAAGAATATGCTTCTCGAAGACTGAGATGGAGAAGAGCAGCCTCAGGCAGGCTCTTGCCAAACTCTGGGTTAGTGTCAGATTCATTGCGCGTCAACTTCAAGCAGCAGCTTATAAAACGATCCTTGTTTTGGAGTTGGGTGTTGATTCTATTATGACTGCAGTAAACCAGCCAGACTACAATAGAATTATTTGTTATACTGACAATATGCACGTGGGGGTAAATATGAAATATAATTCTCACTTGATAATAATGGTGCTTGCAGTTATAGAAATTCAGAAATAAAAAAAATTATGGGGAAAAATGAAAATATATGTAACAGTGAGAGTAGGAGAACTAGAATGTATTCAGGGGTTCTTTGATGGTAAATGCTGTCTCCTAAATATAGGTTTATGCTTTATCATGCATGCCCTTATTCAAGAATAAATTAAGCTCATTAATGACAGTAATGTAATACAAAGAGGCCTTATTGCATATACTTTACATTTTACTGAAATGATAATTATACTAAAGGGGAATGTGAGAATTTGCTTCTCAGCTTTGTTTCGAAGAAGCACATCTTTATAATTAAGTGGGCCCTACTTCAATACCCACTGGCTGAATATTGGTATAGTTTAGTAAATAATATATATAGGGTACTTTAGAAGTCATCTAGCAGGTCATTGTACTTTGCTTCGACAACCCTTTGAGCCCATATTTTTAATGTATATTTTACTCTTGATCTTAGCCAAAGGCCAAGAGGCAGTCATCTGTGTTTTAGATTAAAATTGAGGCTAAACACATTCCGAAGGTCACGTCACCATCTTGTGTTATACGGAGGTCCTCAGCCACACACTGCCGCCCTCGGCTACGCTCGTGTGGATTCAGAGCAGGGTATTATTCGTGGATAGCACCTGCATCTCGGTCACTTACTTCACATGAGCATTTATCATGTTCTCCCATTGATTGTTATGGAAACTGGCTTAGAAACTCTAATTCCTTCTTCCAAGTATTACTCACAGTTCATTCTTCATTTTCTTGATCCCCCAAACAAACATGCCTTGTCTATCATCACAGACCCACTGCACAAGCTTCTGTGAGCGTATCTTACCCTATTAGGATGATTTGTGTACATGACTTGTCTCTCCAACTGAGCTGTGAGTGTCTCAAAGACAGAGATCATGTCTCTCACATCTGTGTATCCTGTTACCACTGCCCAAGGAGCTTCACACCTGAGCGTGAACCAGTCAGGGTTTGATTAATGAAAGAGGCATCTACACGGAAAACATCAGCAAAGGTAACAGATGAAGGTGCCTTCCTAATCCATCTGGAAGCCAGAGAGAAATACTCCAATTTCTATCCATATCGTAATAACTTCTGGAGTTTATTTGTAGTTTTTTTCCCTCATATTCATAAGATGCCATCCTAGAATGACGTTAGAGATTCTATTTCATAATCTATATACTAAGACCCTTAAATAATATCCTTTGTTTTAAGTTTAGTTCTTAACAAGTACAGTAAAACAGCAATAAATCAAGTTTTTAGTGGTTAGCAGCAGAACTTAATCCCTCACAGCATAACAATAGCAGCCCTGAGTTGCCACCTCCCCACACATGCAGACTTCTAAGAATCTTACATTTCCTCTTAAATAAGAGCAGGTTTTGGGACCAGTAATTGGCGTAATGGTTATGTCGCTCAACTCCCATGTAGTCTACCGTGGTTCCAGTCCTGGACTTGGTGGCTTAAACTCATGCTGGGCATGTGAGTGTGCATGCCCAAGATCCCAAGAGTAAAATGGAGGAGACGGGATTATGGTGTGGCCATCTCCCCTGGTGGAATGATTTCTAACTTTCTATCTCTGTATCTCTCTCTCTTTTGGGTGAGTACACATGGCCTATAGCAAAAAAAAAAAAAAGAAAAAAAGCAAAACAAAACAAAACAAAAAAAACCTCTCCAAAAAAAAAAATAGCAGATTTTATAATTTTTAAATTAAAGCAGTGTGTGTGTGTGTGTGTGTGTGTGTGTAGAGGTAAGGGAAGTGGTTCATAATATTTTATTTCTCAGAAAGATATTTCATTTCATAGAAAGAAATGATCGTTAACTTGCAACGTATCTAAACAAATGTTTACATCAGAGCTTTCTACAGGAATAAAAGGCTGATGGTATTCTGTGTCTTGGTACTGAATGTAACCTCTTTGAGTTTGAGGCCCTAGAGAAGGGTTGGATTGGTGTTGGAGGGGATGAGTTTGCACGCCCATCCCTTACGAGCGAATGACCTAACCAAGAATGTCCTCTGCATGCCGATCCTGCTATCAGGGTGTCAGGCTTTCAGTAACTGGCACAGAATTCGGTCCGGTCTCAGTGCTAATGCCATCCTAACCACTGAACATGGTAGGACTCCGCACAGGAATGTACAACAACACTGTGAACATCAAAGACTCTTGAATTGGAGTTTACAGTGCAACTGGGAATTTAAAAAAATGTTATTGAGAGGTAGTGAATAAAATAATGCAGCAAAGTCAATCCATTTTGTGAAGAAAAGATTTAAAATGCATCTTCTTTAGGAACATGAATCCTGGTTATCTAGTCTTTAGGGACATGAATCCTGGTTATCTAGTCTTTACCCTCAAACTACTCTCCCAAATACAAATGGCTCTTTAAGAAATGAAAATATACTACGTGTCTAGAGAGTCAAAAGAATCATTATAGCATGAGTGAGTCAGAAAATTTTATCTGCGTGTGCAATTATGAAGGGACCTTTATTTATGACCCCAAACAACCTTTGTTCAATAAGATGAGATGCTGCTGATGCTAGCATTAGAATGAGAAGGATCTTCAAAAAATAGATGAAAATTTATATTATGAACAAAACATGCATATTAATGTGTCCAAGTTAGTATGTGCAAAAAAACTTAATAATCATTAATCTGACAGCTAGAGTTACAACAAATAAGATGATACAGAGTAACCTCTTCAAAAGTTAGCATTTGAAAAAGTGGGTGAGATCTGTGTTTTAAACCACACCAGGGGAACCAGCAGTTAGCGTAATGGCTATGTCTCTGGACTCCCACGTAGTTGACCATGGTTTGCGTCCCAGACCCGGTGGCTTAAAACTCACGCTGGGCGTGTGTGCGTGTGTGCCCAAGATCCTGAGAGGAGAATGGAGAAGGGATTGTGGTGTGACCACCCCCCCTGGGGGGTGATTTCTCGCTTTCTGTCTCTCTGTCTCTCTCTGTCTGTCTGGTGAGCACACGCACCCTATAGCAAAAACCTCTCCAAAAAAAAAAAAAAAAAAAACCCACATCGGACTTTATAAGACACTACCTTGCTTTTTAAATGTCTGGATCCAGTTCCCCTTTTTTTTAAATTATTTTTTAATCTAGAATTATTTTATTTAATATTGTTTATTTATACATTTATTTTAATTCGACCAGAAAGAGAGAGAGAAAGTGAGAAAGAAACCACCGATCTAGGACTCAAACCACAGTCAGCCATGTGGGAGTGTCTAGTGCCTTAACCACCATGCCACCTGCTGGTTCCCTGGATCCAGTGCTTTTAACATGTTGGAAAATTGTTTCAGCAACTCCATGCTGTGTCAGGTGCTTAGAAAGCAATTGAAATTTTTATCATGATTGACTTAAAGGAAATCATTCGAATGCCAGTAGATCAATGAAAATAAAGATTCTGGTCTTTCTTCTTCATAGTGCCATTATATTTAACAGTGGTTAAACATGCCAGACAGGTGCATTAAGCTTGATATGCCCTCAGTTCCTTTTTGGTTGGTTCCATTTAGACTGCTTATCCTCAGGCTTCATTTTAGAACTTCAATTTACTTGAATATTCTTCCCTATGGTGTTTTTAATTTACAAACTTTTTTTTTAAAATGTGAGGTGTAGTGTTGACATGAATCTTTCAATCTACCAGCCCTAATTTTAGTTCTGCTTCATTTCACTCTATTTTCTAACTGCTGTCAATGACTTATTTTGGCCTTTTTTGGTTATTTTTATGACAGCATCTCTACATATTTTGTTTCTAGATGTTGTAGTAATATATGAAGAACAAATTGTTTATGATTCATTGTAGCAAATATGAATTTGACATGGATATCTGTTAATTTGAGCTTCATAAGTACATTTGCTCTTTTCTATTTAACAAATATTTTTATTTCTCTTTTTTTAAGAAGAAAGGTTTTTAAAATTATTTATTCATTTTAACATTATTGTTATATTTAAATTTGATGAGAGAGAGAGAAGGAAAGTGAGAAAGCAAGCAACCAGGTCTAGGACTCAAACCGTTGTCAACCATGTGGGAGTCCAGCACCTTAACCACCATGCCACCTGCTGGTCCCTTTATTTCATTTTTTATGCGATTAATTTTCTAAGGCAATGTTATATTTATATAAATTTACTCCTCCCATGGAAAAACACATTAGCTATGTCTTACCAGACTATATTTTCAGGCTGATATCATTTTTTTTGATGAAAATTTTTAATTTCAGAAAAACTTAGTATCTGCCATAATAAATTGATTTTTAAATGCTAATTTATAAAGGATCTATTATCTGCTATTGCAGTAATACTGTACAGTTTGGATCCTACCAAGGCTTTGGATGATAACAGTTCTTAAAAATCTAATTATAGACCCTAATGGCTTTGGGCAGTAGTAGAACTTTCAAAACCATCAAATGGCAACTGTTACATTCACCTTAGTAAACATTTGGCAACATTCCAGACATACAAGGTCCTGGAGTTGAGCTTTATAATATAAGGTCTTTGTAATCCTTTAAAAGTATTCTTATAGGAGACTCTAACTCATTTTTTTTCAAAAAGTGCTAGATAAATTATTGCCAAAATAGTGTAACATAATTCTCGAATTCTACCACTGAGTCAGTTATAGCTAGTAATTTTTTGTGTCCGTGTGTGACTTAAGAATGCATCCTAGAATTAGACTAGCACAAGTCAAAAAGATGTGTTTAATCAACTAGTTGCATAGTCACCATTTCTCTTTTATTTATTGAGAAAGAGAGAATGAGAAAGGCAATCCCAAGAGGGCCTTCAACCATGGCCCTCACTCCATTCCCACGACCAGCCAGGATCACAGGACAACCATGAGTAGACCCAGAGTGTTGAGGTAGATCGGGACATGAACTAGAGACTTCTGTCACCTCCGGCATTGCGTAGAAGCACCCCTTCTGCCTCCACCACTGCAGTTGGCCAATATTTGTAAGGTATATGTATCTGAGAAAAGTGACTTGGGTGCTTTAATTTGTATCTCCCATTTGTAAAGGAACTTTCTGTTTGGCCTAGTTGTTGATGTTATTTATCAGTAGAACTCTAACTGGAGATAGTTAAACCTCCTAGAACGTAGCTGAGTTTCAGGCAAAATGTATTTTATACAGATCCCAGGGGTTGTCCTCATCTTTTAGGGTTTTTCCATCTGCATAGCTGACGAATGCATGAAAAATTTTAAAAAATGTGTAGTGTTTAGGACAAATGGTGTTACTAAGTGGATTCAGTTAAGTCTGTTCATTCTTTTTTTAAAAAATTATTATTTTTATACATCTTATCACCGTATATCATTACAGCTTGCAAAATGAATTTTTCCACCATGAATACACTGAATATTAGTCCAGTTAGTATATTATCATACACGTTATCAACAGATAATTTTCATTTGTGTGTCTCTTAAATGTTCTGTTTGTTTCATTTTCTCCTTGATTGCCTATTCATTCTTTAGAGCTTTATCTAAAATATTTGTAAACAGGTGAAATCTTTCTTATTCTTTCTTTTGCCAGCTTTCAATGAGATTTTGACTTTCATAAGTTGAATAACTTAATCATGTCATCTTTTTCCGCTCTCCCTAATACCTGCTAGAAATCGACATTATATTTTTTGACTCTACTTAACTAGTCTTCTCTTTCCCAGTTTTCTTTAAAATAAAATCTTTGTGAAAAATGGGGCAAATGAAATCACAGTCCTAAATTATAATCCATTGAACAGAAAATGCACTGTCACTTTTCACAGTAGTGACTCAGAAAATAACATTAATGGTGGTTTGTCCATCATTCCTCACATAAACATGTATCAGCCTCTCTGTGCTGGCACACAGAGAAGAAAATACAACTTCTCGGTATCTCTAGAACCAAGGTCAGACTGCCAGTTAGCACAATAGGAGTCTCATGTTGTCACTGAATTGAGTGACCGAGGTAAAACCATGATCCCATGAGAACACACACGAAATTCTGTGCAGGGCATTCCTTAGGAGTCAATGGAAGTATCATCTCACACACATACACACACACACACACACACACACACACACACACACAAATGCATTGTTTAAAAACATTTAAAAATGCAAACAAATTCTTATCTGAAAAAGTCTCACTGTCTCATTTTTATTTACCTTTTTTTGGGGGAGTGAGGGATTTTTGCTATAGGGCCTGTGTCCTTACCAGAGAGACAGAGAGAGACAGAGAAACAGTGATAAGTCACCCCAGGGGAGATGGCCATGCCACTGTCCCTTCTCTTCTATTCTCCTCCTGGGATTTTGGGCACACATGCATATGCACCCAGCGTTAGTTTTAAGCTGCCAGATCTGGGACTTGAACCAGGGTCAACTATGTGGGAGTCTAGTGAAGTAACCATTATGGCACCTGGCTGGTCTTGATTTGTATCTATCTTTATCATTACCATGAGTTATTCTTTCATCTGGATTTCTTTTTTCTTTTCTTTTTTTTTTGGAAAAGCATATTTAACATCTAGTTCAGCATGATAAGAATGTTAAATTGATGGCATATCCTTACAAGATCCGGACCCTTGACAAGATAAAATATATACCTGAAAAATGAAAATTTCTAGATGCCTTCAGAATCATAGAGAACATGGTTAGGAGTTTAAAAAAAGGAGAAATCTGGTGAATGCTCGTGGAGTCTTAGGACATAAATATCCAATTACGTTTAAGAAATCTTCAACAACTTTAAGCAGTAAGATACTGAATACGAATCTGCTGTGAAACAAGAATTTGCAGCATAGCAATAGTTTTATTGAGGAGAACTAGAGGATGATTTGGCTTGCTATGACAGCCAAAAAGGGGAAAAAAACCGAAAGCCTACAAACAAAAAAACTACAAAATAAAACCATAACTCTTCCACTGATTAATTCCAAGCCACGAATTTATCTGTGCTAAGAAAATACATAATACCCATTTTCACTTATAGAATTATTACTTGTATTCTTCTGTTTAATAGAATAATCTCAATGTTGCTGTTTTGTGGAATTTATCTTCAATGTCAGCGGTTGCCTAAGTAATACTAATTTGTTAAAGATTCGTTTATATATGCTAGTCCATCCAAAAAACTTTAGCAACTTATAAACTTAGCAGATAAATTGTACATCAACCTTCAGTCTGACAGAGTCCATTTGCCGGAAATACATATGATAGACATTGCTTTAAATTATGAAGATGATTTTCTAGATTATTTCTGTTATTATAGTGAATTTCTGGAGGACAGTGAATACCATAGGACATCTGATTTAATTAGGTAGGTGAAACGCCTTCTTACAACCTAGGTAGTATTTTTGGAAATGATTGAATGAAGAAGTTAATTGCCCGCCTGTCTTTCAAACCAACTGTGTTGGCAATCTAGTGGCAAACCTAATAAATACTCTCTCACATAGACAAATGTGCTTCCGATACTGAAGGAGCCTTTGAATAGGAGATGCTAGATACAGTCATTTGAGAGAGGAACAATGAGGAGAACCGAGCCAAGTAGGAGAATCAACAGAGGCAGTGATGCACCGAGTTGCAAAGCTATTGACAGGCTGACACCCACTGCCACATGTAACTGACTGCAGACCTAAACCCCATTGTTCCATTTTTACTGGGGAAAAGAAGTCATTCCAGTACAAGACGCAATAGAAAGTGAAGCAACTTTTTTCCTTCTTAGAGTAATCTGATGCTTAGGCAACATTTCAAGTGTTCTCTTAGAATTTACTTTTTGAAAATTGGGATATTTGTCTTGATTTCATACCAATATTCTTTAAGATCTTTTTATATTTGCTGGCTTTCTTTTCTGTCTCTCTCACTCTTTTTTTTTTTTTTTTTGAGGACTATTATTATTTACATTTCAATTAACTTGATAAAACCCCCAACTGGAAAGCAAATCTATTGTCTATGACCAAATGTTCTGTGAGTGCTTGATGACAGTTAACATCTATGTAATGTTTATAGCTCTGTTCTGGAAATGATGTAAATCAAAACTCTTTCCTCTCTACAAGCATTGATAGCAAAATTTTATGATTATTATTTTTAAACATAACATATTTTGTCTATAGAATAGTCCTATCGGATGGTTATTGAGATAACCGTGAAATCTTATCAACTGAAGTTATGTAAGTCAGATTTATTCATAATCCCCATTATAATTTATGTAAATATTTTCTTCTAATGATTAAGCTCCTTGTCATTCTGATGTTGTTTTATTTGCCTCCACAATGATACAAGTGAAATAACTCTGAACATATAGTAAAATAATCTTTTGCTCACCCTGAGTTAGATAGATGTACATTTTCATTTCTAGAATATTCTGGTCAACAATAATCTGTATTTAGTGCAGGATAGTTGAGTTGAATATCCCCGTGTATAATTCTATGCTCCTAATAATCCAAAGAAATTAGAATCAAGATATTTTCTTATAAAGTATAAATTATCTTATCTCCCTGGATTTATACAATGGTATCATGAAAAATGTCCTGCACATTTACTGTATTATAGACATTTTCTTATATGTGTAAAATATTAGATTGAAGTAACTTTAGGGATCATGTACGCCATGATCCTATAGTTGAATAGACTAATAGTGAGGAAAAATGATTCACAAAATTACAATTATTGTGGGATAATGGAGGCTAGAATCAGTCTATGCCTGCTTTTCCATTCTAATATCAGCATGTGTGCTTACTTGGACATGTTAGACCCCCTCCCCACCAAAAAAACCCAAAACCAACAAAATAGCGATTGTGCTTATTGCCATTGAGATGAATTTATCTTTACACACAGTTTAGAAACGTTTTGCTAAATCCTATAAAGAATAAGTTAGCTGAATCTAATTGTGTATTCCTTTCCCTTTGTTCCTACATACTTATAAAAAATTGACTTTTGGTGGATACACTGTCCCTAGCCTTGGTTATGAGACTAGATATCTTTCTATGATTATAAATCACTTCCCTTAAAGTTTAAATAACCATGATTCCACAGAGAGTTAATTTATTTGGGGTCACTTAAGTGTACTTTTACTAGTATTAATTTTCAAAGAAATTCTTATTTCTTACATCTCCAAAGAGCTCTCAGTAACCAGTTAGATTCTTAAATGCTTTGTTTTGTGTATTACCATATTGTTCGGGTGGTCCTTAGTGACCAAACATTTAATTAAAGTCCCTTGAGGGAATCGTTTTCATGATTTGTCACTGGACATTTGCCAAAGCTCAGTTTGCCAAGTCTTGTCATCCACTGAAGTTCCTTCTGTGTATAGTTCTAATACTGTTCATATGCCTTAAGTCCTAAATACTCCCCAAGAGTGATCATTTTTTTATCATCTCAAAGTCTAAAAATATTCCATTTCAATATATTTGAAATTAGTGTGCAATTTCTCCTTTTATTCTTCTTACAGATTTTCAAATTAGTAAGTTTTCATTATGCTTTCCTAAGAAGAACAAAAACCCACAGCTATGTGGATGAAATTACTATTAAATTACAGAATGCATCAACAATGACAATAACCATTTATTGAAAATGCCTATTTTTCTTGTTTCCTTTTATTTTTTTTAGTTATTTCCCCCAACTTCTCTAGCACATGTACTTTCCAGACAGACACAGAAAGAGACAGTGAAAGGGAAAGTGAGAAATCACCTCCCAGGTATATGGCCATGCTGCAATCCCTACTCCTTCATTCTCCTCCTGGAATTTTGGGCATGCATGCACAGGTGTCCTGGGTCCAGGACTCAAACCACAGTCAGCCATGTGAGTGACTATGCCATCTGCTGGCCCCTCAAAATACCTGTTTTTCAGCATTCTCTGTTTTGACCACATGGCACACACATTTTGGTTAAATTTCATTACAGAGTTAGGGAAAGTTTTCATTATTCTCAAAAAAGCAAGAGAGGCATTAAAGATTTGCTCAAGTTTATGTTGGTTATAAGGACAGACTCTTGGTTCTGTCCAGACCTCCCTGAGCCAGAATTCCAATCATTTCACAAGACAGAGTTGCCTTTGAAGGAGCAGACCTGCACTCTAGTTACTGATTTGCATTTGACGTATATTTCTGCAGAGTATGAAATTCTAGAATATGCATCGCTTACAAGAAATCTTTAAATCATCATTTTTTAAATAATCTTTCTTTTGTGTCTTTTGTGTGTTCCCTGAATTGAATAGTTATGATTTTATTCTAAGATTTCTTTTAGTAGACTCTACCTGGTGATAACTGGTACTTAGATCTGAAAAGTGTATGGCCCATCCCCCCAAAAATTTATTTTGTTTATTTATTTATTTATTTATTTCCGAAGAGAGAGAAAGAGAGAGCAAACTAAGATTATAAGCATGCGTGTGGGCATACTCAGTATGTTCTGTTCAGCCTGAGGCCCTCCCATGCAGCCCCAGTGATGCTCAGTAGCACAGCGCCTGGGCCCCGTGAAATCTCTTTATTTGTTTGTTTATTTTGTTATTTCCTATAGGGTGTGTGCACTTTCCAGAGCCAGAAAGAGAGAAACAGAGAAGGAGAGTGAGAAATCACCCACTGGCTGGCCAGTCCACAATCCCTTCTCCTCCATTCTCATTGGGGGATTTTGGGTATGCATGCACATGAACCTGGCATGATTTTCAAGCCCCTGGGTCCAGAACTCAAGCCCTTCAGTTGGTCATGGGGGATCAAGCGCCATAACCTCTGGGCCACTTTCTGGACCTGACTTTTTAAATTCTATGATGCATAAGGTGCTTCGCTAGTAATACACGGTTGCAATATCTGAATATTCCAGCTTTAGTTTTGTTATAGAGAGTTAATCCTTTTTTTTTTCCTAACTGAATCCACCTGTTTTTGTCCCTGAGACTACTAGTGTTAGAAAATATAAAATAACTTATTTCCTTTATTATAACATTTATCTGGATTTTGTCAGGGGAAAATAGGTCTCCGTGCACTTAAATTAATTTTCTTCTTTTGCAGTCAAAAAAAAAAAATATTTCCCAAGGCAAGAGAGAGTAAAAAGAATATTTTAACAACACAGGCTTAAAACTCCATAATCTTAAACTCGGTGTAACAGAAACAGAGATTTTGTTTTCTTCTTTTCTAGAATATTGCCTCACCTGTGATATTCAAATCATGCAGACTGACAATGAAATTTTTACATGCTTTTCTTTGAATTGATTGCTGGTTTGACCGAGCTGACCTTTCCTTTAAATCAGGATTGATTGACCAATTGAGTCAACATGGTTAAATTGGCTGTGCGTATACACAGAGACTTCGTTTATTGAATTTAGGATATTCTGCGTCACATAATTTCCCTCTGCTCTCTTCTGCTCCAGGAAACACTCTACTTTATGATTGCATTTAATAATGTGTCAGAAAGCAAATGGGAATAGAACTGTACACAGGGGAGAGGAACAGCGGGCTCTGCAATTGTTTAACATCGAGAGAAACAGCTCTTATGAATCATTTCATATTCTCATGTAGTTTGTATATTACACTTATCTGTAATATTAGAAGTGGTGTCTAAGATTTGGCTTCTGTAAAGTGAAGTTATCAGAAAACCAAAAGCCACTGACAGTACGATAACCATCTACAGAAATTGTATAATTTCCAACATTAAAAAAAAAAAAAATTGGAGTTCCTCCTAGAACAAGTGGGTAAGTCTGACTGCACTAGGATGTTGCATTCTAGTCTGTGTTTCCAAGCCTAATATTTATTGGTTTTAGCATTGTGTAGAAAAGAAACCTAATAATACGTAAAAGAACCAATACAGATTTTAAGGTTTTGGTGCAGGATGTTTCTAAAAATTATAGTTTCATGTTCATTTAAAATAACTAATTTCCTTTCTTTCGTCCTGTTTCTTGTCACTTGGACATCAGAAACAGGACCGTAGTTTAGAAATTAATAACCAGAAGACTATGATAGCCAAACCTTCTGAGTTCTAGAGGTGTCTGCCTCTCAGTGCCAAATCAACAACGGATTTCATAAATTTAGTCCTCGTGTTATGAACTGTACTGCCAATGAAAATCAATAAAAACAATTTCCTTCTACATTCATGATCCTTCCCTCATACTCTTTCCTTATATTCTTTTCAGGGCTATTTTGTCAAAATGCCACAGGGCCATACAAAATGTAATTTTGTATTTCTCTGTGTATGTCCCATGAAACCTGATTTTTGTTGTGCATACTTTTGATTGGTATAAAGTGTAAATTTAGGACTTGAAGCAACATAAAAGACTTCATTTGCATACTTTCCTAAATATTGAAGGAAACACCAAGTTTTGTCATGACTGTTTTTTAGCATTAATTTTGAGGCTGCATATGATATATGTAATATACCACAGACAGCAATCCGTTACAGAGTGCATGTGTATGTGTGTGTAATTACATATGTGTGTAATATATTCATACTTAATGGACAAGTGAGAATATTTTTTAATAGAATGAAGTTTAAAACGAAGTTTTAAAAGGAAAGATGTTGTTAAACTTGAAACTTTGAAGTGTTACATACCACCAGAAAGATATATTATTTTTCATTCCATTTATCATTCCATTTACTCTTTTATTCATGTATTCATTTATGCAAAGCATTTTCAAAAGTGCATTTACTGTGCGTGCTGCTTAATGATGGCAAAATATGTGTATATCCTTTCCTTCAAAATGCTCATTCACATATTCAGAAGATACCAGAACTTTGATACAAGCAACTGTATACTAGGTCTTGTTTCTAATTCCAGCCAATTTCCCCCTGAGATTTCTGTGGCTCTCTTGTTTCAGTCTTAGGGAGTGAAGTCTCAAAACAATCTTAAAATAATTTGCAAGGGTTGAATATGCTACTGCGCACGCATGGTTACTGCAGGGTCTGACACATCTTCAGAACTTAAAAGTAACAATAGCGATTATCATTAACATTATGTATTCGAAAACAATTTGCCATAGATGTACATTATGTTTCTCCATTTCACAATTGAGAAAACTGATTCTCAGGTTAAGTAAGTAACAAAAGAAATGATGTTTACTGAGAGTGACAGTGCTGACATTCGAAGTAAGGGGTAATTGATTTGAAAGATAATTATCTCCTTTACTGATAATAAGGAAATAGACCCTCAAAGTATTATGTGCATTACTTAAATTACCCCACTGTGTAGGATATTCTAACCTCTGATATTGCATGAGCAAGCATGTGCTAGCCCTTGGGGTAGAGGATCTCTCTTCTCTATGTATTACAACATGTTAGTGACCGTGGGTTTTTATAGATCTCTCCATATTCTGGGTGAAGGAATGGAGGGTGTGGCAGCCTTAGAAAGGTGCCCCAAACCTAATAGCTGATAGTAAATGGAGATGAGATCCAACCCAATTCTCACTGGAAATTTCCTGCTGCTTTTGAGCTTCATGTAAAACTGGCACAGAGTCATACATGAATACATCGAAAGGTTAAGCACATTTAACTATGTTCGACGTGACCGTGCAGGAAATGAAATACCACCAAGCAGATAAGAAGACACAATGTTATCTCTTGACCCACAAAATAATTACTAGTGCCATTTTCAAAGTGAACAATTAGAATGTCAGTGACAAAAATGTCGAGCCCTGGTAGAGGCAAATAGGGTTAAAATGTGTTTCATGACCACAGACCATGCTGGAGAGCATGCCATCTGTGATCGTTTATGATTACTTTCTTTCTTTTTTTTTTTTTTTTTGAGAGGTTTTTCACTATAGGACGCGTGCACTCGCCAGACAGAGAGAGACATAGAGACAGAAAGTGAGAAAGCACCCCCCAGGGGGAATGGTCATGCCGCAATCCCTTCTCCTCCATTCTCCTCTTGGGATCTTGGACACGCACGCACACACGCCCCGGCGTGAGTTTTAGGCCACCGGGTCCGGGATGCGAACCGTGGTCGACTACGTGGGAGTCCAGCGACATAGCCATTATGCTAACTGCTGGTTCCCGTTTAAGATTTCTTAGTATCTTATTGTGATGGAATTACATGTGAAATATAGAAAATCCGGAAACAACATGCAGGGGGACAGAAGTTGCATATATGCCTTTCACGCTGAGGAAGTACCTTTTACATGTTGACACGTATCTGTGTCTTCTCGTGTTGCTATATGTGTCTGCATGGAGGAGGTATTTGCTGGGAAGCAGCATCTTGGTATGTGTGATAGGACTTGAAAAAGTTCGTGGGAAGGGCCAACACAGAGATTAAGTACTGCATGTGGGGAGCCAGATCCCACATAGCTGACTTTGGTTTAAATCCCACCCCTGCTGACTGGGAAAAGCATGATTGAAACATTCGTGTGTGCCCCAAATCCAGAGGGAGTTGAGAAGTGAAGGAAAAGGATTCGTGGTGTGATCGTGCCACTGGTGAAGACTTCTTTTCTCCTTTTTACTCCCCCCTCTCTCTTTCTCCCTAGTCAATACATGTATCCCCTGACAATAATGATAATAATAATAACAATAATAAAAGCTAATAGTGCTCAAGTTTTACCTTACTTTGGTGCTAACATGTTGGGGACAACCCACGCACAGGTTTTTTTCTGATGTCCATTTTCCATGAGCTTTTTAAAGACCCTACTCATATTCAAACTATATTAATTTCCTAACACTCATAATAAAGTGTCACAGACGATGTGGCTAAAAACAACACATTTATTTTGGGAACCAGCAGTTAGCATAATGGCTATGTCGCTGGACTCCCATGTAGTCGACCGCGGTTCACGTCCCGGACCTGGTGGCTTAAAACTTACGCCGGGCGCGTGTGCGTGCGTGCCCAAGATCCCGAGAGGAGAATGGAGGAGAAGGGATTGCGGCATGACCATCCCCCCCCGGGGGAGTGATTTCTCGCTTTCTGTCTCTATGTCTCTCTCTTTCTGGCTGGCAAGCGCACGTGCCCTATAGTAAAAAAACACCTCTCCAAAAAATTTTAAAAAATAAAATAAAAAAAATAAAAACAACACATTTATTTTTTCATAGTCAGGACTGTAGCAGTCTAAAATCCAAAATGGCGGCAGGGCCATGAATTATCCAAAGCCTATTAGGAGAATCCTCCTCGCTTCTTCTGGTGACAATCCCTCCTCTCCCTCCCATCTTCTGGTGACAATGCCTGATGGTCCCTGATTGAACTATCACTCTCCAGCTCTGTGATTGCCTGGTATTTCTCATATGTTTCTCCAAGTCATCTTTATTCCTTATATAAGGGCATCAGTCAGATCAGATGAAGGACACACCATTCTCTGGTATGAGCCTACCCTAATGTAGCTCATTATGTCTGTAAAAATCCTATTTCCAAGTAAAATTATAAGCTGAGTCAGGTGAGGTTAAAGCTTCATCCTATCTGTTTGGGGACTCAAATCAGTCAACAGTATGTGCAAGCAAAATGGTAATTTTAGTTCTGATATTATTTCATGCCTTCTTTCGTTGAGTTTCTTGTGCATAATTTACATTGTCATTAATTCAAATTAATTTTGATTAAGGGTTCCAGGTGACTGACTTTGACTTTTCAGTATGGCAGTTAAACTTTTTCACTTGAGAATTTTGCTTCTCAGATATGCCGTAATGTATTTTATCACCCTGATGGTGCTTATGTGAGGAACTGAGACCCTCTTCTGAGGATGCGGTGTAAACCTGGTATGTTATGACCTTCCTTTGGCACTGCAAGAACACCAGCAATTTGACTTACTGTCATTCTTTCCCCCTGCATATCAGCACTAAATATAAGATCCATGTGACAACCTCCAGTGTGAGCGTTCTCGGCTCTGAGTCATCGTAACATCCAGGAGAGCAATTCTTCGGTGAGGTGGAATGAACAGCCCTTTAATAGTAGTGCTTAGTGGTAAGGCTGTCTGAGAGGCAGAAAAGAGATTTTAAATTAAATGGACTTTACTGAAAATTGTCTTCACTTTGTAGTTTGGAGTCAGGGTTGCAATTTTCAACTTTCTTTTCCCTCGCTTACCTGTTGCTGAGAGATTGCATTCAGGGTCAAATGAATGCTTCTCTCAATTACAAAGCAGGTAGTCAGCCACAGGAGACAAAATGTGCGTGCAGTCTGTTGCTTAGAATTTAAAATAATAAGAGGTGTTACAGACAAACGCGTGCACATAATCAGCACGTAACAGATGGTCATCACATGAATCATCGCACCAAGGAGTAAGTCTTAAGGTCCAGCTCTCTGACGGGTGAGCTCCTCGCCTGATCCTCTGCGTTTTTGTTCTTGTAACTCTTTCACTCTTAAGAAATGGAAAAATGTTCTCTCAAGGTAGAAGTGTCAGTTGTAGGGTGAGGAAGTCTCCTAAGTCTCTGGATTGTTTGGAATCTGGGATAAATGACGTTATGTCAATGCGCGTTGAACGATGCCATGCACTTTCATTGTTAGAAGCTGAGCTCCACCAATGACAGAGGTAAAACGGGGAGAAACATGGTATTCAGTCATCAGGCCTAGTTCGCAGTGCCGGTTTCTCTCAAGTACCTTGGAAAGCTGGCCTCTCCTGTGTGTTTTCCTTCTGCACCCAGACCGTGCTTCTCAGTGGCCACCAGCAGCACCATTTGTTCAAAACGTAGTCACTCTAGCTTAAGCTCTGCTTGAAGCTTTGTGTCATTGGCAACGCCATGCAAGACAAGGTTATTTTTTCTTAAGATACACTACCTAATTTAAGAAAGAATACGTGCAAATGATTGTAGGAAAGACTGTGTTTCTTCCATGTTAAATAAAGGGCCTAGAGCCAAACCAGCGTGAATGCTGTCTAATATAATCAGTCTTAAAATGTAGTAATATTGGGGTCAGCAGGTGATGTGGTGGTTAAGATATGGGATTCCCACTGTCTGGCTGCAGTTCAAGGCCTGGAGTTGGCACCTTGACAATCATGCCAGACATGTAGAGTGTGTGCTCAAAATCTCAGGGAGAAGGGATTGTACCATGGCCATCACACCTCTCTCTCGCCATCTCTCTCTGTGTCTCTGGCATACGCCTTATAGCAAAATCTTTTAAAAAAAAGAGAAAGGTACAATAATGTTAATGATATTTTTACTCCTAGTCACTCCTTTTTTGAAAAGGACTTAGGGCAGGCTTTTTTTTCTGTCCAAACACTAAGAAGCATTTAGAGAACTCCTAGTCTTTACATTTTTCTCTTTGTATTCGATAATTAATTATAAACACAGTGAGAATTCAAGTGGGAAGTTAGTTCAGGAGTCATCGTTCGCCATTCTCACTCACCGGAGCCACATTCTCAGAAAGTGACAGTGTCTCAGAGACCTTCTGCCGTGCCCTGTAACCTGTGGGTGCACTCCTTCCCTTTGGAATGTCACTTGCTCTTGTTCTTTTCAGATGTTTTGACACCAGATTTGATTTTAAATGGGGCCTAGCATGTTCTGGTCAGGCCACCGACACAATGCTCAACAGCCCAGGCCCGCTTTCCCATGTGGAGAGTGCCATCTGTGTATTTCATCTATTTCATAAAGTTTCAGTTGCTCCCTCTATTTTCCTTAACAAAAAGAGTGTTTGGGAACCAGTAGTTGGTGTAATAGCTATGTCACTAGACTCCGATATAGTTGACCACGGTTCAAATCCCAGACTGAGTGGCTTAAACTCACGTCGGGCACATGTGTGTGTATACCCAAGAACCCAAGAGGAGAATGAAGGAGAAGGGATTGTGGCATGGCCATCTCCCCTGAGGAGAGGGGGGTGATTTCTTGCTTTCTGTCTCTCTGTCTCTCAAAAAGAAGAGTGTTTCATGGACACATTAAAGCATGTCTTTCCCATAAATTCCTTTTCCTGTTGACAGTTTCCTAATCAAAGATGCCCAGAGGTAAACAAGATGGATAAAATAGTCAGTATGCAACCCCCAGGGATAGTTTGTTCACAGAAGAACTAGTTGTTAGTGACCCTCTGGTTGCCAGTTAGGGCAGCTGGATCCCACATGGCTGACTGTGGTTGGAATCCTGTTCCCAGGGACTGGAGAAACATGCCAAGTGCATGTACATGTATGCCCAGAGTCTTGACAGAAAGGAGGCGAGGAGAAGGGATTGTGGCATGATTATGCCCCATTGGGGAGGTTCCCTCTCTTTATTTCTTCTTCTCGCTTATGAACACACAAGCCTTTTGGCTTAAAAAAAAAAAAGAAGGGCAAAGGGCCCAGGAGGTGGCGTGATGAAGAGACTGCACTCCCCGATGACCAACCATGGTTCAAATACCGAAACTGACAGCTCGAAAATCATGCCAGGTGCATGTGCATGTGTGCCCCAAATCCAAGAGGTGAATGCAGTAGAAGAGATTGCAGTGTGACCCTCCCCCCAGGGGGCGAGGTCTCACTTTCTCTCTCACTGTTCCTCTCTGGCAAGTGCAAAACAATGAAGAAAAAAAAAAAAAGTCCCCAAGAACTATTTGCTAATCATGACAGAGTAGGAAGGGAACTGAAAACAAAACAAAACAAGCAGAAAGCCTGGGCTGTATTCCTGTCCTTGTCACAAACACGTTTCGTTTCAGTAGTCTTGTTAATAGAACACAGAACTTGGAAGAGATTCATACTTTCCAAATCCACTGTGCTGAAATTTTTACTCAGAGGTAAAACTTGTGAAAGATAGAATACTCTAGGTTCCAACCCAGTCCACAGGAATCTGAATTTAGGTTCCCAGGAATCTTGTGTTTCACTCTCTCCTTGGGGATTTGGTTTGGGAACTCCTTCATGGTGATCCCTACAACATGTTTCATTCAAAATGAATATGACTCTTGGGGCTGGTGGGTGGCGTGGTGACTGAGAATGCTGGACTCCCACATAGCTGACCACGGTTTGAGTCCCAGACCTGGTGGTTTGCTTTCTTACTTCCCCCCCACCTCTCTCTCTCTTTCTCTAGCACTTTCTTTCTCTGGTCAAATTAAAATAAGTAAATAAATAAAGTTAAATTTAAAAAATGAGTATGACTCTCAAGTCTAAATCAGAGATTTTTTTTTTTTTAATTTGCCAGAGAGAGAGAAAAAAATGAGGGAATGGGCAGGTGTAATCCTTTCTCCTCCCTCTCTCCCTTCTTTCAGGATTTTGGCACACATACGCATGTACTCAGCATGTTTTTCAAGCTGCCCGGTCTGAGATTTGAACCACACAATTGACCATGTAGGAACCAACCACCTTATACACCACATCATGGGCTAGCCCCAGAGAAATGTTATCAGTAAGATGCAGCGTGTGTATATGAAATGTGTTGGACCAGGACTTTGGTCGGATCTCCACCATTTACCTGACTTTTAGCAAGATTTAGATTCAGTCTCGTTCTCTGAGCAGGTAGGATTGTATTACAGGGAGTTGTGGCATGGATCAGAGCTCTTAGAACAGTCTCAGCAAGTATTAGCTGGAGGGGCAGAGAGACACAGATGGTAACCAGGCCACAAAATAAAATATTGCTAAGGGGACAGAAAGAAATACAGACACAAAATGAGTGAGGAATGCCATGTTTGCTGTGCTTCCACTGTGTTATCAGCCTAGTTCATTGATGATCTTACAGCATCTTAAAAAAAAAATCGGGACCAGCAGGTAGAGTAATGGCTATGTCTCTGGACTCCCATGTAGTCGACCGCGGTTCGCGTCCTGGACCCGGTGGCTTAAAACTCACGCCGGGCACGTGTGTGTGTGTGCCCAAGATCCCAAGAGGAGAATGGAGGAGAAGGGATTGCGGCGTGGCCATCCCCCCTGGGGAGTCATTTCTCGCTTTCTGTCTCTCTGTCTGTCTGTCTGTCTGTCAGGCGAGTGCATGCACCCTATAGCAAAAACCTCTCAAAAAAAAAAAATCAACAGAACAAACAAGCTTTTTTCTTTTTGAAGAAGTTTGATAAGTTAATTCTAAGATTTAAAAGAAGATTGTCAACCACCAGGGATAGTAAGTTGATAAATGATAAATAATGATCAATAATACATTACCGTGAAACAATGAGAACAACAAAAATATCTCCTATTCGGGAAGAAAGAATAGTGTATGCTTCACTTTCTCACTCCTACCAAAAGAGACTTTCTAATATTTGCTATCTACTCCTTAAGGACGTAAGTATGCCTAAAGTTTTGGTAGATGTAGTTCCTTCTATTATGAACTTAGAGTCTGATTCTCTCTACACACACGTCCTTACAGAGGGAGACTACGGAGATAAGCAATTCCAAATGTACTGCTGGCTTTGTCTCACAGGTACAGGGACTGGAACTATTTTGCTCTGCTTTTGAAACGATCATTCTCACTATTCCGGTCTTCTTTTTTTCCTTTGATTCTGTTAACTGAAGAGAATGTAGATAATAGGAAAGGCTATATGTAGGGAGTGGGCGGAGTAATTGCTGCACCTTCCTTTCATTTTGGTTGTTAATTTAAAACTGCAATAAAAAAAAAAATAAGATCTTTCCTAAATAAGAGAAAATAGAAAAATACACACACACACACACACACACACACACACACACACAGTAATTGCTGCACCTTCCTTTCATTTTGGTTGTTAATTTAAAACTGCAATTAAAAAAAAAATAAGATCTTTCCTAAATAAGAGAAAATAGAAAAATACACACACACACACACACACACACACACACACACACACACACACACACACACACACTATTCAACCAACGCAGTGCTACTCTACAAAATTTTCGCAGAGCAAGATGACTTGTTAACAGAAGACAGAATGTATAAGAGTTGTATTCGGCTCGTAGGCTCCAATATATACACCCTTGTAAAAAGCACATTTCAACCCAAAGAATTCGATAATCTGACACTTCTCATGTGAAGTGCATTATTCTTCTGTGGAGTAGATTGCTATGGCCACATTTTTCAGTAAGATCCAATTCTCTATAATAACCCAGGAAGGTCACACTTCAAACCATGCTGTGACCTATCTGTATGTCTCCTCATAACTTTGAGGACTTCCAGGGAAGCAGGAGGTCTCTCTAACCAGTCTGTTGGGATCCTTAAGTTGTGTCTGAGTTATCAGGAAGGAGACTCTGTCCACTGAACTCCACCTGACATTGCTCTTTGTCATTGTTTCCTTAGCGTCAGAATATTTGTTCTGGGGCTAGAGTATAAATAGGATGAACAGTGCCTAGAGCAGCCTCCGTGACTCAGAGAAGCCTTAATTACACTGGCCATGCGACTATTTCCAGAACAGACTTAAGGCCTGTAATTCAGAGAAGGACATTTGTTTTAAAATACAGTTCCACATACTCTTTCGACTTTGTCCTAGAAAGGTTGGTGGTAACAAAGAGATGACCACTTTAAGTGCATGCATCTTCTTAATGTGTGTGCCTGTATTTGCATATTGAAATAGCTGTTAATGCTCCACCAAATGCTAATCTGATGGACAATATAAAAACCTTTTAAAAATCTTCTACTGTTTTCTTCTCTCTGCCTTTATTTTTAGGGATAAATAAGGGTTTTTAAAGAAAGTTTACTGTGAGCTTAAGGTAGCCATTTGCCAATTGTTGTCAAAGAGACCCTTCTGACTTTCAGAAACTCTGCCCCATGGAGAAGCTCACTCTAGTCTCTCCAGTCGAGGGTCCCAAACCCTCAACCAATTCATTCACTTTGTTGAAATAAACACACACTTCATACCTTGAGAGTCTTAGTGAAAACACCTTTCCTTCTCATACAACCTAAAGCGTTCTTGATGATGATTTTTGTTTAAAGTGTATTTATTTATTTCTTTCATGAGTAAAGGAGTCAGGAAAAGAGACAGAGAAAGAGAGAGAGACACTATCCTCAGAGGGTCTTCATGTTGCTGTTGCACCCTAGCCTTATTCCAGACCTCAGGGAAGTCCCTGGAGATAAACCCAGAATTGTCCCATGTAGGTCAGCCTTGAAGATCAGTACAGTTTAATGCTCTGTCATGGACCAGCCCCATCCCTAATCATTTGGGGAATTTTTGTTGTTTTTCTATTAAAAAAAATTAAAAACGGGCAGACACCATCCAGAAAGAAATGAGCATCTTTTTATATACCATGACAAATGTTAAAGCAAAAATGATTTAATTTCCATTCAAAAATCATTCAATTACTGAAGTTTTAAGACAACTTTTTTTTTCATAATTGTTGCAAAGTGAATGATAATAAAAGTTTGATATAATTGTACCAAAGTTTTCTTCAGAGGTAAAGTCTTTCTATATAAATAGAAGATTAGGAAATGTTTATTATTAGATCATTTGGCTTAATATTTTCTAATATTTTTACCATGACTGTAACTTCTGTTATTTTTAAAATATCTGTCCATAAGATAATACTAGCTACTTCTTTAGGTATTTCTATTACATATGAGTAGGTTTATTTATTTGCTAATTTCAAATTTTCTCACTTTAATTCATGTTATTTGATAGTACTCTGAAGAGAATGGCCCTAAATTAAATTTCTGAGGCTTAATTCTCTTAAAAGCTGAAATACTAGGGACATCAGGTGCCAAAGTGGTTAAGAAACTGGACTTCCACATGGAAGACTGTGGTTCAAGTCCTGGATCCAGTAGCTTGAAACTCACCTTGGTTACTCAAAATCTTAGAGAATGAAAGAGAAGGGATTGTGGTGTGGCCATCTCCACCAGGAGGGGGGTGATTTCTGACTTTCCCTTTCTCTGTCTCTTCAGCATGTGCACACACCCTATGGCAATAACCTAAAAAAAGGAAAAAAAAAACAACCTGAATTACTGTAGAATAGTCTTTCATAGCCAAAGTAATAGTATTACTGAAATACTTACGTTACCTAAGAGCGTAACTAGTCTTCACTCTGTAAATGACTGTTCTGGTCGCATTTATTTTTTAAAAGTAAACATAGCTCAGGTTTAACATGAATTTTCCTTTCAGTTGATTGCTGAATTGATATAAAACGACTTACAGAAAAAGTGCAAAATGTTCACATATGTTTAAGAATGAATCCCTTTTGTCTATGACCAGTTCTACCCTGGACACTCTAAAATGTTCACCTGTAGTAGGATTTATTGATTGACCAATACACACATTCACTCAACAGTGTAATCTTTGAATTATTTCATTTAAACAGAATGACCATAGTTATTTAGATGGACATCTGACAATGAATACTTTTCAAAATGACTGGGAAATGTTTTTAGTGTCATTGATCCAGCAAGATCCAATAATAAGACTGACTTTTTGCTTAATAGAATTCTCTGCAGAATGTTCCACCCCATTAGTAAAAGGGAGTTGCTCAAGTTGCATAGATATGTTCTCAAGGACATTGACTAATAAAACACAGACGTTTGTGTCTGAATGTTGAATGCTTATATGTAGGCATTTGCTCAAGCAAACCATTCTGTAAATAGAGAGGTTATATTAACAAAATGTTCACTGTATTAAACTTGCTTAGACCTAATCAGATTTTTTAAAATCACCGTACCAAATAGAAAATATTTCTGCAAAAACTGTTTATATCTTTGGGTTTCTCTACAAACATAATACTTGTATATATAAAAGCATCAAAAATGCATAAGAAATTACCCTGTAAAAAATGCAGGAGATTTTATATATTTTTTTCTGTTCCTATAGATTTTAAAGCTAGACACACTAAATTCCTGGAGATGAACAAATAGCACACATTTGATGATTCAGGGTTAGAAAGTAGTGACAGTCAGAATAACATCAAACACAATTTATATAGGGCCCTCAAAAAAATTAATAAAAGATAGTATGCAGTGTTTAGCTGAGTTTGTGTAAAATACTACAGCTGTCTCTAGACTGCCTTTCCCATGTGGAAAAGAAGCTTAATTCTTCCAAGGCGAGAGTGCAGGGCCTCTTCATGCCCTTATTTGCTTTTAGAGACTTAAACTGTCAGGTTGATAAATGGACTTTGACAGAAGCAAAGGTAATTCAAAACTCATTCACAGGTAGAATAGTCTTTAACAGATTCTTTTCTTTCAAGTCTCTGGAGGAGGGAAATATATATAGAAAAAACATAGTATTAATTCACTTAGAGGATGTTCTTCTCCCCAAAGCTAAAAACCTATCACCCCATGTAGTTGTATTTTAAAGGCATTGTGTTATGCTTGTGTGTACATTTGGGTCTGTTTATTTACCAAGAAGCTTGTTTATTTTTTATACATATGAAGTAAAAGTAATTTTTACTAAGAAAGCAGCAAGTTTGGTGTGGTTTGGGGCACCGTGTTTGTTATAAATGAGATCGTGTTGCCCGTATCTTTGTTAGGAGCACCCTATCGTAATGAAACTTGGGGATTACAGGAGTGTTTAAGGTTAGTACATGCAAGTAAATATTCATTCTAGGCTCTTTGCTTTTGATGTTTGACAAATCATTTCATTAGTGATAAAATAATGAGATAAGTCTGCAGAGAGAGCTCAATTCATTGCATTTATTTCACTCATCCTGTCTCATCTGCAGAATAATTGTTCTGAATTTGTTAGAATATAGTCCTATCATTCTCTCTGGTATAAACCTTTCACATTTCACTTTGGTTTGTTCCTTTTATTCTTTTAAAATGCACAGTAATAGAGCACTCACACAGAACTTTTTATCCAGTCTTCAGGAGAAGCTGTAATTAATAGTAGGTACCCATAATAGGATATTTGCTCTTCTGTGTATTCTGAAGAGAGTAAGAACACTTTATTTAGTTGTTATTACTTTTAGATTAGCTTCTATAAATAACTGCTCTTAGTACTAAGCCAGTGTCAGAGCTATGACTCATTTTTACTATCTTTGTTTTCCTAAGTTTGGAAATGTAACAAAGTTAATTTTCTTTGGAAGACAGTATTGGGGCAATATAAAACACACATACAAATGCATATTAGCACAGCTCTAGGAAAAAAGGCAAAACTGATATGAAACTCTTTGGAAAAATAAAAACGCCCAATTCAGGGAAGGGCTTTCTGGGTTTTCTCATCTTTGACAGATATAATAGGTGAAATCTATTTTGAAACAAACACACAAACAGAAAAATCATAATTATATCAGTTAGTCTATTGAGCATCACAGTGGTATTGCCTTGAGATATGTACTCAGATGCATTATCTGTAGGATAGTGGGAACATAAATTTGTATAGGGTTTTGGTTAAAGAATTTACAATTGCATAGAGACATGAAGACTCATGCACAATTATGCTTTAACTTACCCAGAGAGAATGTAGAGAGAGAGAAGTTTTTTTTTGATTTGTTGTTGTTGTTATTTTAGGTGGCATTGAAAAAATAGGAAGGGATGTAGAGGAGAGAAGGCCTTTGGACCAAGAGTGGTAAAAACCCTCATGGGAAGGTGACAATTTTAGACTTTGAAAGATGTTAAGACTTAACCATAGATTTGCTGATGGAAGAAGACACTATAAAAGAAGGAGTTAGCATTTGTGAAGATCTGAAGACTCAGAGGTCAAGGTCATTCCACAGTCATTTGATCTCGATCATATTATACAGATCACACTGAGAGAGTGAGTCAAATATAAAGAAGGAATGACAGCTCCTATGTAGTCACTCATTTATTCACTCATCCATTGAGTTCATGGATATCCTACAATGAGTTGTAAGAACTCAGTGAACTCAGGGTCAGCAGGTGGCAAGGTGGTTAAGGTGCTGAACCTCCCACATGGCTGACAGAGGTTCGAGTCCTGCACCTGGTGCTTTGCTGTCTCTCTGTGCAAGCCCATGTGCCCTATAGCAAATGTAAAAGTAATAATAATGAAAATTAAATAAACATAATAATTCTAAAAAACTCCCTAAAATGAAAAAAAGACCATAAAGAATTCAATCGATGAGTGAATGAGCAATTAATTCAGGGAATAAAATGAATTGGTAAAATATGATGTCTAAGAAAGAATAATTCTTTATTTAGAGTATAGAAATAAAATTATGTATCTATAAGACAATGTGATACTTTCTTCAGTTGGAGTTTTTGCAAAGCATTCTGGGAATAAAACACATGTACCAATAAATCTACTTGGGATACTCAAGAAGGACTTAACAGAAAAGCTGGCATTTGGACTGAATCCGTAAGGCATGTAAACATTAGAGTAGATGGGGAGAGTGTGTGACACATGGTCAAAACAAGTGAGATAAATATTCGTGAATGCAAGTGGGCACAGAGAAACCGAGTTTGTCAGGATGGAAGGCTTTCTGGGTGCTGACAGTGCCTACGAGATTAGACTTCATTCCATAGCATGATGGCCTTTGGAGGTATCTGACCAGAGAAATGAAAATATCATATCTGACCCTTAACACAATTACTTTGTCATTGTCTTATAACTTACACAGACAGACAAAATGGATTGCAGCATAGTCCACCCACTGATATTTAATACCGTCTAAATTATACTGATATCTTGGACCAATTAGAATTTATAATGTGTCAGTTATTATCTATCCCACATACCATAAGCCCAATTGCCTCATCATTATTTACTCAATCTAATATAAACCTCTTAATTTCAAGGAGAGCAGAACAAGTGAGGGGATGATCATTCATAGGAAGGCATGTGCAGTTTAATGACCAAAGGCAAGGATTTAGAACAAGGTTAGGTGGTTTCTCCACAAGGCCACTGAATACGCGAATCCAAAAAGAACCACATCTGTCGTACATAATGTAGTCATTGTCTCTCTGACCTCTGCCTCGTCCTGTCAGGACTAAATACCAATCAAAGATATGTAGTCACTTTATGAAGGGATGGCCTCACTGTATGCAAACATAATTTTATAGAACAAAACACAGTATTTGTTTTAGGTAAATATGTGTTAATCATAACCCCTTTCAACATATGTATTACGTTTTTAGTTTAAAACCCTTCAAGTCAGGGGCTGGCAGATGGCATGGTGGCTAAGGTGCTGGAATCCCACATGGTTGACTACAGTTTGAGTTCCAGACCTGGTGGCTCTCTTTCTCATTTCCCCTTTCTCTCTCTCTCTCTCTCTCTGTCTCTCTTTGGTTAAATTAAAAATAAAAATAGCAAATTAAATAAATAAATAAATCTAAAAAAAGAAAACAAAAACCCTTCAATTCAGCTCCCTGATAATGAAACAAATTCCTTGCCATACCTTCCAGATAGTTCTAGTGTCTGAACTGCATATATGTTTAACATTTGTTCCTCTCATTCTCTCCTGGCTTCCCCATGTTCCAGCCAGACTCCCTTTCTACTTATTCCTTGAATACACCAAGAGCAACACTCCAAACCCTGTCCTGGCTCTTCTACTGCCCCTGTTCATCTTCCCCGAGACTCGCACAGCTATTTTGTCTGTCATATTCTAGTTCTGATGACAATCTGTTCTCAGCTGCACTCCCCAACCCCCAAAACCCCAGTCACTCAGCCATATCACCCCACTTGTCTGAAATCATTCCATTGATCTCCTTGCTCATACATTTTCTCAGTTTCTTTCTCTTCCTCCTTACACACACACACACACACACACACACACACACACAATTATAGAATGTGTGAACAAGTAATTTATCCATTTAGCTCATGACTGTTTTCTGAGGGCCTGGGACAGTATGTGTTCAGTTGGATCAATAAAGATCCAGCATTATCATATATCTAGATCATTGTTTTCAAAGTGATGTTTATGACAATGAGTAGCAACTATATTGGAAAGTGGCTGCAAAGAACAATATATCATTCTTTTCTACACTATGCAAAAGATAAGTTTCTTTTGTTTGGTTAAAAGTTTCATCTATTCAAGGGACCTAGCCCTGCCACTCTGCATATGAGATTCATTCCCCCTAATACATTGCTCATCATCTGTACCAGGAAAATTAATAGGAATTAGGAGGAAATGTTAGTGGCCTTTCTTCTCCCTCTCCTCCTCTAGCATATAATCAACCACGTCCTTCTCATCTGCAGAGTACTTATTAAGGCTCTACATAAAAGACTTTGAAAGGGAGCCTGTAAAAACGAAATTACATGACTGTCTGGACCTCACCCTTTCTTACAAACAGAGACAGATGTGGATAAAAGTGACGGTATTGTATTTGTTATATACATCTCTTTGTAACAATATGTTGCCTTCAAAGAGTCCCCCTTCCCTTTTTGTTCTTCTTGCCTCGTTTTCATTTCCTCAGCTCTGTTCTGTAATCATGAATTTTGTGTTTGCCCAAGAGTGTTCCTTTTCTTTGGTATGATAGGCATGACAGTGCTGTTCCTGGATTAACCATGTGCCACGCAACAAACAACTAGAGACGAAGAGTAAATAAAAAGAGAAAAGAACTGAGATTACCAAGCTGGTTCTCCCACCTGGTCAGTTTGCACATTGGGCAATGGTACATCTCTTAGTCTGCCAGAGCCTGAGTTTCCACTTTTACAGTATCCTCCCTAACAAATTACAGAAATGATGAACGATATAAATGGAGAATCTGCCTCTTCACGTCTGAGATGTGTATAGTTTTAAAAGGTTCAGAGACGCTGGTAATTAGTGCCCGGGATGAGCAGCACAGTCCCAGGGTTAGTTAGGTTCTGTAAATCAGGTGCTTGGTTCTGTTACGTTCTCAGGTACTGCCAGCTCTGTCACATCATCAAGCGAAGGTCACAGTCTGACTCTCTGGATCTGAGCTCTATTGTGTACCATGGAGTGTCTTAATCCATTGTATTACTGTGAGCAGCTTTCTCTTTTGTATCAACCAGTTCTCATGAGAAGTAACCCCTTCTTGGAGAGCTAGAACTCAGTCACAAGACTTAATATTAATCTATTTAGGTGTGTTTCTTTGATAATGCAATAACCATGATCTAGTCACCACTCACCATGACCACTTCCCAGTACCAAATTCTGAAACATGAAACTTTGGAGGACAAACCATTATCCAAACCACAACATGGTGGATGGATGCCATCTGTACTATATTAAATTCCATGAGGTACATGATTCAATAATAGAAATTAATCGTCCCTTCCAGTCTTTTTTTTAATGTTACAGAGCATGTGTGCATACATGATAAAGACAGAGAGACCCTCCACGTGGTCTCGTTTTGCAGTGATTCTCTTTCTACCACCCACTGACTCTTCAGGATTTGGGAACCTGCAGTACCTGGCATGTTTTATGGCCAATCTGGGGATCCAACTGGAGTTGTATTTATAACCTTCTGCCTTGTAGGATGCTTGCATTATTACCACACCACAGTAGCTAAGCCCAACCACTGTTTATTGAATCAACATCCCAATCCCACTTTCTCTACTGGCACTTTCTTCAGGTTGCTCCATATTTACCCCAGAAGCAAAGTTCAAACTACTTTAAATCAAAAGGTTTGTAAAACACTCTAACAAGCCCTGGCAGAATTTATGTAGGTGTAAGATTAGGTTTGCCTGCCCCAATGTAAGTTTTGATCTTATAGGAATACTTATATCCCTAAAATAGCATGAAGGTTAAATGGCATGCAAACACATTTTAGCAAGACAGTTATTTTATTTGGTCCTATGTAATGTGAAGTTTGAAAGCTGACTTTTTAAAAGAATTATTTAATTAATTTATTTATTTAATTTGACCAGAGGGGAAGGGAGAGAAAGAGAGAGAGAGAGAGAGATAGGTGAGGAGAGGAAGTGAGAAAGCAAGCTGTCAGGTCTGGGACTTGAACCCCAGTCAGCCACGTGGGAGTACAGTGCCCTTAAACCACCATACCACCTGCCATTCCCCAAAAGCTGATTTTAAAGCTTATACAATGGACTGGAAAGAATTGTGTCTGTTGTGACACAGGGATCTTTGAGGGACCAGCCCCAGCCTAGTCATCCACAATGCATGTGACCAACTCTGTTATTATGTATGAAATTGCACGAAACAATCCTAGATCCAAGCTATAACATGCTAGCCTTTGTGGTAGCATCCTTTATCAAAAGGGGTCATTTTAATCCAGTGTTTGTTTAATTGCCTTCATGACCTGTTCGTATAAAAACGAAACACATTTTAAAATGTATGTATTTCAGGCAGAACTGTTCTAAGAGAAAATCTGGAGGCAGGAACTTTTTTTTCTTTCTGCTTTACTAAAATATAAATAATACATTAATGTAAAACAATGGCACCTCTTAAAACACACTGCTGCTCTTGGAGTTTTCTCATCTAAATTGGTATATATATATATATATATATATATATATACACACACACACACACATATACATACATACACACACACACACATCTTTTTACTTGCAAAGTTTCTATACAATTTATTCAAACAAACCCATACGAAATAAATTACATTTTATTCTTATTTTCTCAGGCTCTCCATATGCCAAAGGAAACAGCCAAAATTGCCTTTTTTTCAGCATTTCAAAACATTATTATTAGAGCTATTATTTTGTGAAGACTAAAACATACAAGGAGAGTTGCTACGCAATACCATTACACAGATTATCCATTAATATAATGTACTTCATTAAGAGACTACAGAAGGAACAAATGATGATCACATCAACAGATGATGAAATAATTCTCATTCATGTCAAACAAAGTCTGAGCATACTTAAAAGGGAATTTTCTTAATCCTTATGAAATTCTGTATTTAGTGATGAAAAACTGGAAGGCTTCCTTTAAAATTTGAAACTAGGCAAAAATGCTCATTATCACTGCTTCAGTACATCTTATTTGAGATCTTCAATGTAAAAAGACCAAAAAAAAAATAAAAAAAAACCAGAAAGAAAACATGTACGTATATACACATAAATCTGAAGATATGATATATACACAAAAAGTAATAAAACATATAAATATGCATGTCTTTTGCAAAATCCTTTTTCTCAATTTGTACTTGCAAATAATTATAGATCATAATGATAAGTTTGACATAATTATAAATTTCTAACTTTGTTAAGTTGCAAAGACGACAGACATCAGATACCAAAGAGAGTAGCAGACAAACGATTACAAAGTTTGAAGATAACACTGAACATTGTTTACCCTCTGTCTCTTAGTATCCCTCAGCACTTCACGTTCATGACAAAGGATAGAAAGAGCCATGTAGGGTGGTAGAGCCTTACTAAGACCTTGTATTGGTGAAAGTTGATAACACATGTGCATCTCACCCACCCTCTGCAATGAAATTGACAAAGACAGCACATCCTGTATGCCAAGATGCCTGAAAACAGACCGTCAATGTCACTACTTACAGAATTTCATATATGACCCGGAAGCTTAGGAGGCACAAAGTCCACTGGCTGACTCTTGACCAGAAAAAAGTAGAAAACAAAAGGGGAGGGCTGATAAGCTCTTTTGAGAGAGCCATAGGAATAAGGTAGCTGTTTAGGACTGACTTGCACCCCGTGGTTGATTACGTTAAAAGAGGCACGAATGTTCCTCAAGGATTAACAGGGGACCACACAGAGCTAAGAACTGGACTGTAGCTGTTTTGACTTCTGTCTAACAGGGGTCAATTTATGGGATATACAGGAGTCTGTGCCACCCTGGACAGTCAGGGACTAAGGCCAGGTACAGAACTGGGAACAACGCTCTACCATCCACATCATGGTAGTTGTAGTATAAGGGACCCAGTTGCTTCATGCGGAACTTAGGAAAGATCCCATGACAGAGCCAGCATGAAACATTGCCTGGACTCAGGAAGTTACACAAAGCTGCCAATTCATTTTTTTTTAAAGATGCCAATTCTTAATATATTTTTAAATTTAAAGCAATCAAGCATCTTAGATATAATTTCAGATAATTTAACAAACCAATGCCAAAATTTTTTTGAAATTTTAGAAGTCCTCAAGTCGCAAGTTAAGTCTTAAGAACAGATCTGGTGGGACCAGCAGCTAGTGTAATGGCTATGTTTATGTTGCTGGACTCCCATGTAGTCGACTGCGGTTTGCGTCCCAGACCCGGTGGCTTAAACTCATGCTGGGCGTGTGTGTGTGCATGCCCAAGATCCCGAGAGAATGGAGGAGAAGGGATTGCAGCGTGGCCATCCCCTCTGGGGGGTGATTTCTCGCTTTCTGTCTCTCTGTCTCTCTCTGTCTGGCGAGTGCATGTGCCCTATAGCAAAAACCTCTCCAAAAAAAAAAAAAAGAAAAAAAAAACAGATCTGGTGATAGGAGATATCTGATGTCAAAACTTAAAGGTCGAGTGGTTAAGAGTTTGCAATGAGCACAATGTTAGATAAAATAAACAAACTGGACAGAAGAATAAGTTATGAAACAGGTCCATGTTTATATGGGTAATTCATTTACAAAGTCTGTATTAGAAATCCGTGGCAAACAACAGTTTGTGGGTGCAGTCACTGGTTGATCCTGGGATAGCTTAGGGTAGTGAGAATAAAACTTTACTTTGTGGAATAAACACAAAAAATCCAGGTGAATTACAGATCCGGTACTTAAAAATAGAAACTTAGAAAACCACATAGAAAAGTATTATGACCTTACGTGTGAGGACAATTTTTTTTTCCAAATAAGACTCTAAGAAGATAAACTACAACTACAAATACAATTGACTTCGTTAACATTAGACACATCACAACAACAGAAGATTCCATAAACTAAGTGAAAAAAAAAAAAGACACAGGGTGTGAAAAGGTGTTTATAATACTGGGCCATATAAATAATTTTAAAAGATAGAAAAATAGCAGTTGACATGAGAAGATATCTAAATGGCCAGTAAACACAAAAAGAGACAGTGAATCTCATCAGACATCCAGGACGGGCTGATTTGAGCTATACTGAAATATACCTAACAACCCAATTCCACAGCAGGCTAAGATCTCCTAATACCTGGTGCATGGTAGAAATGGAGGGAAAAAGAAGTTCTCGTGGACTGTTTGCTGGAATGCAGATTTGTGGAATCACATTAGGAAAAATTTCACGAGAGCTGGTAAAGTTCGGTATATCCCCACCCTACAACACGCTGATGCGTCTAGATAGACCTCAGAAAAGCTCTCAACCATGAGCACACTGAGACACACCCAAGAATGTTAACCATGTCCCTGGAAACAGCCCAAACATCCGTTACCAGAAGTCTTGCTCAACACATTTGGAAGGATTCACACAATGGAATAGTCTACTTTAATTAAGGCACATGAGTGAACTTAGAAGAAAGTATGGTGCAAAAGAAAACGGAATAATTTTGAAGGGAATATGAAAGAAAAGAATCTATCACACAGGGAATATCAGTAGTAAGGGTAAACACAAAATAAGAAGTGCCTTGTCCCCTTGGCCGCCCCATTTAGTACTCTGACTGCCTGTTGCCACATGAGTCTTCCCTGAGTATCCAACAGCATTATAACAGAGTACTTCAACATGTTTAATTCACCTACTAAATCTTATGAGTTCTACCCTTAAATCCAGAACTTAAGACTGAGATATTTAATTATAACTGGATAAAGGCTCCTCTACTACTTTAAAAATGCTGATAAAATACAGGGCTAGCAGATGGCAAACTGGTTATATTGCTGGACTCCCACGTGTCCGACTGTGGTTCAAATCCCGGATACAGAAGCCCAAGAGGGGAATGGAGGAGGAGGGATTGTGGCATGGCCATCCACTCTGGGACTTTCTGTCTCTGTCTCTCTTTGTCTTTCTGGCCAGCACACTTATCTTGCAGCAAAAATCTCTCTCTCAAAAAAAAAAAAATTGCTTATAAACGTTTGCGTTGTCAATTTTGGAGAGGTTTTATGCTATAGGGCGCTTGCACTTGCCAGACAGACAGAGAGAGATAGAGAGACAGAAAATGAGAAATCACCCCCCAGGGAGGATGGCCACGCCACAATCCCTTCTCCTCCACTCTCCTCTCAGAATCTTGGGCATGAGTTTAAGCCACCGGGTCTGGGACGCAAATTGCAGTCGACTACGTGGGAGTTCAGCGACATAGCCATTACGCTAACTGCTGGTCCCTGATTTTGCCTTTTTTTCAAGTTTTTGCTACAGGGTGCCTGTGCTCGTCAGAGGGGCAGGTGGAGAGGTGGGAAACCAAAACCTGCAACCCCAAGACGATAGCCGTGCTGTAATTGCAATTCCTCCCTATCCTCTCAGGGTTTGGGGCATGCATGCACTCACACAAGTATGTTTTACAAGCTTCTGGGACCGGAAGTCCAACTGCTAAGTCAACCAGGGGAGATCCAGGCACCTCACCCTCCATGCCACTGACGAACCCTGATTTTGTCGTTTTACCTCCCTGAATCTGTAGATATTCTCTATCTTGTCTAGGAAGTTGTGTTTAACTAGGGTATTCTATCTTTGGCCCAGACTCCATTAGTCAATTTGATTATTGAGATAGTAATAAGTGCAATTAATATGATTAATAAAATATCAGAATTTTTTTTTTAAAGTTTTTATCATAGGGAATTTATGCTTGGCACAGAAAGAAAGTGAGAGGGAAAGTGAGAAATCGTCCCTCAGGGAGATGGCCATGCAGCAGGGCCCTCTTCTCCATTCTCTTCCTGGAATTTTGGGCACATGCTCACACGTGCCCGGCATGGTTTACAACCCGCCAGGTCCAAACTCAAACTGAAGTCAGCTCTGCGGGGGTCCAGCGCCTTAATCACTATGCCTCCTGCTGGCCCCAAATTGTCAGAATTTTTTATTGTCTTAAAATATGACAACATTCTTTATATTAAAAAGGAATCAGTGTGAAGAGTTAATTAATGAGATAAGCTACTATTAAAACATGTAATACTTAATCATTTGATTTATTAGAGAAAATATTGGGACTATTAAATAAATGACTAGCAATTGATGAGTGGGAAATTATTCTTAAAAAAAGAAAGAAAAGAGGAGTAGAGGGCCAGCCGATGGTGTAATGGTTGCATTGCCGGAATC